>NC_091475.1:8673534-8989011 GCF_036971445.1 Narcine bancroftii | reverse complement strand
GTATTAGGGGAACCATTCTTCTATGAATTGATTTGAACTACTGTATATACATGTGCAAAAGCCAAAATTTCTAGACCAGTTTTTAAAATGTTACATTTATGGGGTTGACACTACTTTTGAGGGGCTGAAATTTATATTAGAATCCAAAATACCACATCAATGCCAGAAGTCCAAATGATCTCTAAATGAATAAAGAACAAAAACACAATATGTAATAAACCAGGGACTGTGGATCAAAAGTCAGTTCCTACCAAGTAACAAAAACTATAAGAGTGAAGGACAAAATCTGCAGATTGAAGAAAAAACCCAAAGGGTTGGCGGTATGGGAAGAAAGGGGAAGCTCAATGGACAAGATGAGGGGTGAACACAGAAAGGTATGAGGGGATAGGGAAGAATAGAGTGGTAGTGGTGGGGGTGGGGAGAGGATGCCTGTAGGATCCAGCAGCGAAGATATTTGCAGAGGCTGAGGTTGATGGGGAAGTGGTGAGAGATTCATTGTGGACTCTGGAACAGGGGTGGTTGGGACAAAGGCATGGTTCAGCATTGTCGGAGGTGATGGAAGGTCTGACCTGTGGGCAGCCAGGGCTGAGGCGAGAGTTCATGTGATTCAGTCAATGGGCAGCCAGGGCCAAGGTGCAAGTTTGTGACTGAGGAGTTGGGAATAAGACGATGTAACTGTTAGAAATATTTTCACAAACTTGCTCTTTCATTTGTATCTATCACACTCAAGAGACTAGCTCAGTAAAATCTGTTTAAAGTTCATAATTACATTCTATTACCATTACTGGTACCTACTATAATATTGTACACATGGCCGCAACTGTACACATACTGATCTGCTCGAATTACAAAACTTTTAACCACAATTTCATATTCATGGTTATATACATTTACTTGCAATTGTTGATCTGTTATCTGTATATCATGAGATAAACAGCAAATTCCAATTTTTTTGGCCTAAAATAGGGGGTGACTTTTACATGAGTATATATGGTAATGCAACCCCTGGGGTATGCAAGATGTAAGCTCAGCCTGGAAGCCTGGATGCGAACCATACTTTGGGGAGGGCAGCAAACCCTATATTTAAACAGCTGCATGTGTGTATCAACATTGCAAAAACAATGTGCACATGTTAACCAAAGATAGAAGCACAAAGGAAAACACTTGGATTTAATGCAATGCTCAATCTTTTTACCACATTGTACCATAGGGGACTTGTGCCAAATGCATGGGGTTGAAGAATCTGGTTAGACACCTGGTTCTGCATTATTTTGTCTTTCTAAGGTCTAGGCCCAATGATTCACTGTCCTTATTCCAACACTGTTGTCCTAACCCATCCAACATCAGATCCCCTCTCCTTTGCCACCTCCCAGCTGCTGTCGTCATTTTCCTTCCAATTTGCTCCTCTTTCTCTGCTTTCCATATAGAAAACATTGGTAGACACAGGGAGGAGACACATTTCTAAACGGCAGGCTCCAGGCCTGGACATGTAGTCACGACTTTGGCGTGAAGCAGGAATGTATTCAGTCACCCTCTTCAATGCTGACATTTGCCCAGAATTCTCCTCGTACATTGGGGCAAGTTTCATGAACAAAAAGTTCTCTTTGTCCAGAATATATCACCTGGGCCTGTCCCAGGAAAGCACAAGTACACTGTGTGGTGATACACCACTAACCTACTGCAGGGGGCAACCTGTGTACCTGCAGGAAGATCACCGGAGGACAGACCACACCTGGCCAGCTATCAGTCATCCACCGGGATATAAGCCACATCCAGCCGCTTGAGGTCAGTCACTCGGAGTGCAGCCGAATACAGCAGAAGACTTCAAGTAGAATAAAGCCTGTTATTCAGTCTTTATGAATCTTCTGTCTGCTTACTGTCGCCACAGTGCATCACATACTGTTACCCTACCGTAGCTAAATCAAATGATCATCTGTAAATGAGCAAAACTGGAGGAAACTTCCTTCACTGAACCATCAACCCAGAAATGGAACGGTAGAAATGTCTCAAATATTATACATCAGGAAAGCAAAACAAAAAAGAATAGAAGAAATCAACTCATATAAATTCTACAAATGTATTTCACATTAGAGTGAAACAAGAAAATATTCAGGTGCTGGGGTCAAGTGCAAACCACAAATGTCCTGTAGAAACTCAGCAGGTCACGCAGCAACCAAGAGAAATTTAAAAAAATAACCAAACATTCGGGCCTGAGCTCTTTGTCAGGAATTCCTGATGAAGGGGTCTGGCCCAAAATGCAGATGACCTTTTCCTTCCTGTGGATGCCTGCTTGATCTGCTGTGTTTCTCGAGCATATTTGTGTATTTGTCACTGGACCTGTGTTCCACTTGCAGCCTTCCATTACACTAGACAACAAATTTTATTCAAAAGGGTTGCTTCCTGAAAAAAAAAGGGGAGTGTGATAGACAACTTCAAGATGAACACAAAGGTAATTTCAGATTTGCTGATTCATGTAGGAAGTTAGAGAAAGGTTGAATTAACTTTCATTGTGTTCAAGGATTTAGTTCAAGCTAAGCAAAGATAATTTCAGATTTGTTGTATCACGTAGGAAGTTAGGGAAACATTAAATTAACCTTTATTCAATTTAGCATTAAGTGTATACTCGCCCACAAAAGTAACAGAATGTATTGTAGCTGTTGTGACATTGACGAGACATTTCTACTGTATTGAATCTTCCTGAAGACAATAAATGTTAAGTGCACTCACTATGCTATTACCTGAAGAACATATGCATCAACGTGCGTTCAATCTATATTAATGTAATGCACAGACAACATTTACATTGCACCTGCAATGAGTGCATGCCCAGGCATGCTTGGACTGAGCAAAACAGCTTGCTTTGTGGGCAATATATTAATAGACAGGAAGTCACAAAAATAGATTATATCTAAAATGGTACATGATAGGAAAATGTTAAGATGTTTTTCATGACCAACAGCCTAAAACCCATAAAATACAAGTCTTCAGGAAACCAAATTTTTGTTGTCCAATGTTATTGTTTTTATGTGTAACAATCCAGCCTGAGACATCCTCTTTAGTAATCACAGAAAAAGTCCAGACAAAAGAACCTGAAGCTTCTGATTTCACAAATGCTAGCTGCCGCAAGCTAGAGTGTGATTGTACTATGCAGTAAATCAATTGATTGAGAGCTCTGCATGTCTGTAATCACCTTTTTATCTGCTGAAATCTGAAAAAAAAAAGATAAGTAAGGTTTCTCTATGCTCCTGTTTATATAATCTTTAATATTTTTCCTGGAGTGTAAATGGGCCAATGGTCTCAGTGGAACGTCTCACAAAAGATGCTTAGTCTGCAGGAAGCTATCTTTTCAATGACCCATGTGCGGTTTGGCAGATTAGAGCAGAATGGTGGTCCATGAATTAAAATTAATTGCTCTGGTTCCCATTGTAACTCGCTCAGCAGCTCATTTTCAGCTGAAGTAAGAGCCACCTGCTCCCCTCAGCTCCAGGAAACACCTTCAGATTGACTGGTTAATAGAAATTCAATTCAGCCGCTTGGACCACACACCTTTAAGCTTCAGTAGATTCCTGCAGGAGTTAAATGGGGCAAAAATACAAAATGAAGTGGAGGTCTCTGTGAACTCAAAATACCAATGAATTAATATAAAGTCACCAGGTTGCCTTGCCTGGCTTATCTTCAGTTGGAGCTGCCTTGAGTTTTGATCCAATGTCTAATTAGACTTGCTCTACAATTGCAAATAACACTTCAGTTCTGTGATTGTTTCGGACACCTCTCGTCTAGTTTGAGAATACCCACAAACCAACATGTCATGTTGTGATGTTTCAAAAGGAAAAAAATGAAGCTTTCAGCCAACCCTTTATGATTGCTGTAGAGAGGAAAGATTACTGTGCAAGGAGAGCACAGTAAAATGGTTATTCCTGTATTTATTTTTAAAACAATGAAATAAAACAATACAATTATTGACTCAAGAAACCATTGAAATTGTCAATAATCGTATCAAAGAATATTCACCAAAAAAAGCTTAATATCTTGATTTTTAAAATCATTTCCATCATGAAGAAAATTGATGAATATTAAGATGGTGGGAAGTAGCAATAAGAAAGTCAAAAAAATAAACTGTGGATTCTGGAAACCTAAGCAAAAATAGAAAATGCAGGAAGTACTCACAGGTTAGGAAGCATCTGTGGTGAGAGAAGCAGAGCTCATGATTCAAGTTGGAGATCCTTCATCAGAACAGAAAAATAAAGCTGTAGGCAGGCAGAGGGAGGGGACGTTAAGAGAGGATGAACCCAGGGTGGTGATGGGAATAAGCTGAAAACTGGTCAGTATGTGAATGTGTGCAGTTACTGAGTGGGAACGTATACTAAAACAGTGGTTTTCAAACTTTTTCTTTCCACTCACATACCACATTAAGTAATCCCTGTGCCAAAGGTCCTCTGTGATTAGTTAAGGTGGAACGTGAGTGGGGAAAAAAAGGTTGAGAACCACTACTTGAGATCTGATGGTTACTGAAAGAATTTGCTTGAGAAAAATTGTCAATGGCCCATTTCCTTTGGAGTGATGAAACTGTGCATATAACAAGTCAATTAGATATGGTTAAAACATTGCTTTTCAAACTTTTTCTTTCCACACAAATACCACTTTAAGCAATCCCTTAAGGTGTTATGTGAGTGAAAAGTAAAAGTTTGAAAACCACTGGGCTAAAGAATATAGACAAAAGAATGTGGTAGCACAGGTGGCCAGAGTGGGAGTGGGGAGGTAAATGAGAGTGGCAGGAAACAGGAAGGCCAGACACCCCTGTGACGAAAGATAGGTGTTTTGCAAAGTGATTATCCAATCTGCGTTTGGTTTGTTCAATGCAGAGGAGAACACTAGCCCTTTTAGCTCTTCCTACCTCACCTGCTGATTCAGATGACCTTTCAAAGTGAAGCAGCGATACACTTGCACTTCTAATCTAGTGCCTGTGGTTGCAAGGGAAGGTGCTTATAGGAAGGTGGGTGGTTGAAGAGAAGGGCGTGGTAAACCACTGTACCTATGTGCTGTGCATATGTTTGGATGTACTAGGACACGCCCCTTGCTGATTGTGCCTGAGGCTCCCCCTACTGGCCCCTGAATAAAGGCAACTGTGCCACACCCCCCTCCTCAGTTCAGGACAGTCGACCAGCATGGGCGGACATCCAATCTGCAGTTAATAAAAGCCCATCAGTTTCTCCACAACTACTAGTCTTTGAAGTTATTGATGGTGCGTCAAAGGGAAGATAAATGTCTGGCTTTAATTAGAGTAGCTAAGTAAAAACTAAATCGTGATCACATAGAATAAACCCTGAATGGAATTCTAACTACATGTTGTTTCTGAAAGCAACGTGAGGATTGACTTTAGGACGGCTGGAAAAAGTTGTGATCAATGAATTGAAACATTTGACAGGCAGTATTAACTAATGTAACAAAACATTTCAAATGTGCATAAGGAAAAATCCACATTCTTCCAGTTGCTCAAGGTCAAGTTCATTATCATGTGACTGTACATGTGCACACAGATGAAATAGCGTTTCTCTGGACCATGGTGCACACTTATAAACAGTTCTCACACAGAGCAAGAAATACTCCATCAAAGATCAACTTTTGTTGTATTTTATAACCCTGATTATATAAGCAATTGAAAGTGGAGATGAAACTGATTCACCAATCAACCCAATTCTATATATATATATATATATATATATGTATCGGGCGACAACTGACACTTTTTTCATACCTTGACAAAGGGCTCAAGCCCGAAACGTTGGTTATGTATCTTTATCTTTGCTATATGCGCTGGGTGGGTCACGTCTCCAGAATGGAGGACCATCGCCTTCCCAAGATCGTGTTATATGGCGAGCTCTCCACTGGCCATCGAGACAGAGGTGCACCAAAGAAGAGGTACAAGGACTGCCTAAAGAAATCTCTTGGTGCCTGCCCCATTGACCACCGCCAGTGGGCTGATAACGCCTCAAACCGTGCATCTTGGCGCCTCACAGTTCAGCGGGCAGCAACCTCCTTTGAAGAAGACCGCAGAGCCCACCTCACTGACAAAAGGCAAAGGAGGAAAAACCCAACACCAACCCCAACCAACCAATTTTCCCCTGCAGCCGCTGCAACCGTGTCTGCCTGTCCCGCATCGGACTTGTCAGCCACAAACGAGCCTGCAGCTGACGTGGACATTTACCCCCTCCATAAATCTTCGTCCGCGAAGCCAAGCCAAAGAAAAAAAAAATAAAGTATACAGTTTGACCTGCTGAATTTCTACAACATTGTGTTTTTACTTTTTGCTAAAAATATTTTGGGTAGCATCATGACTGAGCTAAACATGAAATGCACCGTTGTTGGCCAACAGACAGAAAATAGTAAAGCTTGTGGCGGCTCACCACAAGGCAGGTGAACTGGCCCCACTTGTAATCCATGCGGCGGGGCAGCTGGCCAAAATGGCGCCGTCAGGGGTTTCCCTTCCTTCCAGCTCAGGGCTCAGAAACCCACGCTTGGGGACCACATGATGCCCGGGTGACGTCAGTGCCCTCCAGCGCGGTTCTCAGCCAGGTCCGGGATGGGGATATAAGTGCAGCCCAGCAGTCTGCAATAAACTAGTCTGCTCACTGAGCTCAACCCGTCTGGTTGCGTATGTTATTGCAGGAGCAGGGTAGCTGCCGCTACAAGCTAATCTTTTATCCTCCCCACATAAATGGTCATGAACATCTAATTCAGTCTAAGAGCGAATGTTTATTAAAATTAAGAATACATTACTTAATTAGGGCATCCCAGTGCAATTCCACTAATTTTCTAAAGCCAATTTTTGATTGATCTGAGGTGAATGAAAGCATATAAATCACTTTCCACTGTTCAATCCTTTGTGTTGCTTCTTTCTTGATTTTATATATATCTTATGTGTGTGTGTGTGTGTGTGTGTGTGTGTGTGTGTGTATCTATCTATAATTCATTCATTCAGGTGCCTTGCAGTTCAGCATGGGTGATCATGACTCTCCATCCGTCACGATCTCTGACCCTCCGAATTGTAGTTGTTGCCTCCCCTGTTCTCCTTCAGTGAAGGCTCCATCTCTGGGCTGAGACTGTAGTCGATGTTGAGTTCATAATTATACAAGAGAAAAGCACTGAAGTGGTTTCCTGTTGCCTTCTTCAGTTACAGTGTCCACACTGGACGGGTCACCCTGGTCATTGATCAGCAGATTCATCCGCCCAGCATTTTTAGTTTCACAACCATAAATTCCAATTTGTAGAATCTGCTTGTAAAAGCCGCCCTCCATCTGCAATCCATGGCTTCACGTGACCCTGACTGGGAGGCTAAACAGGGATGACACCTTGACCAAGGGTGACCTGTAGGCTATTGGACAGGAGTGCCCTACACCTCCTTTTGCTGAGCAATTGGGCAGTACCGACACTGGGATATATACACACACACACACACACACACACACACACACACACACACACACACACACACACACACACACACACACACACACACACACACACACACACACACAATGCTTGCAGTGTGATGCTGTAATGAATTTCATGACATGTTCACGACCATTGATTCTGATTCTATGGTGACCTGCAGTGGAACAACATGAAATCAAGTGAAGATTGAAAGGAAGTTAAACAAGAGAATTTGCAGTTTCTTGGAGTAAAACAGGAAAGTCTGCGCTTGAAGTAAAAGCACTAAATGCTGGAGAAACTCAGCAGGTCAAATAGTGTCCTTTATACAGCAAAGGCAAAAATACAATGGATGCTTCAGGCTTGAGCCCTTCATCAAGGAATTAAAAAGTGTCTGCAAGTGTCCGAACAAAAGATTTTGGGGGGTGGAGGGGGAGGCGAGGTCACAAAGGCAGTTGCTGGGGTATAGTGCACCACACAAAAGTGCTGGAGAAACTCTGAAGACAGTGCAGCATCCCAAGGAAGTAAAAGCCAATCAATGTCGGAGATCTGAGCCCTTCGTCAGGAATGAAGGAAAACTGCTTACAATTATCGACACAATCGTTCAGTTTCTGCCTATACAGCTGCCGATCAAAACTGACCTTGGTTGTTTAAGAGCACCTGATTCACACACCTTCAAGCAAAAGCAAAGCTGCGGGGGTTAAAGTATCCCAACTATTGGTCGCAATGTCCCAGTTGTCATGTATTTGTGTAAATGGGCTTCCAAGGGCCAAAAAAAACCCATACTTTTTAAAGTTTTGAGTCTTGGGGAGAACATGCACAATGAATTATTTCCCATTCCAGTCTAGATATCACGCACTTCACATTTCTCTTGTGGTGACAAAAAGCTCTGTGTTCTTGGACTGCAAAGTTTTCCAAATGTTTCCATTGTAACAATAAAAAATGATCAGTCAGGAAGACTGATTTAATAACAATATCCTATGTTGTATTTGACCAGACTGTTTGCCATGTGGATCGAAAGAAAGATTCTGGAACAGAGGAATCTATGAGACAGGAATCTAAATGATTTAGAAAACTAGGAAGGTGATCCATTGTCTGCTTCCTTTTTGTGTCCAATTCTGTTCCAAGAAAAAGAACTACCTGCAGGATTAATCACTGGTGTGGATCAAAAATTGATTTGAAAGAATCATGAACCATCAGAGATAGCAGATATGCCTTTCTTACCACAACTCCTTCTGAAAGGATATCAATTGCTGAGAGCTTGTCCATTTGGAGCCAGATTGCCAACATGCAGTGGACTGTTTGGCGAAGGAAAGCTGCCCATTGAAAGGAATTACCGACCGGGCTTCAAATCAGATGACACCAAGGACACTTTGATTTTATGCCCTCCCTGCAGTGTATATTTGTCAGTCCGTGAATGGGAAATCATGAGCTGTTGTCTGAGGGCTTCTGCTTCGTCTGACAGATTAGAGAGGCCTTTTGTTAAGCATGCCTGCTTGAAAGTTTGGCTGCATCTTACTGTCTGACTGCATCTCTCCTTAGAATAGAAAAATATGTTCTTTCTCAAGTTGCAGTTTAATGAGCCTTATAAATTGTGACATCCATAATGTTAATGTGAACAAACCTATTCGCTTTTCCTCGTTGGATATGTTAGTCCATCCCAATCAAATTCAAAATATTATGTTCCAGTGTAATGTGAAGAAGCTAATAACATTGGTAACTGTTGGAGCTAATAATAATTAATATTATAAAATATTATCTGAAGAAAGTAAGTGCATTGCTGGAACAAATTGTGACAAAAGCAGTTTAATCATTTTAAAAGTTTCCATAAGACAATGGAGTTAGGAGTTACATCCCACAGTTATTCAACACACAAACACGCCACTTGGTCCAATGATTGCATGAAGCATCTTTGCATCAGTTCTCCCAACCCATACCCTTCCCTTCCCACATCCTTTCAGGTTTTACCATTTGGAACCATTTCCAGCTTTCTTTGCTTGATAAATATGGATTCTGTACCTAACTGATCACCCCGCCATTAATTCCAGAACATTCTCGAATTTATATTTGCTTATCTTTGTATTATGGTATTCTTCAACTTGATCCTTGCCCTGTGAAATCAGAAATGTGTGCACAATTTTTCTCCTGCTTTCATTAAGGCATACAAGAACATTTGGAGGCATGACACAAACCAATTGGAAACTGTTTCCAAATTCATCCATCTGTATAGATGTTCGTTTTTATTCCACTTAACAGTTAGACCACTGCTAGTCAGTAGCCTGGAACAGCTTGAAAACCTTTGAAGCTTATCAGGGCTGTTGCCGTACTGCTGGGTGGAGAACTGAAGAAGAAACAGTCAAGTTCCGGTCAATAAGATACGATACAAATAGATTCACAAAGAAAGTGCCAATAAAGCAGTTCCTTTTGAATCCGTGGCAATTCCTTTATTAACGACCAACTTGTTTCTTGAAGGGTCCTGGGGTTTTACTCCGGACACTCATCTGGGAAGTATTAGTTATTTTCAGGTAAAAAAAAAATAGTCCTAAAATTGTCTTTTAATTTAATCTTTTTTACGGTCATATATTGTCAGAGTTCTTTTTTTATGGAAATCCATAAATATTGTTATGGCTTGAATTCTTTTGAACTTAAAAAACTAACATTGGAAAATAGATTTTTAAAAAGTTTTTCTCGTGAATAACATTTATGTGCACGATAAATATCAGCCTTGTTGAATTTACACTTTCATTCAACTTGTTTCCATTGACCAATCTCATTTATTAAAATTCACAATCATTTTCCAGTTTATCATTGTGAATTTTAATAAATCAAGTTCAAGTTTATTGCCATCTGACTGTACATAAACAACCAGGTGGAACATCGTTTCTCCAGTCCACACATATACCCACACAAAGGGCCTACTGGACAAAGCCAGAGTCTTGAAACTGCTTGTAGACCTCGGCCAGTGACTCATCTTTCCACTGGGAATTTCGTGAGACTGGATTTGGTCCTCTGGTCCAGCTCTCGGCTGATAGTCCCTTGGGAGGGTGCCATGGATGAGGTGCAAGAACAGGTGTTACTAAGCTATTCTAATCTTCCCGCAGAATCAGAACTGAGGGTGCACCTGGTTGAAGTCGATTGGTTGCCAACTCAATGACCAAGCTTCTGCGGGGATCACAGGGAAGGCCCTCAAAAACGGCAATTAAATCACTCTCTGACTCAACCGAAAAGAGCAGTCACTGACACTGGCTGAAAAGGAGGGATCTTATCTGGACTCCAAAATGACCACTAAAGGGCCTATCTCATTGGCCTGGAGACTAGATGGCAACCTGGTGGCAACTCGATTCTCCGCTGGTTGCGGAGACGTCTCCGCGATGTCTCCTGGAGACTAGCCGGGTCTCCGGGGAGTCACAGGAAATTCAAACGTGCTCGATTTTTTTGGTCTCCAGCAGGTCTCAGAGACGTCACTGCAATGTCTCCATCAGTTGCGGCGACGTCGCGGAGACTAATTTTGTCCTCAACTGGAGTGACATCTCTGTGATGTCTCCGAGACCTGCTGGAGACCAAGGAGGCTGAGGAGACATTGCGGCGATGTTGCAGCGACGTCGCAGAGCCGTCTCCCCAGTCGCGGACAAAATCAGTCTCCGCGAATGCCGGAGTCGTCGCGGAGACATCGCAGTAACTGCCGGAGACGTCGTCGAAACATTACGGCAACTGAGAAGACATCTCGGAGACGTCGCCGTGACTGCCGGGCAAATTGGTTGTCACCTTGTCTGGAGACGTCTTGGACTTCACCCTGGCATCGCTTTGGTGAGGGCGCAAGCTATTTTTTGGTCTCCCGAGTCGCCCGAGTTGCCACGACTGATCAGTCGTGGCAGTCGTGGCGACATCTCTGCCAATGAGATACCAGTGTAAGAGAAACGGATATAGGACACACACCCAGGTCTGGCCAGCCTGAGGTGGGCCTGTCTTGGCAGAGAATGTCTTCAGTTTAAAGGGCCAATAATGCCAGTGAGTACAACTGAAGATGCGTCCAATACCAGATAACATCCCCTGCTGGTCACCCTCCCTCATCATAATTGAAGCAACCAACTCAGTTACCTCTATAAGAGAGGATCAATCAAAACAATACTGAAACATCATGGATAGTAACACCTTGTCCTACAAATTAACCAATCATCTGACTATACATATACAACCAGATAGAACATTGTTTCTCTGGACCATGCACATATACACTAATCATACACAGAGAGTATACATATATATAAATATAGAATAAAATAAAATATGAAATAAAAATATTTTAAGATAATTTGTTTTCTTCATTTATAAAAAACCCAATGTTACAGGATCCCATTCATTATTCTCACACCCTTATGAAGAAGCTATTTCACAGCCTGACAGTCCTGGATTTGATGTGCCTGTGCTTCCTTTCTGAAGGAAGTAGGTCAACGATACTATGTGATGGATGGTAGAGGACTTCAATAATTCTTTGAGCCTTATTTAAACAATGCTCTGGTGAATGTCATCAATAGGGGAAAGGGAGACCCTAGTGATCCTCTCTGCGATTTTAATGATCCTCTGTATAGACTTGCGGTCCGATGCTTTGCAGTTACCAGACCACACAATGATCCATACAGGTTGATTCCAGAGATGAGGGAATTAGCCTATGAGGAGAGATTGAGTTGTCTGGGGCTGTATTCACTTGAATTTAGAAGAATGAGAGGGGATCATAAAGAAATGTTTAAAAATAAGAAAGACATAGATAGAGGTAGGTAAGTAGTTCCCATTGGTGGGGGAGACTAGAACTAGGGGACATAGCCTCAAGATCCAAGCTAGTAGATTTTGGACAGAGATGAGGAGGAAATGGTTTTCCCAGAGGGTTGTGGAACTCACTGTCCATTGAAGCAGTGGAGGCTACCTCAGTAAGTATATTTAAAACATGGTTGGATAGATTTTTTACAGAGTGGGGGAACTAAGGGTGTTATATAGTCAGGATGATGTGAACTATTTTGTCACCGTGTAAGAATACACCCTTTTCACTGTAGTAACTGTAGTGCACCACTGTGTGGCGGATGTATACATGAGTGTGTGAGCAGTGCCCTGTGATGGTGGAAGGCATCAGTAAGTAAAGTCTCTTCTGTTATTTGAATCTTGCATCTCTGAGTTATTTAAGAAGCCTCCCAAGGAACACAGAGACATAACAAAGGGATATGGCGAAAAGGTAGGTGGAGATGAGTCTATCATCAGATCAGCCACGATCTCATTGAATGATGGACTAGATGCCCTACTCCTGCTCTTATTTCTTTCTGTTCCTATGCAGCCAGTCAGGACACTGAATGTGACAGTGAATGAGCAAATATTATTATTTTGTTGTTATGGATTTTAGCTGTACTTTGTAATGAATTAACCTAATATAATAGATTTGCTACTTATAGTTTTTTGCCTCAGAATTTTATTAGAACAGTCAAAAGGCTAAGAGCTTAATTGCTCATTTAAAACCAGCACAACTGTGGCTTTGTGCCAGGCCTCTGTATCTCTTTCTCCCAGAGCTCATGTAAGAGTTTGTGCTCTTTGGAATGTTAATTGTGTTCATTTTGCCATGATTGGTGTTAGGCATATGAGCGATTTTTGTCAGCACACAGGACCTGTTGAAACCAACCAACATTGACCGACTCGTGCCTCCATCTCTGAGAGGAGAGAGGATCGCTGAATGCAGTGACTGCTGGAAGTCAATGCACAACACTTTGCGAACTAGTGCCCAAGAATAGAAGTGTGCCCACTGGCAGAGAAGTAAGAGGGGTCACTCAGATTTTAATTGCAATCTCAGAGCAATCTATAGAGGAAAACTGCACTTAAAAATAAATGGTGGCATTGCCTGAGCTGCTGTAATGGCAGAGCTGCCACTGGGGTTACGGAGAGCAGGGAGCAGAGGCCCAGTGCTGCCCCATGGGGGCCAAATGCCCGGTCTGACTGCCATTGGCTCCGTACAGGTTTTAAATGGCTCTGTTAAAGGAGCAAATAGTGCTTTATTTTAAAATCCTGTGACTGTGGATTTCTGGGCCCGAGATGGTGGCAGTGGGGTCGAGAGGTCGCAGACTCTGAGGGAGCAGAGGGCAGCAGAAAGCGGGGAGACCACCCGCCGTTGGAGAAGGAGAAGCAGAGGAGGCAATCCTACAGGACAGTGACCACGGCGGCGGACCAGTGAGGGGTTCCGAAGCCGAGGAGCACACAGATAGCGGGCTGCTGGTGACTCGAGGCGAAGAACCCAGGTGGGCTGCAGGCGACTGTGGTCAGGCTGTGGAAACGGGACCGAGTCTGGCTGAAGGAGTACCAGGTATTGGAACGGAGATGCGGGAGGTTGCTGAAGGCTTTCTAATCACGTTGGAGGTTTGCATGTGGAACCAGTGGTTTAGACTGGACTCGGTGTGGCTGTGGAGGCTGTGGGAGTGCTGGAAAAAAAATACACCAACACTCAGTGACTCTGGGGGGTCTGACCATAAGAGGCACTGAGCAATTTGTGCTGATGGCAAATCTTTGTTCACCTTACGGTAGACTAAAGGAAATTTTGTGTAATATTATGTATTCTGTTATATTACATTACAATAAAAGAATCATGAATTTCCACCAGTGCTAAACCCCCACACCAAGATGAAGATGAAATGGCAAGAGATTGTCAGGACTGGTGTTTAGCTCTGATGACCTCATCCCAGTGTCTGAGATACTTTCCTCTCTCCACCACACCCCATTGAATGGCCACACAATGTTATTATATACCATAGGAGTGGCATAGTTAGTGCAAAGGTTAGTGCAATGCCATATCAGCACCATTGATCTGGGATTGGATTTGGCTTTGTCTGGAAGGACACGTTCTCCACGTGTCTGCATGGTTTCCTCCGGGTGCTCCAGTTTCCACCCACCCTTCAAAAATGTATGGGGTTTGTAAATTAATTAGTATATTGGTTGGGGGGGGGGGGGTGCGGTGGAATGGGCTCATGGGCTGGAAGGGCCTGGTACCGCACTGTAATCCAGTTTCAGTGAATGAGTGCAGAGTTGAAGTTACAATCAGCTGTGTTTGTTCTCTTTCCTGTAGGTAGGTGGTCAGGTACAGAGAGCAGGGGTGCAGAGCTACTGGAGCTCACTGGAGCACCGTTCCCGCACCCCTGGGCCACTCCGGCATATCGTGGTGGCAGAGACAGAGACAACTCCCCAATGGCAGCTGCCCCCGCCTCCATTCTCGGCATGCACCCCGCCCTGTTCTCAGCACCCCCCCCCCGTTCTTGGCAGCCCCCCACCTCCCCTCCTGTTCTCAGCAGCCTCCCAACCACCCCATTCTAGGCAGCCCCCCTGTTATAGGCAGTCCCCCCACTCTTAGCAGTTCCCCCCACCATTGTCAAGTCATGACAAACCTAATTCTTGCCATTTTGATGAGATCCAGCAGCTAAAAATTTACCACAGCACCACTGACAGTGTGCAATAATTGCAATGAGCTGAGATGACTTTTGATCATATGTCACAATCAGTTTGTCCTGTAAATCAATCTTATGCTCTAGTGCAATTGAAAATCTCCTGTGTTCAAAGATTTGCATTATATGACATGTATTTTACACACTTAGTGAATATAATTCCCAGGAGGGCGACCCAGGTGCTTCAGTTTAAAAGGGGTTAATGAATCAGTTTCTCTGTCCACAGATGCTGCCTGATCATCTGGGCATTTCCAGCATTTTCCATTTTTATTTCCCATTTACAGCAACTGTAATTTCTTTTACTTGTTTGACTCAATCTCTTTTATCTGAGGGGGAATTTCCAGATTCTGAATCTTAATTGTAAAACAGATGCCACACGGCTGAGTGGATTTTCAAAATGAGTACTTTTGTGAACATTAAGTGGCAGGAATTGATGCTTGGTAACCTGCTTTAGTTCAGACTATTTGATGTTCATGTTCTCCTGCAAAAAATACGGCTTCTGAACTTGAAAAGGAACTCAAAATCACAGCCAATTTTAATTAAAAGCATCGTGAAATTATTACAAATGATTACATTTGTTTGGGAGCAAAATAACATAGAAATGGCTGCTCGGTCAAGTCTGGCTGGTTAAGAAATTGGAAAAGTGACAGAAGATTTAATTATTACCTGTTTTCCAGATTCAACTGAGTGTTTTTGTTGTGATTTTCCGACTGGAATGGATGGTTTCAAAAGATGTTATTTTCCAGAATGTGCCTGTGGTGATGAAGATCTGTGCTAATGGGAAATCAATCCTTTGGGATTTGTTGTGGAGTAGCATCCAATTTTTCAGCCGTAAATTAGGGGCGTGTATCATTGTAAATAAGACATTCATGATTTAAAGATTAAGCAAGCATTGCTCAATTCTATCCTTCTGCCTTTGGACATTTTAAACACAGAGGATACATGACCTATACCTCAAATAATATCAAACAACAGCATGCAATTCTAGATTAAGAAAACTCAAATTGGAATCTTAAATAACATTGAAGAATTATTATATTTCTTCTTTGGCTTGGCTTCGCGGACGAAGATATTTAGTCAGGTAATAATTGTTCTGTTTTAATACAAATCTCTCAACAATAAAAAAAGTGATTTGAAATGGTTGGGGTCAAAACAGTGGTCAGGGCAGATCAATGGAATCAGTTGAAGAAAACCGAGCATCATATTGAAGACGGATGAACCCAACACAGTGTAATACTGTAATGTTGAGCAATCCACAAACCAGGGAATGTGCTGACCCTACAGGCGAAAGGCACTAACCTGGCTGAGGGATCTTTGAGTTAATAGGCTTAAATTTTGGAGTAAACATTTATCTCAAGGAAGATATCAACGGATCTTGAGCCTAAAGACGAGCACCCAAAGGCACAAGGACAGCTTCTTCCCCTCTGCCATCAGATTTCTGAATAATCAATGAACCAAAGACACTGCCTTACTTTTTGTGCAGTATTATGTTTACTTTTTATAGTAATGTCTTACAATATGAATGTTTGCTCTATGACGCTGCCGCAAATCACCAAATTTCATGACCTGTTCATGACAATAAATTCTGATTCTGACATCACGAATGAAGAACGTCAAACCTCACCCATGCACTGATGTATTTGCATGGCAAACCAACACAGGCTGCACAGTAATATATTTATGGAGTGTGAAGTTCTTTGAAAATGCCCAAGATGCTCTTTTGTGTGGAAAGTAACATCTATGAATGGAAAAGAATTAATGGAACCATCTTCATCATCGGAAAATTGGACTTGCCTGCTTTCTTTGTCTTCTTGATCACAATCTGCAGCATTCTCCGCATGCATCACTGGATCTCACAAACATGGCATAGACAGGTCAGTGTAGGAACAGGCCCTTTTGGCCTTGGAACATGATGCCAAATTAAACTAATACAATCTGCCTGCAGATCATTTGCATCTTCCCATCCCCTGCATGTTTGTGCAACTGAAAAAGGCTCCTGAACTGTTATGATCGTATCTGCTTCCACCATTTGCCCTGGCAGCACATTCCAGGTGCCTACCACTCTTTGTAACAAGAATACTTTCCATATCTCCTTTAAACATATTCCCCTCTCCTTTGAACTCCAGCCATTTCCTCCCCCCCCCCCCCCCCCCCACCTTTCATAATATATATTCTAGATGTAAATCTTTACAGTGTGAACACCAGTACGAATTAGCTGGTGGTTGGGTGTAAAACCAATCCTGGAAAACGGGGACACGGAGTACTGTAGATGCGTTTGTTGGTTGTCCTGGAAATTCAGGACTCGGAGTATATGCGCTTGATGGTTGTCCACCAAAACCTGGACATGGAGTTTATGCACCTGTTCGTAGGCCCAGAAGTCTGGGACATGAAGCTTAAAGCTATACCCCCAGTATTTGACATTTCCACCCAGAGAGAAAGATAGACTCTCCGCCCCATCTATTTTACTCATATCTTTATTTATTTATCTCATATTAACCCTTAGCTTCCAATGCTCCACGCTTTTTCAGCGTCTCCTAATGGCAAATAGTCTCTAATCCCAGCAACGTCCTGGTGGTCCTCTCCTGCACTCCTTCAAAAGTCTCCACACCAATCTTGCTCTGCAGTGACCAGACTGCATTCAGTATTCTAAGTGCAGCCTAACCAAAGTTTTATGACACTGCAGCATAACTTCCTGATGATTATACTCATTGCCATGACCTTCTTTACCACCCTATTTTCTTGTGTTGTCACTTTAGATTTCAGATTTATTGTCAGAGTACATGCAACCCAACGCTTCCTTTTTCCTGTGGCAGAATTACCACTAATTGGTCGTACAAAAAATAAACTCTACACAGTGTAAACATGTGAACAAATAAAAGAACTGTAAACAGATAATGAATATAAACAATCTGACTGTGCAATACAAAGAGGACAAAAGATAATAAAGTGCACAAGTAGAGTCCTTAAACAAGTCTCTGATTGAGTTTGTTGTTGAGGAGATTGATAGTGGAGGGGTGGTTTCAGGGAGTTTTGGAGTCACACCCTATGATTCCTCCAATTATAAATGCTCCTCAGAGTTTGACTGTACAACGTCTTCTTACATTTAACCTTCCTAAGTTTTATGCTCCCCAGCTGCCACTTAATTTTCCATATCTCCAACTGGCCAATATCCTGCTCGATCCTTTGACTAATGTCCTCTATCCACAACTCCACCAAGTTTTGTTCATCTGAAAACTTACTAATTAGCTGATCTCTATTTTTGTCCAACTCACTTATATTTGTCACAAACAAAAGAGGCCTCATCACTGATTCCCGTGGAACATCACTGATCATAGACCTTCAGTCAGAGAAATTCCCCCATCACTACCCTCTGCCATCTATGACCAAGTCCATTTTGAATCTGATCTACCATGACACTTTGGATTCCATGTGTTTTAATCTTCTGGATCAGCTTACCATGGAGGACCATGTCAAATGTGTATCGACAATATCAACTTCCCTACCCACATCAATCATTTTCATCACTTTCCAAGAAAACTCAGTCAAATTTCTAAGATATAACCTGCTCTGCACAGTCATGGTGGCTCTCTCTATTAAGCCCATGGTTTTCCAAATGAAATGAATCATGTCCCTTAGAATCCTCTCCAACACTTGTGTAAGGCACACCAGCCTATAATTTGCTCTATTATCTTTATTGCCCTTCTTGAGTAAAGGAACAACACTGATGACTCTCCAGTCCTCTAATTCTTCACCTGTGATTAGATCCTTGTCCAGGCCCCAGCGATCTCCTCTCTTGCCTCCCTTAGTAACCAGGGATAGGTTCCATGAGGCCCTGGGGATATCCACTTTAAGGTTCCATTGCATTGCCTCTTCCTTCTTGATGTCAACATCACCTCGAATATTAGCAGCCCCTCCCTGATCTCTGTAGTCTCCCTGTCCTTCTCCTTGGTGAATACTGGTGTAGTGGCTTACCCACTTCCTCCAGCATGACATAAATCCCTCCCCCCCTTTGTCCTCAGGTGGTCTCCCTAGTTTCCCTCTTGTTTTTAACGATAATGTCCAGCTGTATCCACTCTTACCCGTCCCACATTCTTCCTTTTAGTGACACTGTAAAGCCTGCACATTCAACATTAAATATGAATGACAACTTCCTTGACCTAAAGTCTGCCTTGGAGTACCAACTCCCACTCCTCCAGGAGGCATCAAAACATCGACGGTCTTGATGAACTCCAGGGGCATTCCCCGCGAGGACCACTGACTTCTTCCACTACGACATTGCCCATCTCTACCCTTACATCAAGATCTTCATCACTGAACACTTTACATGCACTCCTGCCATCTCCCTCACTGCCCCTCCATTCTTGGCCCTGATATGACACAACCATGATAGGATAAAACATTCTGACACATTCAGAAACAATCGATATAAATGCAACAATTTTGATTATGAGACTGTTAACATTACAAATTTGAAGCAATTTAACATTTTTTTCAGAATAGACTTCCAAATCTGAATGTTTAATTCCTCCTGATTTTTCTGGAAAAAAATACATCTTAATTTCCAAAATGGAAATTTATTTTCATGATACAAACGAGCTCTGGAGCTCATTTCTGATGCAATAGCACAGATAAAGAACAATGAAGTTCCTGTTCTTGAGAGAGCAAGGGTTATTCTTTGAGTATGTTCATTTCAATGGAAATTTCAGATGAAAAACTCATCAAAAAGTGTACAATCAGTATAGTTTAATTGTTGCATGTTTAATTTAATCACTGAATTGTCTTTTGAAGATGATTATCCTGCTTTGATATCCTGATTGCCATATGGGATCACAATCCACAGCTCAGTAAAATGACAGTCAGATACCAGATTAGCAGTGGCTCCTTCGTTGACAGCCCACTGAATAAGAAATGATATACTCCAGGGGCAGAGTGCTCTGGGGAGCTGGAGAAATAGACTACAGCTTGTTTTGATCAAGTTTACATTTGTCTCGGTTACTAATCCAAAATTGATTAGAGGTACATCAAATAAAGTGGCTTCAGGATTTGTAAACAGGAAGACGAAAGTCGTAGTGATTATAGATATCAGTGGAGTTAATCTAACTAATATTAATTTTGCTGATTTGTTATTGTTCACTTAATTGGCACTCTCAGTATTCAAGGAAAAATGCCCTCCATGATGTATTATGCTTTGAAAAACAATGATTCATGATTCTTTTTCAGAAATGTGTCATGAACTGTTAATATGGCAGTGTTTACCATCATACCATTGGGGTCTTTTTGTTTCCTAAGATTTTGCCATGAGCAGTTTTTGGGTTTCTCTGAATTCTTGAGTTTTAATTGAGTTTTGGATAATGCCAAGGTGGTTTTTGAGTGCTTTGTGATAAAGGATTGCTTAAGGTGGTTCGTGAGTGGAAAGAAAAAAGTTTCAAAAATCGTACCTCATTGACTCATTATGTGCATGGTTTCAGGACTCCAAAGGAAATGGGCCAATGACAATTTTTCTCAAGTAAAATATTTCAGTAACTGTCCTGGGTAAACTTGTACCTCTCACTTTGTTCGTTTTAGATTGGTCACAGTGTTTGAGCTACCGAAAGAAAATAGACACACATGCTGAGAGCACTTCAGTTTATACAAATCTTTATTACAAATTCTAAAGCTGATATCAGACTACAATATGCAAGCCCTTCCCAACCATACTTATCAACGCCTGGACTGGCCCCAACTGCCGAAGCGGGGCAATGACCGCACACTTGTAGTAGGTTGTCGGGGCGCCGGTAGCAGCTTCTCCACCTCCCCCGACCGGGATGTTGGCTGGACTCTAGAAGTTCTTCTTCTTGCTGAGAGATGTTGCCATCTCTTGGAGAGTCTCAAACTTCAGCAGTTGGCTTATATTACCCAAAAACTGCTTACCCAAGCACCTATTCCCAGCACAGAAAGAAAGATAAGCAAGCAAGCTAGCATGCCTAGGCTTCTTTCGAATAACATAATTTTCAGCTTATCACTTTGAATACAAAGGTTTATTTTGCATCAAGGTTAGGCCTCTGACAGTCTGTGACCAAAACAAGCAGGAATATTAAATGTTCTTGGTACACAGATGTCCTTTCTTCAGATAACTGCATCTCTGGCCCCCCTCGGTGGAATTTAGCTTATGTCTGCTGATTCTAAAAACAAGCAGGTTCTCAGCCTTGCAGAAGCAAAAGCTGCAAAAGTAAAAACATGGTTTAAATCTTCCATTACAGTAATAATTGGATCTAGAGCAGTGGTTCTCAATCTTCCCTTCCCACTCACATCCCACCTTAAGCAATCCCTTACTAATCACAGAGCACTCACGGCATAGGGATTGGTATGTTGAAGTTGGTGCAAGTGATGGAGCTGGGAAACCTGAGCTCTTAATTCATGCCAATTTAAACCTGTCAGGTTTAAACTCCATTCATTTGACCAAATACAGGTATGTTTCAGGTAATTTATGTTTTGAATCAATTGAGTTAAATTTAAAGTATTTAATTATTAAGAATGGAGTTTAAACATTTGATTGTTTGGAATGTTTTCTGGTGATTTTAAGTATGAAATAAATTGAGATACAGTAAAAAAAACTTTGATTTGTGTGCTATCCAGTAAAGCCAATTCATATAGCAGGTAGTGTAATAATGACATAAATAACAAACAAACAAACAACAGTGCAGGGAGTAGTTAAACACTGCAGGGCATAAAGAAAAGTGCAAAAAACAGTGTAAGACATAGAGGTGAAAAGTGTTTTAACTTAAAATATTTAGTTTTTTCAAATTATTATTTTAATACTCTGATTAATGTATAAGTGCATATGTTTATGACTTGGAGAATGTAGAGATAATCCAATCACAATGGCAGGTTTTATGTCTGGGGGTTGGGACTTTATGAGCTGTCGACACGTTTCTGACGACAGACTTGGGATTCTGCCGAGAAGACCCAATGCACAGACCTGTCTTTAAATCCCACAGGTTTCCTTCGGTGTCTTTATCTATACTTGAACTGCGCACCTTTGCTATTTCATGCTGTCTTTTAAAGAGTAACTGGCCTGGCCTTTGATCCATTGATGTCTGTACAGTGCTGCGACGAGTTCTGTCACCTGGCTTCAGATCAGAGTTTTGAACTAAGTCTTGGGTGCTATTAAGTGTGAGTAGTGGAGAAACGAGCCTCAGCAGACTGATATTCACTGAGCTGGACCAAATTAGTCCCCTAAAACGAAGTCTCTTCCTTTTGATAGAAGTTACAATTGGCCATGATTCTTTACTTCAAGAGGCTCTTCACAAAGATAGATATGGCGTCAGATCCTACATCACGAGAGATCTCTTGTCCAGGGGGACTCCTCACGCAGAGAGACCCTTCACAAGGAGAGCCTGTACTCCTTTGCTAAAATAGACCCTTCACTCTGATAGACTAACCTGTGACAGACTCGCTGTTTCTCAAAAGTAAGTTGTGCCTCAATTTCTGATTTCAAATGATCATTCTCCTCAGAGTTCAATAATGAGCTTTCCAAAATTATCATGTTTAATGCCATCATCGTTTAGAAAATTTGAACAGGCTTAGAAATTTTCCGCTCTAGTTCAAAATAAATTGCTCTCAAACATTTTTCCTTGAATGTGTTCTACATGATGCAAATGAGAAAGAGGTTGAATAATGTTGGCTGATTTTCTGAAATGTTCCATTTGCTGTGGTTTGCATGCGTACTTTTGAGTTACGCAAAAGTTGAAGCTTTGAAGGCAAGTGATGGCTGGTCCTGTGTAAACAGCATACAGTACATCAGTCTAATTGGTAAGATTAAACAGTAACAAGCCACTGAAGCTTGCCAAGAGCGCTGCTTTGCTTAGATTTGTTTTATAAAAGGAGACATTATCCACATGAAATTGACCATTTTATACTCGATGAGCTAAAACGTATTCTCTTACTTTTGAGAGGAAGTGATGTGTAGCCAACAATTTCAGTTCTGCGTCACACTCCCACTCTCACGTCTGTCCATGGCCTAATGTACTCTCCCACCAAGACCACCCGCAAATTGGAGGAACAACACCTGATTTTCCGTCTGGGCTCTTTCCAGCCAGATGCCATTAACATCGACTTTTCCCGGTTTTTGCTAACCTCGTCTTCTCTCCTTTCCTCTTCCCTTCCCCCTCCCATCCCTCTTCCCCTTGATCGCTGCTGCTCCCTCCCTCCCTTTTCACCTATCAACTCCTGCTTTGTGATGACATCTTCCCCCCCCCCCCCACCCACCTTACTCTTTTGCTCGGACGCCTGCCGACATTTTTCCATATCTTGATGAAGGGCTCAAGCCCGAAACGTTGATTATGTATTTTTACCTTTGCAACATAAAGGACATGATTTGACCTGCTGGGTTTCTCCAACATTGTGTGTTTTTACCTTGTTCATCTTGGGATGTAAAAGGATGGCCCCATGATTAAGCAGATTGGGGCAACGTACAATGCTCCTCCTGGATTTTGTGCGTTGCTCCAGTATCCCAGCATCTGTATTCTTTCTTGTTTACCTCAATTAAGCAGACCACTTTTCAAATTCAAATACAAAATTCTTTTGGGGCTTGGGAAGATAGATGCAAAGCTCTAATTTTTTGTCTCGCTGGGGTGTCTATCTAGCCTGTACATGGGGAGAGTTCACAAGCAGCAATAAGCAAGCTGATTGATGTTGGTTTGGGGAACGTGTAAGATAGTGGATTTTTTGAATTCTCTTTCTCATGAGGGCTATGGAAGCTGATTGACTGACAATGTTCAAGGCAGAGATTTCTGGGGAGATACTGAATATGAAGTTAGTGCATGAAAGGGAATGGTAGGGAAAATACAAGGGACTAAATGGTCTATGTGTGCTTTTGTTTCTTGTAATCTTTTGCATATTGGAGATTCCTCCCTCAGTTGTCATCTGAATCTAAGTGGGCAGTACACAGGGCAAACATGGTAGGAACACAGAAAGTGTAATCATCATTTTTCCTTTAACCCTTTAGACTGGCCATAGTATATACTCCAGACTAGGTCCATGGTTAAACTACAGTACAAACACCAGCATGCTGTAATGTGAGCTGCTTTTAAAGTGAGGCTGGGAGGGAGGCCATGTTGTGTATTGCAGAGGAGAAACAATGGAGGAAGAAGCCAAGTTTCTCTCTCTCTCTCTCTCTCTCTCTAAAAGAAGGAAAGTTCAACGGGCTCTGGCAGCCACACACTACCTAGAAGAATCAGATGAAGAGACAACGTGTGCTTACAGTATGTTTGGAGTGGAAACAGATGAGGAACCACCTGACCCATATTTTGCCACAGTCACTGTCAGAGGAAAGGATATAAAGTTTGAGATTGATTCAGTGGCCACAGCATTGATCATTAGTGAGGAGATCTACAGGAGGACATGGGGTCCAAGCTGCTTCCCATCAGACCATCAAAGCTCAAACTCAGGACCAATACTGGGCAGCCCATACCTCATTTAGGTGTGGTATATGTAGATATTTCAGCTGATGGTCAGAAGGTGGAAGCCAGGCTGGTGATAGCTAAAGGTAATGGGCCCAGTCTTTTGGGCCACGATTGGCTTTGCAAAATCCAACTCAACTGGCATAAAATTAAGTTCACACACACAATGGAGGACATTCTGCAGTGATGTTTTCAGGGATGAGCTGGGCACATTGAAGAGCATAACAGTTGAATTCAATGTTGACCCTGAGGCAGTGTTATATGCCATGAAAGACAAGGTCAAGGAGGAGCTGAAACGTTTACAGTTTGGACCCCCGACCCAAAGGTCGCCCGAGGCTCTGCATTTGGACCCCCCGACCCAAAGGTCGCCCGAGGCTCTGCATTTGGACCCCCCGACCCAAAGGTCGCCCGAGGCTCTGCATTTGGACCCCCCGACCCAAAGGTCGCCCGAGGCTCTGCATTTGGGGCCGTCCAGTTTCAAGGTGAGTGGCTCCCTGTCTTCCAGTTTCGAAGGCAGACAAAATGGTGAGGATATTGTGGGGACTATAAGCTCACGGCGAATCAGGTCTCTAAGCTGGTGGAGAACTCATTACCATGAGTGGATGACGTGTTTGCGACCCTGTTAGGGGTAAGCTATTCACAAAGCTGGACACGAGCCATGCTTTCCAACAGCTGCTGCTCGATGAGGATTCAAAGGAGTACGTCACTATTAACACACAAGGGATTATTTAAATACAGTCACCTGGTGCTTGGAGTGACGAACAATCCTGCCATTTTCTAAAAGACAATGGACACCTTGCTTCAGGGGATTCCGCACATGGCAGTGTATCCAGGTGATATTTTGATCGTGAGAGTTATAGAGACTATGAAATGTTAACGTATCTCCTCTCTCTATAGATGTTTCTCAACCTACTGTGTGTCTCTAGCTTTTTAATTAGAGAACAAGTTGAGCTGGCAAGATTAAAAAAATAATAATAAGTCTTCAGCCTTTTAGTTTGTTAGCCTTCCAGTGTCATCTCCAGTGGCAGCCCCAACATATGAAGCCGTCTGGAAAGGTACAATGTTATTTGCCTTTCAAGATCCGAATGGAAGTAGTTTACATCCATGCCACAACAGGCAGTGCATGCCAGGTGTGACAGATTATATCATATTTTAATATTGTCTATAGATATGCCTTTCAAGGAGATAAGATTGTGGGGCTTGTGTAGGTCACAAACAAACACAAATACTTCACAAAACAGATCTCATTTAAAATGCCAGAGCTCTGCTCAAGACAGACAGTCCAGGCTCTGAGTAAAGAGTGCCTATAAAGACTTCACAAGAAGGTGTTTATTGGACATGCTGTTGAGTAATGGATTATTGTTTTGAAAGCATTAGATGAATGGGCTCAGAAGTTTGGGTCTGGTGCCACAGTTTGTCTGGTTGCAGTTTGCAGTTCTAAGAAGGTCATGTGGTTTTTGCAGAGAGAGAGAGAGAGAGAGAGAGAGAGAGAGAGAGAGAGAGAGAGAGAGAGAGGACCAAATAGGCTTTTTCCAAGAGCAGAGAGAGAACTGCTTTCTGCAGTCATGGCAAGCTGCCAGCTTGTTGAAACCCCATTTTGAAGACAGTTTGTGAGTTCTGAGTTCAGCCTGTTGAAAACCCTTGTGGTCCATACAAGAAGAAATGGCTGGCTAGAGAGTTTCACCTGAAATAAGAGAAACAAAAGGAACTCTGTGGTGACCTGCAGAGGAAGAGGTCATAATTTGGAAAACCCCGATGGGGCAAGTTTCTTTGGCAAGACACTGAAGTGGCTGATGGAAGTAAATCAGTTTGTGTGTGTCCAACGAGCAACAAATCTGTCTCTGAAACCTACAAGAACCTTCCAAAGTGGTAACCATTTAAGCACCAGAGCTTGGTGAAAATTCATAAATGTTAAATTCTGTGCACAGTATAAGGATTGCCTGATACTGGTGAACTTGGAGGAGTGAGAAGTGAGATTGGACTGTGAATCAAAGAACTTTTTTGAATTTATACACATTACCTACACATGCGCTTAGAATTAGAAGGGTGTTAAGTTAATAATAATAAAGTTTGATCCAATTTTTATGTTTAAAGAAAATTAAAAACTATTTTTATTTAATAACTATTTGTCCTGGTGAATTTCTATTGCTGCTGGGTTTTGGGGTACTCTGGGCCTGTAACACAGGACACCAATTTAAATTCTGCCTCCTGTCACTCCAGTTACCTTCCTAAGGGCAAGTCAGGAACACTGTTCCCTCCTGACTGCCCTTGTTAATCATTGTCAAAGGGCAATCAGTGGCCAGGCCGTAAAATTAGAAATCACTATCTCCAGCAATTTTATTTGTTCGACTTTGGATGGAGAATTGTTTATTCAAGGCAGATATATGGTATAATGGTGCTTGCTGACAATAACTTATACCCATTTTAAAATATGTGTTTCATGCCTTGCACGGATAATTAACTAAAAATAATTACTACTAAGATCCCAGCAATGTTAGATCTGCAATATTTTTTGAAAGTTGCCAACAAACAAAAATCAAAATGTATAAATCAACACCGATTTCACAAGACTGTGAGTTCAAGACCTTCCCACTGTAATCAGTATAATCCACTATAGTACGGAGGGGGTGCCAGTCCATTAAATGAAGCATTAAAACAAAACATGCATTTTTCACAATGAGTGCAGGGAAACTAACACCACCATTTAAATCCGTATTTCACCTTCACCTGACATCCCTAAACCAGGTTACCAGCTCTTTGTTTGCAGTTGGTGCAAATCGCTCCATGTAATTTGGCTGTCACGTTGCATACTTTAAACATACTTTCATTAAAGTAGTGGCACGTTGATTACATTTTTGTGTGAGTGCAGGAATGTGAAGGAAACAAAAAATTAAAAAGAAGGTATAAACTTTGTCAACCTATATAAACCTTTCTAAATGTCTAAAGGACCATGGGAAAGTCACAGCAGGAAAGAATTATGGGGCGGATCTGCCCTCCCAGAATTTCATGTGGCAGTGAACCTCCCCCCCACCCCCCACCCCATGAGTGCTCTGTGCATACAGCCTTTTCTCTGCTGCATGGAATTCTGGGAGGGCAGGTCCCCCATCGCTCTTTCCCATGGACTTTATAATTTGTGCACTATTGCCGCTAAGACTTTCCCATGGTGATTATAAATTGTGTGGCTATGTATTTTATATAAATTTTCCATAGTCTTTTATAAATTTACAAAGGTTTATGTAGGTCAGCACAACAACATGGGCTGAATGGCCCATAGAGTGCTGTACATACGCTTAATTATGTTATAATTACTGTAGCCATTATTAATTTTGTTTAAATACAAGATCTTAATACATTGATCAGGTTTTAGGCCAGGTCCACCATCACTCGATGCGTCACTCAGACATCACCGGTGGAGGGTAGAATCCCCCATCCCCGGGGATACCCTGTGATGAGTGTGCAAGGACACAGAGAAGCGGTTAACAGTAGTCCAGTGTGAAAGACAAAAATGGTATCCGTAACTGGCTCACTGAGCGGCCAATCTACTGCTGAGCCATTGTGAAAAGGGTTAAGGGATGTGGGTGAAGGACAAAAACGTGCAGATGCTACTATCTTGATGGAAGCAAGAGAGGCTGGAGGGACCCAATGGGTCCATGGTGAGAAGTGATTGGTCAATATTTCGGGGCAGGATATTTTTTTATTGAGAATTGTGTTAAAAAATGGTGAAAGATCTGCTGTGACCAGTGATGAATGATAGAAAGGGTTTAAAGACCATGATGGCACATATTCCTATGAATAGAGACAGAAGAATATGTTTAATTCTTGCGTGTGGCTTTAATACTTGGCAAAAGACAAGCACAAAAGGTCATGGGACCCAATATGGAGAACTTATTCTGTATTTATTTGCTGGAAACCTGCTTGTAAGTAATAAGCAATAAGAAAGAATCGAATTATTTTAAGAAAAGCAAACCCATCAGGGCCTTCTTATACTGTAATGTCCCCTTCACAGAACTGCTTTAGGAACACTCCTTATATTTGTGCAGCTGTGAGATGATATAAAAGAAACCCAGGGGTAGAGGATTTAATAGTTACATGATAATTGTATTTGTTTATATTTTAAAAATCTGGTACTAATTTAATAACTCTCGTTCAGTCATGCAATAATCACAGAAAGCGGAAAAGTCACACCAAAAGTATAAAGGGGGCTTTTATATATTAGAATGAGGCATATATTTGGATGAATTGAAGTAGACAATGTTTTTCATTGACTTTCCATGGGTTCAAAGGCAGGAGACGGTAAGTTTCTCTGCCTTTAAAACCTGTAGATGCTCTACCTAAGTTAAAAATTGTCTGTGAAGGAGTCACAGTTGTATTCTAATGTATCTTTGCTTGCAACTTATTTTTTATATTTCTCGCTGACTTTCCTGAAGTTGCAGACATCCTTATTGAAGCACAAAGGTGCCAATTTAACAGTTATGCATTATTCTTGCTTCAACATTTTCAGTGAGCGGGGAGAACGAGGGAGCTCAGATAATAACAAACATCATCTCACACAGTGGCCATACCCTGAAAATCTGATATGTATGTTCTAGTGTTGTCAAATGACACTAAATAACCAGGCAGAGGGTCAGCTGAGAATCGGCAAGAGCTTCCATCAAATGGACGATTTGCCTTCCTTTAATAAAACATGGAGCTCCTAGTTTACAAGCTACTCCCTTCAACTTATCAGACAATTTAAATGTAACTTGCTCGTCCATAGTGATTTACTGCAGGAAGCTCACATGGCTTTTTAGAGAACTTCTACCGATGTAGCACTGCTTTCAGTGAGGAAATAATATCCTAAGTAGCTCAAGTTCAACTGTAATAATGGCTTGAGGTTGCTTTAAAACAAACACAGCTGCACAAACAAACTTTTAATCACTTTGCAAAGCCTGAGAACTCCAGTACAGCAAGAGGCACTGCGATACATGGATACCATGTTTGGCATTGAGAATACTCTAACAGCCAAAATATGCCAGTATCTAGAAAGCAATCAAAATATAATGAGATGTTTTATGAATATGTCAGCCTATCAGGTTGTTTACGAATTCTGGGGCTTCTTCTCAAAATGAGTGGCTCCTTTGCAACCTTGGGAACTGGTACAGTTCCTGGGTCTGTCGTGTGGGAAGGACTGACTTCTGGACCCGCTCCAGAATCGCCAGCATGAGGCAATGGAGCCTCAGCATGGCCATCTGAAAGCTTACTAGGGGTCACAGGCTGGGGTGGGGGGGGGCAGGTGAGCCCAATCTCTCAGGCTCACTCTGAGTAGGTGTGTGAGGAAGGGGCAAACTAGGTGAGGCCAGATCTCTTAGGGGTACAGTGTCAGTACTCCCGTCTGGGAATTTAATATGAGTTAAATAGTTGGGGTTGGTATGCAATAGCTGAACTGGTTGGTCTGTTTTACACGCCCAAGCATGGCTCTTTAGCAGCACGGTTCCAGGCTCAGATAAACAGGCTGGCCAGTCCATCACAGCTCCTGATTTCCTAAGAGCAAACATACATTCATAAGGTGTTTGATTTGTTGCAGTACACAAAAATGACCAAATAGAATGTAACGCCTTAGGCAGCACCTTCTGCCACCAGATAACAGGGTAACCATGTGTTTTTAAAGCAAGATTAACAGTCTTCCAGACTGTAGCATTAGCCCTTTCAACCTGCCCATTGCCCTGCGGGTTGTAGCTTGTGGTACGGCTTGTGGCAATCCCCTTCCATAGCAGGGCTCGCTGCAGTTCAGCGCTCATGAATGCTGAGCCCCTATCAGTATGAATATAATTGGAAAAACCAAAAATGCTGAAAATTCTGTCAAGTGACTTAATGACAGACGCTGATGAGACTTCAGGGCAGGGTATCACAAAGGGAAACCTGGAATATTCGTCAGTTACAGAAACGAAATGTACATTTTTGTTGTTGGAAGGTAACGGTCCTTTAAAATTTAAGCTAATCCTCTTAAAAGGTCGGGTTGCCTTGATGAGAGCGGCCTCCAGAGCTTTGAAGTATTGTGGTTTGAATTCTGTGCAAATGAGACAGCTTTTAGTCAGTTTCCTGACTTCTTCCAGAGTAAGGAAGGTTGTTAGCCCTTATGTCGTGGCAGAATCTCGTGACTCCTGGGTGGCACAGTCTGCTATGGATCTCTTTTAGCCCCTCCAGCTGAGCACCAGAGGCAGATCGTGACAATGCGTCAGAGGGATCATTTAACCTGCCCGGTCTGTACTGGATCTTATAATTATAAGTTGAGAGTTCTATTCGCCAGTGTGCCATCTTATCATTCTTGATTTTACTTTTGTGTTGAGTACTGAACATGTTGGCTACAGATTTCTGATCAGTGACAAGAGTAAATTTTCTGCCGGCTAGAAAGTGCCTCCAGTAGCGAACAGCTTCAATAATAGCCTGGGGTTCTTTTTCAATGGCAGGATCCGCGTAAGGTGCGGGAGAAGAATGCCACAGGTCTGCCCTTTTGATTAAGGGTTCCTGCCAAGGCACAATCTGACGCATCAGTTTCCACTTGGAATGGGACATCCTCGTCAATGGATGAAAGTGCAGCTTTGGAAATATCAGCTTTAATTCTCTCAAAAGCCTTCAAGGCCATTGGAGAGAGAGGAAAAGATTTAGTGTCAAACAGAGGGCGTGCCTTCGTGGCATAGTCCTGAACTCATTTACAATGGTAGGAAAAGAATCCCATACACCTTTTAAGGGCTTTTGCTGAGTCTGGGGTGTGGGAACTTCTTAAGGGGGGCCATTCTTTCCAGGTCGGGGCGGAATTCACCCTTGCGGACAATGTAGCCCAGAATGGGTAGCTCTGTCGCGTTGAACACACATTTGCCCTCGTTAAATGTAAGGTTGAGTTCTTTAGCTGTTGCTAAAAATTTCTTTAAGTTGTTGTCGTGCTCGGCCTGTGTTTTCCCACAGATAGTGACATTATCCAGATAGGGAAACGTACCCTGTAACTCATACGTCCTAACAAACTTATCCATTTCCCTCTGAAACACAGACACATTATTAGTGACCCCAAAAGGTACCCTTTTAAACTGGTATATCCCACCCCCCATCAGCCTCAAAGGCCGTATAGGGCCGTTCCCTTTTCTTAATGGGGATTTGGTGATAAGCTGCTTTGAGGTCGATAGTGGGGTACACTTTGTATTGTGCTCTCTGATTAATCATTTCATTGATGCGTGGCAGGTGGAAGGCATCCAGGTTCGTGTAACGGTTGATTGTCTGGCTATAGTCAACCGTGTCTGCCTGTCCCGCATCGGACTTGTCAGCCACAAACGAGCCTGCAGCTGACGTGGACTTTACCCCTCCATAAATCTTCGTTCGCGGAGCGAAGCCAAAGAAGTCAATAGCCAGTCGTCTCTTAGTGTGATTTTTCACGACTACCCCTTGGGCCTGCCGTGGACTCTGACTATGTTCAATTACTCCCTCTTTAAGCAGTCTCTGGGTCTCCGCTTTGATAAACTCACGATCCTCTTTGCTGTAAGAACGGCTCTTAGTGGCAATTGACTGACACTCAGGGGATAAATCACTGAAGAGGGAAGGAGCTTTGATCTTTAACATGGACAGACCGCAGTAACTAGCGTGGGGGATGGTAAGTGTGGGTAGTGGCCCACTGAAATTTAACACTACACTATTAATCTGAGATTGAATATCTAACCCCAATAACACAGGGGCGCAGAGTTCCGGCATAATAAAGAGCCACACATCAGCAAGGCAATGTCCCTACAAATTTAAAGTAACTTTACACTTGTCCCGTACAGTTTTTGTAAGTTCACTACAAGCCATCGATATCTTTCGGTTCGCTGGATATCTCCACAAATTTAAGGCTCTGGCAACTTTCTCGTGGATGTAGCTGTCAGTACTCCCTGAGTCTATTAGACAATCAAAAGTCTCTCCATTCATCTCCCCCTTCAACGTCATCTGTTCCAGTCCGCAACATCCCCCAAGCTTTAGATCTCACCTCGCCATCACTTGAAGTCGATTCAGCCTGCTTGTCTGAAGATTCCCCCTTTTCACAGTTGTCTTCCGTTGCAGCAGCTCCAGGACGTATTTTCTTGGTGCTTCTCTTCTTCTTCTTATCAGTGGGAGTACTTTTCGCCTTACACTCTTTAGCAAAGTGGCCGAGTTTCCCACAATAGCTGCAGGTAGAAAATGGAGCCGGGCACTTCTGTTTGGGGTGCCAGCTCTTATTACAGAAGTAGCATTTTTCAGGAGTTCGCCTTTTTCTTTCCTTTGGGGTTCCAGCACTCCTGGATGTTTCCTTTTCGGTTTCTAGCATTTCACTGGAACGCATGGAACTTTTCAGTGTTTTGGCTAGAGTGACTGCCCGGTCGTAGGTTAAGGGCTCCATCTCCAGCAGCCTCTGTCGGATGTAACTGGAGTCAATCCCGTTGACTAAAGCATCCAGCTTCAAGGCATTGCGGTGTTGTTGACCATTGATTGCCCTGACATCATATTCATCTGCCAGCGAGTCGAGGGCCAGTGCACAGGCAGCATCACTTTCCTGGGTTTCTGGTGTCTAGTCAGCAACTGGTGTCGAGCAAGCACCACATTCCGTGGCGCTCCATAGTAAACAGTCAGACGTTCCCGGGCTATAGCCAGAGTGGGAGCTCCTTGCGTTACAGCGAAAGGGACCTCACCCAGCAGAGAGTTCAGGTGGCCCCACTGTATCGCCTCATCGACCACATTGTTTCGAGCCATGTAGTATTTGAAACAAGCAATCCAGTGGTTGAAAATTTCTCTGGCCCTCGGGGCAGACTGGTCGATTATCAGCTGCTCTGGCTTGAGTGCTGGATCCATTTCTGCTAATAAAATTGAAGTGCCAGTTGATGAAGTAAACAAAGACGATGCGTCAAACAATAATCATGGCTTTTATTAGCAGAAATTCATGGTACAATAATGAAAGACAATAGGTGCAAACACAGTGATACCCAAGGGGAGTGTCCTTAACAGAAGAGATAATACACAGCCAATGTTAGTACAGCAAGGCTCGCCAGAGGGGAGATAGGCAGCTTGGCAGACAGTCACCACACTGACTCTACAGCTAAATCTTTCAAATAGAATTCAGCTTGAGTCTTCGGAATCACGAACGGGTTTTTCTGTGAGTGATTTGTCCCACTGTAATTCAAACTAATATGGCTGAAAGTTATGCCAAAAATAAATTTTGGGTGTTCAGTTTACAAAGATGTGCGCTTGTCCCAGTGCTCTAGTCACTCAACACTGCTGACTGTGTGACTGGGCACAATTCAAATGCTCTCTGCAAATTCGCCGATGACATCATGGTTATTGGTAGAATCGCAGTCAGCAATGAGGAAGCCGACAGGAGAGAGATAGATCAGCTCATTGAGTGGTGTCACAACAATGGCCTTGCACCCAACATTAGAAAAACCAAGGAGTTGATTGTGGACTTCAGGCAGAAATTAGGAGAACACGAACCAGTCTTCATTGAGGGGTCAGCAGTGGAGCAGGTCAAGAACTTCAAATTCCTGGGTGTCAACATCTCCCGAGGGTCTGTCCTGGAGCCTCCATGTCGAGGCAGTCATGAAGAAGGCTCGCCAGTGGTTATACTTTGTGAGGAGTTTGGGGAGATTTGGCATGTCACCGATAACTCTTGAAAGTCTCTACAGGTGTACCATGGAGAACATTCTGAAGGGCTGGTGTGGAGATTCCAATGCTCAGGATAGCAAGATACTCCAGAAGGTTGTTAACTCGGCCTGCAACATCACGGGCATCAGTCTTCACTCCATCCAGGATAATTACAGAAGGCGGTGTCTTAAGAAAGCAGCCTCGATCTTCAAGGATCCCCACCATTCTTCCCAGTGCATGAAGGAGGAACAGGAGCCTGAAGATGAGCACTCAGCAACACAAAGACAACTTCTCTCCCTTTGCCATCAGATTCCTGAACAATCAATGAACCTACTCACTTTGTCTTTCCTCTTTTTCTTGCACTATTTTATTTATTTTGAAATGTGGTTTATAGAAATGTTTTAACTGTGATGCTTCCACAATAAACAGCAAATTTTGTGACATGCTCATAACAATAAATTCTGATTCTGATAATAGAGCAGCTGGTTCACAGATCCAGTGCCCAGGTCCAATCCTGATCTTGGGTTCTCTTTGTGTGGCATTTGCACATTCTCCCTGTGACTATGCGGATTTCATCTGGGTGCTCCAGTTTCCTCCCACATCAAAGATGCAGAATAGGCTAATGGGCAACTATAAATTGATGCTAGTGCATAGTTGTGGAATGTGCAATGAGTTGAAGAGAATGTGGGAAAAAAAATGGATTAAGGTTGTGTTACGAACTAGCAACCCTTTCAATTATTTTTGGGACTAAAGGGACCTTGCTAGCACTAACGCAGAAACAACAATGGAAAATTCACCAGACAATGGCCAATTCAAAATAATAGTTTTTTTATTAAACTATTAATAACATAACATTTCTTACTTATCTCTAAACTTGCTTAACTCTAAATTTAACCCCACTATGCATAAATATAAATGTGTGTATGTGTATAATTAAAGTCCCACTCTGAAAAGTTCAGCATCACTTTAGTCTTGCTTGAAGGTCTTAAATTCTCAGTTCAGAAATAATTATAAAGTGCTTTTAAACATTATATCTTCAGGCCTCTTTACTCACAATGTAGATATTTTCTTTCACAAACCCAAACAAGAATTAAATGAAGTGGCTAAACAAAAATAGACCCAGTAGAAATATGTCCTCTTTTTCAAAGAGACAGCAGAGTGGTCTTCCTTATTTCAAAAGCCACTGATTCAGTGCACCCCCTTTCCTGGGAGTAATACACACAACAGCACAAATTCTGGTTATTGTAACTCAACCCTGTCTTTCACAAGGTTTCAACCCCTGTGAGACCTGTGTACTCTCCAAACTGAACTGAACTTTTTGTCTCTCATTTTGGTGATATATTTCTCCTATTTCTCATGTCACATGGTATGTAACATCATTTTTGTCCTTGAAGCTCTTAAGGTCTTTTGCCACAAATGTGCTAAAAGTATTTAAGTCCACTTATGTCTCTGAGGTGTCTGCTTTCCGCAGAACTAAAATGGCAATGCATTTATACAGGTGCTTCTGAAATAACATGTATTGTTTCCAATATTTCAAGAACTATCATAAATCCTATTCATCTTCTTGACTCTAACTTCAATCAGCATCCATTTTCATCTCAAACTGGCTTCTGTCTTCTATCTCTAAGAACCAGGTGTGTTTAAAATGCTAATGTATTGTCTTTGTGCCTCTGTAATCAAACAAACTAAATAAAAAATACAGATACAGTATTTTAACTCTATAATTTACTTTACTAAGACATTTTTATATTTGAAAAAATATAGTTTAACATTAAACTAAAGATTAAAACAAATCTATTTTAACTCTATAATTTACTTTACTAAGACATTTTTATATTTGAAAAAAATATAGTTTAACATTAAACTAAAGATTAAAACAAATCTATTACAGTAAGAATAGCTGTTGGCCAGCCTGACCTTGGTTTCTGCACTTCATCTCTGCGACTGTACGATTAACAACTAACATCAGCTCACACCAAAGGCTCGCTGAGGTAGCGAATACTATCACAGCAGTTACAATTAGGGAGTAGAGTTTGATCCAGACTTCAGATGCTGTCTATGTGGTGTTTGCATGTTCTTCTGGTGACCACATGAGTTGTCATCGAACACTAATCTCCCACCAAAAATATGCTAATATACTAATAAAATTACAACTTGGTGCATATCAGTAGAAGACAAAAAGTCAAAGGGAATTTGAGAAACGTATGAAAGAAAATAAGTTACAGGGTTACAAGGAAACAAGGAGAGGAAATGGGACTGATGGAATGCGTCTGTTGGCATGAACCTGATGAGCTGGTGAACCTCCACTTCTGTGATAGTAAATATGTAACTTATATTAGCATGTCTTTCATTTGCTCAATGTTGTTTTTCTTTATGCTGTGTAGATGAATTTCGAGGCCTTGATGATCACACTGTTTTCCAATTAAGTTCTGCAGCTGTGGATGAAGATAGCTTCCTCTAATATATTCAACACAGCTTCTTCTTGGAAATTGGGTAAGAAATTATTTTGCCAATTACTCAGCCTAGTCAGTGAAAGGTGTAAAATAAACTAACATTTATGTCTTCCATTTATGTTCACCTCATCATAGGAAGGATGTGGAAGCTAGAGAGAGGGTGCAGAGAGTATTTACCAGGATGTTGCCTGGATTGGAAAATAAGTTTTATGAGGCAAGGTTCACAGAGCTGGGACCTTTCTCTTTGGAACGTAGAAGGATAAGAGGAGACTTAATTGGGGTCTACAAGATTATGAGAGGCATGGATAGGGTGGACAGCCAGCACCCTTTTCCCAGGGCAGGAATATCAAACACCAGAAGGCATCTGCACAAAGAGAAGTTTAGGGGAGACATCAGGGGTCAGTTTTTTTTTACCCAGAGAGGTGTGGGTGCCTAGAATGCCCTGCCAGAGATGGTGGCGGAGGTTGAAACATTGGGGGTATTTAAGAGACTCTTAGCCAGGCCCATGGATGGAATAAAAATAGAGGATTACAGGGTCAGGAGGGTTTAATATTTTTTAAAGAAATATATGAGTTGGCATAACATTGAGGGCTGAAGGGCCAGTACTGTTCTATGTTCTGTGATATTCTGAGCTGGTTTACATTATGGGTCGTTGGAGAGTGTTGCTTCATAACACTACTGACAACGCTTTGTCAATAATTGAGGGTTGACCGAATGGGCAGTAGCTGGCTAGATTGCATTTGCCTTTATCATTTTTACAAAACAGTTTTGCGGATACTTACCCCAGCTGTAACTGCACTCGAACAGCTTGGTTAGGGTAACCCCCCCCCCCTGCTGAGGCTCCCCCTACTGGCCCCTGAATAAAGGCGACTGTGCCACAGCCCCCCCTCCTCAGTTCAGGACAGTCGACCAGGATGGGCGGACATCCATTCTGTAGTTAATGAAACCCTATCAGTTTCTTTACAACTTCTAGTCTTTGAATTTATTGATACCGCGTCATTTATACCTTCGTTACCGCTGTTATTGTGAATTACAGAAGAAGCATTTGAATGTAACAATATCACACCGACTAAAAGTAAAATAAATGAGTAGCTAATACAAACAGAAAGTGCTGGAAATACTCCATCCTCCATGTAAGTTGATGCTTATACGTGGAGAGAATTCTATTGTCTTTTTTTTTAGAATAATGCCATGGGAACAAAACTTGGGAAAAGCATGGGAAATCATATATTGCAGCTGTAATACGACTCTTAATTGAAAATATGCCACAAAAGTTTTCTCCGTTTTATTCAAACAAAGTTTCCAGCTTTGGTGTTTCTCAATTGTTCTACTTCGCTGCAAATTCTCGAGGTAGATCTACTTTTGATGAAATTTGCTTCCTCTCTCCCGAAGGGGGTTCTGAGAAGCTCTCCCACATTGGTGTGTAATTTCACCCCTTCCCTCCAGACATGATATAGGGTTCAGACGCCAAATGCTGACTGATCATTGTTAACTCATGGCTGCTCTCTGAGCTGCTGAGTTCCTCCTGCAGTTCTTTGCTCCGGGTTCCAGCACCTACAGCTTTTGTGTTTCTCCATAGGATGGCAATCATGGTGTTGTGTGGCAACATAATGGGAAGGTCTGTATATATAGTCGACAGCTCAAAAATGGACGTCCATGCTGCTCTTCATCATTACAAGCAATGTACACTACCACAACCTGGCATACTCCTCACAGACCAGGCAATCCTAACAGTGCATACTGGGAACAGCACCAAGTATTCCTAAAAAACAAGGTGCCAACCTGATAAAGTTACAACCCGCATGCAACGGACGGAACCAGGCAGTCTCATAACCTATGGATCAGACCAAACCTCTGCAGCGTGGCCGCATTTAGTCGTGGACGACAGCAGGCAGGTAATCAGCTGACAGGAGAAGAATACCCTCAAGAACATCTTCTACCTCAGTGGTGCGAGTGTGAAAGATGAGGCTGAAACACACGTGACCATGTTCAGCTAGAAGTGCAAAATGGATGATTCACATTGTTTCCCCTGCGGATCCCCATCATGACTTAAACAAGTTTTAGTCAGTTGAGTTAATTCCGCAAGGTATCAACGAATGTCTGAGAACAGAAGGATCTTAGGGTGCAAGTCCACAGTTTCTTGAAAGTGGCAACACACGGAGATAAGGTAGTAAACAGGCATATGGCAAACTTGCCTTCATTATTCAGGCTGTTGAGTATCAAAATTAAGAAGTCATGTTGCAGCTGCAAAAGACATTGGTTAAGCCACCTTTTGGGACTTTGGAGAGAGTGCAGAAGAGATTCACCAGGATGTTGCCTGGATTAGAGCTATTAGCCATAAGGAGAATTTGAACAAAACTTAGATTGTTCCCTCTGGAGTGTCAGAGGCTGAGGGGAAGCCTCATAGAACGGTATAAAATTATGAGAGGGCAAGGTAGAGTAGATAGACAGAATCATTTTTTTTTGTTCCAGGGTGGAAATGTCAAACATGAGAGGGCGTTAACTTTTAGGTGAAAGGAGTAAGCTTAAAGGAAGTTTGTGAGGGAAGTGTTTTTTTTAATACAGAGAGTGGTAAGTGGGTGGAATGCACTGCCAGGGGGAAGTGGTGGAAGAGGAAGTGATGATAACATTTAAGAGGCATTTAGACAGGCACTGAACGAGGTATGGAATGGATAGATGTAGACCATGAGCAGGCAGGTGGGATTAGTTAAAATTGGTAATCATGAACCAAAGGGTTTGTTCCTGTGCTGTCAGTTCTCTGTTCTATGTTCAATAAAAGCTCTAGGACCAGATAATGTCCAAGAGGCTGGCTGTAGAATAGCTCTCTAGACCCAACCATTACCCTAACCAAGCTGTTCTAGTGCAGTTACAGCTGGGGTAAGTATCCGCAAAACTGTTTTGTAAAAATGATAAAGGCAAATGCAATCTAGCCAGCTACTGCCCATTCAGTCAACCCTCAACCATTGACAAAGCGTTGTCAGTAGTGTTATGAAGCAACACTCTCCAACGACCCATGCAACAGTGCCCATTCGGGATTTTGCCAGACGTCTTTGTTGCTTTGGACCAAACATTGACCAAAGTTGAATTGCAGAAGTGAAGTGAGTCTGACTTATTGACACCAATACAGTGTTTGGCCGAAAGTGCATCAAGGATCTTTGATAAAACTGAAGTCAATAGGGTTCAGTGGAAGATCATTGCATTAGGTGGAGTCAGATCTTGCAGAAAAGAAGATGGTTGTGGCTAATGGAATTTAGTGATCCCAGGGCATGCATTCCAACAACCTCCCTGTATTTTCATTATCTCTACAAGTGACTGCAGTGTGTACCTTCTGTACGATGTATTGTAAGCCCTCTCTTATGCCACAGTATGTTCCAAAGTTACAAACCTTGTACCAATAAAGAAGAGAGGAGCACCATTAGCTGCAAGTCCCTTACATAACACAACCTCCTGCCTTGGGAATACACTGCTGGTCCTTAAGTTCTTGGACTCCCTAATGAAAAGCACTCTGGGTATATGTTCACCAGATGGACTGCAGTGGTTCCAGAAGGTGGCTTGCTTCAGCTTCCCAAGAGCAATTAGACCATGAGTAATAAATGCTGGCCTTTCCAACAGTGCTCATGAACATCGCAGAGAAAAGAATTTCAAGATGAAAATTTAATCGGTTTCTCCTCTGATTTTTAAAAAAATCCCCCAAAAGGCCTCAAATAGTTAATTCTGTCCAAGTCATGCATTTCATACAGTGAAGAGATGATATCACTGTCCAGCATTATTGATTGTGGGAAGCATAAAGCTCATTATCGGTTGGAAGATTTCATACAAAGAGCCAGGGATTTATTTCCTTAGCTTATATACAATCAGGATCATCCTTCACACCTGGAAATCTTTTCATTGTTAGACCAGCATCCTGAGTGACAGTACTTTTATTGGCAGTTTTTGATACTAATGGGATATATTAAAATTGCTCAACTTTAAATATAGATTTTCTTTCTTGTTATGGGTGAGTGTAGTCAGATCTTTATTGTTAAGTTCCAGCAGCTTTATTCACTTTACTGACGGTGTGTGCATTTCTGTAATATTCTATGCAATGACAACTTACATCCTCAGTTAGATATGTCGTGAGTGTTCTTGGCTGACACATTCTTGAGCAGTGCATTTCAGGTTCGAAGCATCTCTGTATAAACACATTCCTCTCAGATCCTTTAAGAAACTCTTGCCCCCTTCCTCAAATAAATGCCACTGCTATGAGATAAGGTTTCCTACTTTCTACCCTATTTATGGCTCTCCTAATTTGGTAGACCTCCACTAGACCCGCCCCCCCAACTAACTACTCCTTTTCAAGAAAATTAAACCCAGCCTAACTTTCAAGTGCCAGAAATACACAGCAGGCCAGGCAGCGTCCATGGAAAGAAGGAACAGAGATAAAATTCTAGGTCTTATGCCCTTTTCCGGAATGGGGAAAGTGAGATGACAAATTAGTTTTCAGTAGCAGAGAGGATGGGGAATGGAATGGGAGAACAAAGGGAAGGTCTCTGATAGAGTAAGACTAAAGGAGTTAATATGCCATGGCTCAATCTTGACAAATGACAAATACTATGTGGACGTGCTTAAGGGGAGAGGGTGGAAAGATGTGAGAGGCTTGATTACATATTACAATTTTTAAATAACAATATGAATCCATGATTCATTGTAGCTTTAGACCTGTCAATGGCAAGTTGCAGCTGCCACTCAATCTTGAATGCCACAGATATGGCAAAAAACCCAATTGTCACTCATTATTGAGTTTAACTGTCCATCATACCAGAAGATGCAGCCTTGATATGTTTTGATAAAGTACCATGCCAATCAAGTTTAAAAAAGCTGATATGATTTTATTTTAAGTTTCTTTATACATTTGATCTGATTGTAATGGCTGGATGATGAATCTTAGTCTTGTTATTTGAAATGTATTCCCATCAGCACCAGAAGGAAACACTTCATGGCCAGTTTTTTTTTAATGTTCTTGGCCTATATATGAATTCAGGAATCCTTAATTTGTTCAGCATAGCATATTATTTTGATTCAGTGGCTTGAATGGTAGAGATTTCTGAAGATTCACAATCCTCTGAGTGTTAACAAAGCTCTTCTTGTTGCAGTGTTGAAGATTTGACCACTTACCTTGATTCAAAGTTCTGAGAATTCCTTGGCTGGCGAAATAAATCCTTGCCATCCAGTGTCTCAACCTCTCTTATTGGCTGAGCTGAAAGTATAGCCAGCCAACTAATCACTGAATAATCATTGCATTGCATTAATAGGGCAGAGTAAAACAAGACACATAAGCATGGATGATGAACATCAACGTAGAACTGTCTGCATAATTGAGATTTTACTTTGCAGTGGACAGGACTTGCAGCGAGAGTGGGATTCCTTAAAACCCACAGCAAAGGTAGGTGCTTGTGTGAGTTTTACTTTGCGGGGGACGGGACCCCTAGTTACAACTCCTTACAGACTGTGCTGAGGATCTGGAGTGGCAGCAAAATGAACTCTGGATCATTTGGGAAGCTGAAGGGGTGATAGATAGGAGTGACAGGGAGGCAGGTAACTGGGTGACTGTCAGGGGAAGGAAAGGGTGTAAGCAATAGTGCAGGGAACTCCTTTCCCCTTGATAACGCAGATAGAATTTTGAATGCTGTTGAAGGGGAAGACCTGCCAGGAAAAAGCCACAAAGGTCAGGTCTCTGGCACAGAGTCTGGTCCTTTGGCTCAGAGGGAAAGGGGAAGGATGAGGTGAGCTGTAGTAGTAGGGAATTCAGTGATTAGGGGAACAGTTGGGTGATTCTGAGGAGGAGATTGAGATACCCGGATGATATGTCGCCTGGGTCAGGGACACCTCAGATTGAGTCCACAGCATTCTCAAGTGAGAGGGTGAGCAGCCAGGTGTTGACTCCTCATGTGGACCAATGATAAGGGCAGGATGGGTGATGAGGTCCTGTAAAGTGAGTTCAGGGAGTTAGGAGCTAAGTTAAAAGAAAAGACCTCCAGGTCTGTGCTCTCAGGATTGCTTCCTGTGCTACAATTGAAAGAATGTGGATAAATTTTACAAGGAGTTTGCCAGGATTTAAGGAGCTGAGTTATAGGGAAAGGCTGAATAAGTTAGCTTCGGAGAATGAGGGGAGATTTGGTAGAGGTATTCAAAATTATGAGGGGTATTGATAGGGTAGGTGCAATCAGGCTTCTTCCACTGAGATTGAATGAAACAAGAACAAAAGGACATGGGTTAAGGGTGAAAGATGAAATGTTTAAGGGAACATTAGAGGTAACTTCTTCATTTAGAGAACGATGAGAGTGTGGAACGAGTTGCTAGCAGAAGTGATGGATGCAGGTTCAATTTGAAAATTTAGAGAAATTTAGATGGGTACATGGATGGGAGGGACATGGAGGGCTATGGTCCAGGTGTAGGTCAGTGGGACTAGGTGGAATAATAGTCCTGCGTGGACTGGATGTGTCCCAGGGGCTGTTACTGTGCTGTAGTGTTCTATGGACAGCTGGGTAATTTGATCTGGAAGAACACTACTATTACAGGTACAAATATTTGCATTAAAAAGCTGACATATTTCACAATCATAAATATTGTCGAAAATATGTAGAGTGATTGATAGTGAGGGGAATGCTTTAAACTGTTGGATGATATGGACGATCCAGTCGGTTGAACAGCAAAATGGTAAATAGAATATAATTTAGAGAAGTGCGAAGTAATGCATTTGGAGATTGTTATGAGCAATGGCAGCTTATGTCATTCAAACAGCTAACAAATAAATATGATTTGTCTAATAAAACTTACTTCTGCTATCTTTATCTAAGATCTTCCTTAAGGGATAATTTGGGACCGTCTATGGTCCTGCCCATATGTAGTAAGGTAGAGATTCTAATTTGAAAGGGGAATATGCGCAAGTTCATCTCTATGATGTATCTCCTATTCTGAAGTGAGGGCCCAAAGTCGAGATTACACAAGTCAAATGAAAGGTGGGAGTTGGACTTGGGCACAACAATCCATGAGCACTGCTGGTCAGACCTGTGTCGGGATAACAGTTGTTAATGCCAGGTCCAGGTCGGTGCAGTATAATTTCCTGTATCAACTATACTTCACATCACAAAAACTACATAAATCTAAAGCGGAAATCTCTGAAATGTGCTTTAGGTGTGGTGCAGAGATTGGAATCTTTATCCATTCAACCTGCTGTGTACAAAGGTGAGATCCACCTGGGGGACATTCTAAAAAAAAATTACAAAGGTGGATTTTCCACATGATCTGGAATTATACTTTCTGAGGAACATTATGGACATGATTTTTAAACTGTCCAGATACCAATTCACTTCGTGAAGGTCATCTTATCGGTAGCTAGGAAATGTATAGCGGCCACATGGAAATCCAGCTCCCAACTAAATATTACACGATGGAAGATGGAAATGCAGAGTTGCATTCCCCTGGAGAAAAACACGTAGAATTTAAGGGGGAAATATGACACATTTGTTAGGGTGTGGCAGAAATAATTATACCCCTTCTGAATAAAGGAATTGCAACAATCTGTGCCAGTCGTGAAATGATTGGGATCAAGGAAGTGGGTTATGGTGCAGAAGTTGGACTCTTGTATTTTGTTCCTTATCTTTGTGTTTTTCTTAATTTCCCTTAAGGGTTTGTGTGACTTTACCAATATTTGGTTCTTCGTATTTAATTTATATAATCTTTTCTTTGTTGCATTAGGGTATGGGAGGCCAGGGAGAAGGGTAGGTGAAAAATAGACTCTGTATGTTATATTTTTCTTTTTTCTTTGGCTTGGCTTCGCGGACGAAGATTTATGGAGGGGGTAAAAAGTCCACGTCAGCTGCCGGCTCGTTTGTGGCTGACAAGTCCGATGCGGGACAGGCAGACACGATTGCAGCGGTTGCAAGGGAAAATTGGTTGGTTGGGGTTGGGTGTTGGGTTTTTCCTCCTTTGTTATATACCATTGTTGAAAGAGATTGTTGTTTGTTTGGATTTGTAGGAGTCTTTGAAAATCAAAAATAAAATATTCAAAAAAAAGTTATGCCTTTGGAGAACTGCAATGAACTAACATAAAATGGGCTGATGGTGGAAAACTTTCAACAACAATTTTCAGTAACAGTCGCAAGTCAAATCAATAAGAAGGTTAAAGCACATGAAATGATTTCCTTTGTCAGTCAAGGCAGAGAACATAAGAACCAAGAGCTTATGCTGGATCTTCATATCAAGCTACTTCAACCACACATGAGAACCATACACAATGTTACCCACAACATTTGCAAATGAAATTTGCAAAGACGTTGCCAGGGCTGACAAAATGTTGTAAAGAGGAACTGTTGCATAAACCAAGGTTGTTTTCTCTGGAAAAAGCAAACGTTTTAATCATGTTGTTTTTGCTCAGCATGACCTGATAAGTGTCTAGAAACATCACTCAATATCCTCCAATTTATATTGCATATTGCCTCTGCTTTTCTGGCCCTTTCTGAATGCATTTCCTCACACTTATCTGGATTAAATCTCAATTGTCAAGTAACTAAATACAGGTAACCACACCCCCCCCCACCCCCCCCCCCCCCCACCACCTCCGTTACAGCCATTTTGGTCATGGAAATTCACCCTCACAGATTTCACAAATCACTACGCAAAAATTTTATATGATAAAAGAGAACTTAAGATAAAAAACCGTATTTATTTTCTTCAACTTGCGTTTCTTGGCCTTAATTTCATGTTGTAGAAAACGATGACATGGAAAACAACCCCCTGAAGAATACAATTCAATTACATTACTAATTTTTAATAAATTTTTGTAAGAGGGATGGAGTTTAGAAGCTGGAAAGTATTTCACACAGTTTAGTTGAGTTCACACTGGGCGTTCTGTGCACAATTTTGGTTTGATGATTTAAGAATAGGTTTACAAGCACAGGAGGCACTCCAAAAGACAATCTGGGGTAATTCCTGAGATGAGAAAATTTTTCTTTTATGAGGGGCTAAAGAAGGTAGATCTTTGGAAATTAGAATGTAGGAGATTTTATTGAAATCTATAAATTTCCACTCGTGTGAGATTTTGAATGAGGGGACAGAGCTGCAAGTTCAGGGGCTAGTTGTTTAACATTTAGGAGCACAGGAACTTCTTGCAGGAATGACATATCTCTAAAATTCTCTATGTTGGAAGGTTGTTTACGAGGTAGACAGTAGATACATGTTTGAAAGATGGGGGAATCAAAGGAATTAAGAAACTGGCACAGGGAAGGAGATGAAGCCTGTGGCAGATCAGCCATGATCCTATTGAAGGGCGGGTAGGCTTGAAGAGTCAGGTAGCCAACTGCTTCTACTTTCTAAAATTATGTTCTATAATGGGATAAAATGGGCCTGGATTGGTGTTTATACAAGTAATATGCATTTGCACATCTGAGATTGGGAACCTATGTAATATAAGTGTGCTTTCCATTTGAATTGGCCAACTGACATCCTGAATTATATCGTCAATTGTCTGGTGATGCTCATTTGGCTCATGAAACAGACTGGATTACTGTTACAGGCTCTAGTTAAACACTTGTTAAACACTTGTGGTTCTTTTAAAATTATTAAGATATCATGAAGAATATTTGTGTCTGTGGAGCCCAGTGTTGATTCCACAAAGTTACAAAATAAAAGCAGAATCTTAATGAAACTTCTCAGTGGGTTGGGTAACTCCTCTAGAAAAGGAGGCAGGGTTAATGCTTCAGAGCAGAGAACAAAGCTATTCTTCAGCACAAATTAAACACACCTTTAATTCACGAGTTTTTTTTTTCCATTTCCATCCTTGTGACGCCTCTGAGTGAAACTGCTAAATCATTCTCACTTTGGAACCGAGAGAATATTATGTGTTAAAGACTACCACTGTGTAAAACTCGAGTTTATTTTACATTGTACCTTTATGTTAGGGATACCTTCATGGTTAATGTGGGTGTGCTCATGTGAAGATCCAGTAATGAAAAAAACAGGGTTCTAACTAATTGTCTTAAATTACGATTTTGATAGCATTGCCTTCTTCACCTTTGGAAAATAAAATGTGCAACATGTGTCATATAAGTCTTTGAAATTAACAAGTGCTAGTAGTCAAAGGAATTTCCTTTTCTAAAAGCTCAAATTACTGGGCTAATAACTGCAGTGATGGAACACCAGGCTTTCTTGACTGATGTTAGTTTTACTAGAATGAATTCTCCACATAGCATTTCTGGATAAAATAATGACTTACCAGACATTTCCACTGTGCTTTTATGAATACTTGGCACAAAGACTTTACACAGAATCAAGTGTGGGTTTCGGCTGACTGGCTAACTTTCCCATGGTAGAAAACAAGAGTCAAGCTGCGATTACTCTGCATTAGCCACTGGAATCCTGGCCAGAAAATGAGCCCATGTGGATTAATTACAATATAGGTACCACACATGAGATCATAATCACCGAGTTTAATGCATATTTGGTCGTGTATATGCTCATCATTACCTGATCTATTCAGTAGCTGGTAATTTCAGCGATCTGTGTTGTAAAACATTACTCCTGGCAGACTGTGATAAATGTAAAAGTTTGCTTTGAATTTAGAATGAAGAGCCAGGCAAAATCCGAAAATATTGGAACAGTCAGCACCGAACGCAGCCGGGAACATAAGAAAAAAATGGCATTGAGTCTGCCATTCAATAAGATCATAGTTGATTTTTTTTTAACCTCAACTCCACTTTTTCACGCTAGGTCCATCCCCTGAAATATCACAAAATATGTCAATTTCTGCCTGGAGTAAACTCACTGACAATGTCCCCACAGCCTAAGATACATTACCTTCAGGTAAATACTTCTGACCTAGCCAAAGAAAGCAGCTCAAGTTCCATAAGAGTTTTATACATTTCAATTGACTTATTTTTCTAAACACAAGGGAACATGGGCCTGGTCTCTTAACCTGTCTTCACATGTTGAGTCTTCCATCACAGAAATCAATCAGGTATACCTTTGCTGTGGTCTCTGTATTGAAAATATATCCTTACATGGCTGAGGAGACCAGGCCGTGGCTTCATCAGGGCCTTAGGTAATTGGAGCATTTTATCAGTTGCTTCCTGCCTGCTGTCTGGCATGTTAACCTCCAGTGGTTCATATCACAAGATCACAAGACAAAGAAACAGAAGCAGGCCACTAGGCCCATCGAGTCTGTTCTGTAAATCTACACTAAGCTACTCTACACTAGTTCCAATTTCTGGCCCTTTCCCCATATTCCTTGATGCCCTCACTAATGAGATAAAGCACCCAACTCCCCCCTAAACCCCAATGTTCAATTTCCCACCATTTATAAAAATACACCACCTTTCCATTTTTTCTACTAAAGGACATGACCTCGCATATTATTCCATTTGCTATGTCCTTGCCTATTCACTTCGTCTGTCCCTCAAACCTCAAGGCATCTTCCCCACTATTTACAATACCACCCAGTCAATGACTTTTCACGGACCTGAAGTTTTAACTCTCTCTTTTGTTGTTCCATAGATGTTGCCTGACATGCTTAGATTGTCCAACACTTTCTGTTTGCTTTAGTTCAGATTAAAAGCACTTTCGGTCTTCTGCTTTTTGATTAAGGACTAGTTTATTATTATTGTTTAGTTCTAAGGTCAAGGGTAAGTGAAAACCTGAACATTTCTGAAACATCTCCATATGTTTGACATGCAATTCATGATAAGTGAATGGATCGGCTCCTCCTCTGAGGTGAATTAGATATTTTTCATGTGCACAAATTACAGTCAATGTGATCTGTTGGTGCAAAGAGAAATTAAAACATCACAACGATGTAAGTTCATGCACCTCATGAATTAAATGGCTATCAAAAGTAAGCAGATAGCACGTTGCCTTCAACAGTTTGTATGTGATGCAATAAGTCAACTCATACTGCAGCCCAGATTTATTTTAGCAACTCCTATATTTGTATTTAGTTTGCTCATTAAATACGAGGTGGATAGACATTTGACACTGCAGAAATATGCTATAGAATACTGATTTGTTTAATATTACTGTTAGATGAGAGATATAAAGCATATTTAAATGGGTAGGCAAATGCAGCCCACATAATATTTTGGATTTATTGTCAGAGTACATAAATGACATCATATTCGGGGAAAAATGTATCATGCTGGAATGGATTTTCCTGGACAGTGCCTGGAATCGCCTTCTGTGATTCTCACATGGTCACTTTTACCTCGGCTGGTCCGCACCCTTGTAATGAGCAGTGTGGTCCAGATGGAATCAGGCTGTGGATGACGGAGTAGGGACCCTGGGCACAAGCTGCCCCTTCAGGCTCTCAGTCAGCAAAACCAGTCTGGCATTTTGCCAGTTGTAAAGCCTGTGATACACTTTCATACTTCAGACACGTCACTAGGATTTAAGACTCATAAAGAGGCCAAGCCCGGAAACGGGGCCTCCTGCCCACAGAGACCATCGATCACTGCCCACCCATTTATGCGAATCCCGCACAACTCGTTTTGTTCTCTCCACGCCGTGCCAAACACCTGAGGCAGTTTCCAGTGGCCAATTCTCCCAGCAACCTGCGCATCTTTGAGGAAATGGAGCAACCTGATGAAACTCGCACGATCACAAGGGGAACACGCAAACAGCCCTTGAAATCAGAAATGAAACCTGGTGCATTCACTGATGCATTGTTTAAAGGTGATTACAATTGATACACAGAACAACTCTGATTTATCTGAATTTGGATTCTCCAAAATCCTCATTTATCCAATTAAAAAAAATTTTTTTTGACAATTGAGGACATCCAAAACAAATCAGATATCCTCATTTATCCAAAATATTTTTGGAGCCAAACTGACTTCACAGGTTGAAAAAAAATTCACTCCATGTGAAATTAGAACATCGATTGTCCTCGTTTCCCTCCCCTCTCTCTTTCCATTTCTTCTTTACATTCCCCTATTGACTTTTCTCTCCAACTCTCCCTCTCAAACTGCATGCCGCTGACTCCCAACAGCAAGTGGTCGGAAGAAGCCCTTGCCCCAGCGTTATCTAGGAGAGTGGCCTCCCAGGCAGTAGTGGGACCTCAGGCTCAGTGGCGTTCCCTCCCCTCCCCCTTCCCCCCTATCCCCTTCCCTCAGTGCACAGGGGCTCCCGATGCCGATTCCAAACCCTCCCCTCGGCCTACTACCACACATGCGCACCAGACTCCCTGATGTGTGGTAGACCTAGGGGAGGATTCAGAGTCAGGACTTGGGCGTGGGGAGGCAGGAGGCCGCCAACTCGCCAGTGAGTGTTCCACCGGCCTGGGAAGCCTCCCCGGGGATCAGCAGTTGTGGGGAGGTGTTGATGATTGGTGGCATTGCAGCCAGCTTTTTTTTGGTGAGAATTAAATATTACTTTAATACATAAAAAGCCTTCCCTTGTTGTTTGTTGTTGTTTAAACATTGAAACAAGGGATATGCTGTTGCTTCTGGGCTGTTTTAAAAAAAAGACCAGTTATCCAAAAAAAATTTATCTGACATAGGCCCAATCCCAACCATTTTGGATAATCGGAGTTGTACAGTATATATGAATAATTAAATAAATATTATTAAAGTAGTTTTAAACAATAAAGTTATTAAAAACATTAAAATACTTCAAAGTAATTATAGAAAGCTGAGTCAACAGGTTACAACACGTGTTAACTGGAGAACTTTTCATGGATATGAACTGTTTGTAGGTCAGAAATGAACAAAGCAGGGTAATGGGACGAGCGGTTGCAAGCTGGCGTCACTGACCCATCCTGGCTCTGCCTGACTTGACCCAGCTCCCAATTGTTATGGCTCGGAGCAGGGAGGGCAGGCATGCAGAAAGACCCCGGTACTACCCAGTAGAAGACAACTGCAGCCCAATCACAGCTGATAAGTCCATCCTGCCACTTGTTCCTATGTAACCAGGGAATAACCTGTAAAATAGAGCAAAATAATACAATTAAAAACTCCCTTTTCCTTTGTCTCCAGATCAATCCCAATTGAAATTAATGTGTCATGAACTCCTGTGCTAGGTCTGGGTTCCAGGATATGTGTAGGCTGCAACTTCCAGCATGAGACAGCAGGATTTGGCTGTTTCAGAGCATAGTGGCTCACTATGGGAAAAGGATTAAAATTCACTGTATTCATTATCAAACAAGATCCAAACTTCTGACATTGGAACAGTCAGTGACACAGCCCTTCTGTGCAACTCGTCCATGGTGTCCTGGGCTGGGGCCATTTGCTTGCATTTGGTCTATATCCCTCTCAGCCCTTCCTATCCATACATTTGTCCTAATGTCTTTTGAGTATCAAAATTGTGCCCGCTTTTATAACTTACTCTGTCTGATTGTCCAGATACGGATCACCGTCTAAGTGAAAAGGTTGGCCCTCAGGTCCCTCTTAAAATCTTTGCTCTCTCACCTTAAACCTCTGCTCACTAGTGCTAAAGTAAGTTATCCTGGGAAAAAGACAGTGAACTTTATCCATGCCCCTCAGGATTACATAAACCTCCATAAGTTTACACCTCGATTTCCTATACTCAGCCTTCATAGGTTCTTTAAAGGTTTTTTCCCCCAAAAAATTTAGACAAGCAGCACGGTAACAGGCCATTTCAGCGCACAGGTCCATGCCACCTAATCTCCACCCCCAGTACGTTTCGAATGGGTGGGAGGAAATTGGAGCCACACCTGGAGAAAATCCACATGGACACAGGGAGAACGTGCAAACTCCTTACCGACAGTGTGGGATTCGCACCCCAGGACTGATCACTGGCGCTGCAAAGGTGTTGTGCTAACCGCTACACCAACTGTGCCACCCTACACCTCAAGCCCTCTAGTCCCAGTGATATGAACTTCCCCTACACCCCTTCCAATTTACTGATGACCTCTAGGTAGGCGATCCCTACTGCCTAGAATTATACTTTTGGGATGAAGTAAGGTTTGAAATCCTATAAATATGTTATCAGCTGAGCTAAAATGACTTTCTAATAAAATGTGTTATGAATAAGACTTCAAAAATAATTTGCACTTTCAGCCACGAACCGATTTTAATTCATTGGAAACCATTGTAAAAATACTTGACGGAGTAACATTCACTAAAAATTTTTATGAGTAGAGGTTGCATGCCAGAAGCCAATTTAAAGCAGTTCTGCTGCCGCATTAGCCACTTACACATGACTTATCCAACTTTTTTCCAAAGATTATTCTTCAGAGCAATTTAATGTGTTTTACAGAGTTTATTTTGCATACCTAATGCTTTATTTAATATAGTATTTCAACAAATTATTTTGAGCTAGAACAATTTGCAGTTCAATATAATGTAAAGTGCCAAATCTTGAGATTATTTCTGGTACTGATCCATTTTCAAAGACTGGATTCTGCAATATTTTGAATGCGGTCTCTCTTATAATTCCGCATTTAGTCAGCTTCCCATCATGCTTACTGAACGTTCCTTAGCTTCTTCATAATAACTTTAGACAGGCTGGGTATTTTCAGTCAATAAACACACACAAATCATTTCCCTTTCCACTTTTGTTAATGGACACTCATTCATTCTGTAATCACAAATTGTGCAGATTGCCTCATCCTTATCTATCTGCCATTTCTTACCTCTTCTGTTAATTGGAAGCAATCCTTTTTGATGCAGTCAATCGTTTGGGCACACTGCTTGTCAGCAAATGTCATACTCCTAAATGGTCCTTATTCCGCATCATTTCCAATTAGTGCAGCTCGTACGAGGCCAGAACGCACTTCACCAAACAATGCCTCCAGCAAAAGTAGACAAAGCATTTTTCATTTTGCTGCACCCTTGACTTTCCACGGCAAGTTAGTTTAGAAACCCAGCATTCAGTTTTACTATTGATGTAAAATTATTGCTCAGATTTTAACTTGTGGATAATTTTGACATGGCTGTCTGCGAACTGGTTTTGATACTGTTTCAGCTTGAGTGCTTTTTAAACTATTTTTATTAATTTTAATAAAGAACATATACAAACAAAAAGGGCACAATTCAATAAGATGATACGGACAGTTATACAAGATAAATAAGATATTCCGTATATCACTAACATACATAAATTGTAAATCATATCCGAAATTCGTATTCTAAATAGTATATACAATGCAACTCCGAATATCAGAAATTCGATACTCCAAAATCCTCATTTATCTGAAAAAAATTAAAAATTTTGGATAAACGAAACAAATCAGAAATCCTAATTTACCCAAATTTTTTTTGGAGCTGAACTGATCTCACAGATTGAAACAAAAATTCACCCGACATGAAATTAGAACGATGATTGCCCTTGTTTCAGGTAACTCCCTCCCTTCCTCTCTCTTTCCATTTCTTCTTTACCTTCCCCTATTGACTTTTCTCTCCAACTCTCCCTCTCAGACTGCGTGTCTATGTCTCCCAGCCGCAAGCGGTCGGAAGAATCCCTTGTCCCAGTGTCATCAAGGAGAGCGGCCTCCCGGCAGGAGTGTGCACGTCGGGCTTCCAGCAGGAGTAGAGGCCTCCGGCTCCCGGGCAGGAGCGGGGACCTCAGGCTCCTGGCAGGAGCAGGGCCTCGGTGGGGAGAATGGCAGCAACTAGCATTTTTGGTGAGAATTAAACATTATTTTAATGCTGAATAAGCCTTTCCACATTGTTTGTTGTTGTTTAAACATCATTGCAAGTGATTTGCTGTTGTTACTGGGCTGTTTTTAAAAAATGACCGTTTTCCCAAAAAAAAAGTTTGTCCGACGTAGGCTTGGTCCCAACCATTACGGACCATCGGAGTGGTACTGTACCTTTTTTTTGGAAAGAAGAAAATAGTAGAGGAGTAAAACTCAAACACCGTACCTATCCGCATTGCCAGATGCTGAATATGATGAGTATAAAGTAAGGTAGTGAATCACAAATGACCCCCAACACTTCTGAAATCTTATATCTGAGTTATTAACTGAATAATGAATCTTTTCCATGTTCAAACAAGGCATGATGTTCCGCAACCATTGATCATGAGTAGGTGGGGCAGCTTTTGAAAGAGGAATATAAGTAGAGGGGAGGATGTAATGCAAATGACAATGGGGTTTGGATACTGAGAATATTATCTGCTATGACTTAATATTTCCATCATGATCTTAAATTAAAATACATCCAGCTTGTAATTACACCATTTGAACAAGCTTCTAAGTCAAACACAATTTGTCATAAATGGCAGGTACAGAAATTCCACTCACAGTCAGCCACTTATTATGGACCTGGATCAACAACAGGCATCTGGTTCATGATCTTGCACGTAAAATGTTTTTGTGTTTGATCCCTGAGAAGCGCTGTGGCCCCCACGTGCTTCAAAGCCGCCACCATTGTGCCGAAGAAATCGCCTGTGTCCTACCTCAGTGACTACCGCCCTGTTGCACTCGTGTCCTTTGTCATGAAGTGCTTCGAGAGGCTCGTCATGGGGCATCTCAAGCTCCTGCTGCCCCTGTCACTGGACCCCCTGCAGTTCGCATACAGACCCAACCACTCTATGGACGATGCCATCGCCACCGCCCTCACTCACTTGGAAAAAAAGGACTTGTATGTTCAAATGCTGTTTGTTGACTTCAGCTCAACATTCAGCACAATTGTACCTCAGCACCTGATAAGGAAGTTAAGTCTGCTGGGTCTAAACATCTCCCTCTGCATTTGGATTCTTGACTTCCTGTCAGGGAGACCTCAGGCAGTTCGGATCAGAAACAGCACTTCCCTGATCATCACACTAAGCAAAGAGGGCCCCAGGGCTGCTTAGTCCACTGCTGTTCACTCTACTATCCCACGACTGTGCAACTAAACACAGCTCAAACCACATCATTGTTTGCTGATGACACAGCCGTGTTGGGCCTGATCAGTAAGAATGGCGAGTGAGCGTTAAGAGATGAGGTGCAGTCACTAATGGACTGGTGCAGAGCCAACAAGCTGTATCTGAATGTTAATAAAACAAAAGAGATGGTTGTTGATTTCAGGAAGGCCGGGGTTGGGGGGACCTCACTCCACTGACCATTGACAGTCCCACCGTTGAGGTCGTCAAGAGTATCAAGTTCCTTGGAGTGCGCTTGGAGGAGAATCTCACCTGGTCCCGTAACACCAGCTCTATAGCCAAGAAAGCACAGCAGTGCCTCTACTTCCTGCAAGATTGAGGAAAGTCCATCTCCCATCCAGCATCCTCACCACATTCTACAGAGGATGTATCGAGAGCATCCTGTACAACTGCATCACTGCCTGGCTTGGAATTTGTACCACCTCGGAAGGCAAGACCCTGCAGAGGATAGTGAAGTCAACGGAAAAGATCTTTGGGGGCTCTCTTCCTACCATGATGGATATTTACAATACTTGATGCAGGTGAAAGGCAATAAACATTGTGAGAAGGACTCCACACACCCCTCATGTAAACTGTTCTCCCCTCTGCCATCTGGTAGGGGGTACCGTAGCACTCAGGTTGTAACATCCAGATTGGGCAACAGTTTTTTCTCCCAAGCCATCAGACTCCTGAACTCCCAGAACATATGTGGACTTATACTATATATGTCTTTATATTTTAATATTGTAATGTATTTCTATTCTAACTTATATTTATGTAAATATGCTCCATGGTCCTGGAGAAACGCTATCTAGTCTTTACCATGCGAACATGGAATGAACGATAAATAAAGGTGCTTTGATTTATTAGCTTTGGTTGGTTGGAGATGATTGCTAGGTAGCTTAGATGTATACCTTAGGGATCCTTCATTTGACATTATAACTTTAAATGTGAGGATCAGGTTGATGTTGGTGGATGTACCAGGAGTTGCAATTATGGTATGAGATCGCGGCCTGCTTCAAAAGGACATCCACCATACCCAATGTTCCAAAAGAGCAAGGTGACCTACCTACCTAGTTCAATGACTATTGACTGATGGTACTTAGCTTTACTGTGATGAAAGGCTGGTTATGAAGTAAATCAACTCCAGTCTTAGGAAGGAGCTGGAGCCACTTCAATTGACCTATTGTCCCAATAGGTCAACAGCAGATGCTATCTTGCTGGCCTTTCATTCTGCTTGAGAAGACAATGAACACCTGCATCAGGATGTTGTTCATTGAATACAGCTCGGTGTTCAACACCATCATACCTGCAAAACCTATCAACAAACTCAGGGGTCTTGGTCTCTATTTGTTACTTTGCAACTCGATCCTCAAATTCCTCATTGGCAGATCTGGATCAATACAAATCAATAACATCACCTCCTCCTCACTGGCTATAGTGTGGATTGTGGATGGTCATGTGACCTCTTCAGTGAGCCTGAGATCAGAAGTGACGTCACCTGCCAATCAAGGGTTAGATCTGCCCACCTGTGAAGCTGATGTGTGTTTGGTTCTTGTAGCTGATGTGTGATTGGTCCTCTGGGTGCCAATCAATTGTTAGATCTGCTCACAGGTGAGGCGGATGTGTGATTGGGCCAAAAAGTCACGTGATCAGACCCTGCATTGAAAAGCCATACAAGGAGCCAGATTTCGTTTTTTTTTTACTGCTGCCATGGTGGGCAGACTGCAATGGGTCTGTCCTGGATCCGATGCTGTGGTCAATGCTGGAAACCAGGTTCAATTGACGTACTTGATAGTTGTAGTTAAATTACTGTTCACTATAGTGTTGTGCCTGTGGGTGGATGGGCATTGTGTGTTTAACCCTTGCATTCCCATTTGGGAGTTCAGAATGTTTAGCAGTGATTTATTTGCATCTGATGTGTAGTTATTTGTGTGTTCCCTTTTGTAAATTCCCCTTTGTGTAAATTAAAGACCATTGTTTGTTGATAACACATGTCCAACCTTGATTCTCTTTGAACCCGTCGACTCTATTCTTGAACACAACACTGACCATTAACTTGGGGGCTTCTCAAGACAGCATGTTGTGTCCTGCTCTATTCCCTGTACATTCATGATTGCGTAAGCAAGTTCAGTTCCAACATAATCTATAAATTCGCTGAGGACACTTTGCTGGTTGAGTAATGGGAAATGATGAGTCAGAATGCAAGGATGCAGATCATGAATTCAGTTGTGTGGTACCAGAATAACAATCTTGCACTCAGCATCAGCAAGACCAAGGATCTTATTGGACTTTAGGAAAGGAATGCTGAGGGACCATGCACCTGTCCTCATGGTGGTGGAGAGGGTTAGTTCCTTCTCCTTCCTGAGAGTCCACATATCAAAGGATGTCCTCTGGAGCCAGAACATCAAAGCAATTGAGAAGATTTCTGTTTTGTTCCATTGAGCAGCTAAATTTATTGGCAATTTATATTAGTCAATACACCATCTCCTTCCAAGCTATTTGAATAATCTAACTTCAAGGATGTTTATGGTCTCACTTGAAAATTTGGTCACTTTGGCAGCACGTATTCTAAAGTTGGAATGATACAGAGAAGATTAGCATGGCCCCTGTACAAGGATGACTTGCGTTCCATATTTGGAAAAAAAAGAATTTGTGGTGAACGCCCAATGAACCTATTAGCACAGTTGGAGGAATGCACTCAAAAAAATGAAGAGAGGATGCTAAAAACAATCCACAATTAGCCAAAGGAAGAAAGAAATTGTCCCAGTTTGTCACATCAAACCCCAGTGAGAGCAGCAGTTATGGGGGATGTCAAGATGAACTGCTTTTTTCAGAAATGATGAGTGAAAGCTAAATATTGGCCAAGGCACGAAAGAAGACTGGCCTGCTCACTGGCAAAATTGTGTCATGGAATTCTTTATGTCCACTTGGAAAGGTTCTCATTTTAACATTTCATTCAAAGGCACCTCCAATAGTACACATGGTATTCCACTGAAAAGTCAGCGCAGATTTTTGTATTCAATTTTCTGGAATGAGATTAAGTACATTTAATTTTGAAGCAATAGAGATATTATCCTAGCCCCAGATCACAAGAAGCTCGACGATCTCACTTCGTGAATGTCGGCATACAATTAAATGACTGTCCTGGGCATCAGGAGAACGCGTTGCTTTTATGGCCATTGTGCTTTGTTTTTTATAAATTTAACCAACTAATGTAGGTTACATTATGCACTATATGATGTGAAGATCATTTTTATCTTTATCCCAAAATAAAAATTCATCCACCATTTATGAAAATAAGATTTGCTTGTTTAAAAACAAATCATTTCTGCGTGGAATATTGTGCAATATAAAAAGGCAGCAGAATAAGAAAGTGATTCTAATGAGTAGATCTCAAAAAGCTGTGCAGAATAGCAATCAGCTTGTTGAAAGTTCTCATCTTGTTATCATTCTAATAAATCAAAAATGAAAATCTGATTGGCAGCCTGACTTCAAAGCGATCAGAAAGGAATTAAACTGTCACTGAGACTGAGGAGCATCTACACTTTTTTTCCCAGGTTTTAAAACAAAATTCAAAGACCTGGCAAATTGAAAGATTTAAAGGCTCAAAGGTCAGCGTAAATCTCCCTATCAGAGATGGTGGGTGAGAGCAAAATAAAAATCTATTATCCTGGCCCAGACCGGTGGCTGAAAAATCCCTGTGAAAATTTATCGTCTAGCTGGTCCATCTCTCCTTTTCAATCATATTGCTGCCCTGTCAGCTGCACCCAGCAAATGGCCAAACAGCAAGTAATAGAGGGCACAGCCTGTCTGCCAAGAAGTCACAGCGAACGATAAAAGATATGTTGGTGTTGTGAAGCTCTCATGGCGTATTTCCAGCGAAGGAGATGGAAGGATGTTCCTTTTATTAAAACGATGTGGGATTGATAAGCTAATTCTCATTATTATAATTTATGACCCTATATTATTTCAGGTGCGGTTCACAAACCAGGAGATCATTTTGCTTGTTGGTGGCCTGAAATGGCAGAGGCCCTTATTCATTCTTTTACATGATTGGAAGATGGATTTGGATGAAGGAAATCATTTGATTTCACCTCTCCAGAGGGCTCGTTGAAGATAGAATTTTTCAAGTGGGAGAAGTTACAGCCCTTGTTCATTGGAATGAAGAGAAGGAAAGTTTGCCTTGGAGGTCTTCAAAATTGTGGAACATCTTCGTGTGGTGAAGGTCATTTCCCTTTTTTTCAGGCCTTTCCCCTTCCTTCTTTCTCCACTGCTCCTATAAATACTTTGTACATCACTCCTGTCATTACAACATGGAATAAAGACAATTTGGTGCAGAAAGCCTGTCTTGACTCTCTGTACGTACCACTGAGTTTGTACAATTCTACTGCTCTTCCTCAATTATCCTTATCAAGTGTGTATCCGATACCTTCTCAAAGCAGAAATTGCCACCATCTTATCAGGGCAGACAATTCTAGATGACAACTTAATGCATGAACAGATTTTGTTTGATCAATCATTTTAGATGTGTGTTCTCGAGTTCAAGTATAATCACAACTGGACAAAATGCCATTCTTCGGTCCTCAGTGTTCATTATTGGTTCAGGATTCTCACTGCCCGCAGGAAGAAGCTATTTCTCAGCCTAGTGGTTCTGGCTCTGATCTTCTCTATCCCTTTCCTGATGGAAGATGTTGTCATTGTTTGTCAGTGGAAATGATTCCTCTTTATTCACTATTTGTTTTGTTTATTTTCCATGATTTGCATGTAACTAGCAAGACCATCTTTGGTTGCTGTGGAGCTGAGTGGCTTAATAGTCTACAGCAGTGGTTCTCAACCTTTTTCTTTCCACTCACATACCACTTTAAGTGCCATCAATGCTCTGTGATTAGTAAGGGATTGCTTAAGGTGGTATGTGGGTGGAAAGAAAAAGGTTGGAAATCACTGTTTTAATCGTCCCTCATTGACTCTTTATGTGCACGGTTTCATAACTCCAAAGGAAATGGGCCAATGACCATTTTTCTCAAGCAAAATATTTCAGGAACAATGGGGTCGAGAATAGCAAGTCTCTGCTTTCCCTTCTCACTCACATTGCCACCTTAAGTCATCCCTTACTAATCACAGAGTGCCGATGGCATAGGGATCACTTTAAGTGGTATGTGAGTGGAAAGAAAAAGGTTGAGAACCACTGGTCGACAGGTTAATAAATGCACAGATGGGTCAGGTAAGGTTGGCATATTTTCTTCCCTGAGCTACATGAATAACTTTGACAATTCAGATGTTTAGGAGCCTTCATTGCTAACGGTGAGGGTATTTTGTTTGCAAGATAAACAATGACCTGAAATTAAATTCAGCTGCTGCCATGATGAGGTTTGATTTAAGCACTGCATCATCACTGTGTCCAAGCCCATCATGACTTTGACAACTTCTATTAATTCATCTCTCAGCCTTCTCTGCACTGAGAATAACAATCCCAGATTTGAATTGAAGTTTCTCATTCCTAGGAACAGTCTACAAGCATGTCTCTGGACCTTCACACACTTGTGACCGTTGGGTTACCAGGAATGAACACTGCTTCCTACCTGTGGAAATACCAATATATTTTGTGCAGGTTCAATGTGACCTCCACCTTCTGTGCTCTGAACTTCTGTTAATAAAGCTCAGGAGTGTGGATACCCTTTGTCTCCTGTCCGCTGCGATCAAAGATTTGGATATGTATACAACCAACTCTGTTGTGCAACCATTTTAGTGTTGCAGTCTTTATATTACACAATATATCTGACTGGGCCACCAGTGAGTGGAAGGAAGGTGGGCCAGGGTGTGTTGTTCACGTAAAAGCAGATATTTTCCAGATAGTTTCAACCTGTATCCTTTGGATCTCCAGATAAAGATCTGGACCCACTGCCTACTGTCACAATTGCTCCATATAGGGAAAGAGAAGGTGGGGAGGTGGGGGTAATTGAAATCAGAGAGGTTGATGTCAATGCCAAGAGAAGGGGGAGTTTGGAGAATGGAAACTGGAGAAGTCTATGCTAATCCCATCCAGTTGGAGGGGACACCAAGAACTAGAGAACTGATGCTTGAAGCCACAGATCCATCAGATGACGTGTAGGAGAGCCCCACAGCAGGCTGTGGGGAGTGATTTCTTAAACTTGGCCACATGGCGAGAGCACACATCTCAATGTCTGCTTTACATTAAACCCCTTAAAGCAGCTGCATTCATTTTAAAGCTCAGCTTGTGCACAGCTCTTCCACTTTCTCAATTTCTTCCCAAATTCAACTTCAACTTTACGACTTCCAAACATTTTTAACTGATTCATCTTTGTTTGGTTGCACAATTAAATTTAAACCTACACCTTACCATCCTATGGTGCCTTTGGCCACACTGTAGATGCATTGTCAAAAGTCAGTGCCTGGTGAGAGGAATTGACTCCAAATATTACTTTTTTCAACTCGTCCGACCTCAGGATATTAAAGGTTGAAAAGTCAAATTAGTGAATAAAATGAGGTCAATTATTGACATTTTCATTACAGTGTTTCGCCTGGCAGTCCACTCATTCAACAAGGTAACCCTGTACCAACAAAACAAGTGATTGTGCTATTGGCATTGTGCGGGTTAAGAATGTCCAAATTAATTTCCTCTGGGGCCATTAATGCTAGCAAAATAAAACCCATTAATATAATCGGTCTGGGCTGGATTTCAGAAGTGAAAGGTCGGCAACACCACCAGTTCACTTGTTTTGCAATCTTAACAATGTTAAAGTTGTCTGAAAATAAATGCGGTGTTTAAAATTACCTCAATTGACGTTTATGAAAATATTAAGCTTGATGGCCTTCCTGTTTGCCCGTTACTTGACACTATTACAGATACACTGATACACAGGTTGATGGACAGGACCAGCCAAGTGACTCCTTTCAACCTCTCTAATGGGAAAAAGATGTCCCACAGATCAGTTTGTAATGGTTTTATGTAATTATGTAAAAAAAAACATTTAATAGCCTTCTGTCGTATTGCAAACCCAAGTGTTTGATATAAAGGAACTGGAAAGATGATCATACAGTATAACTCCGATTATCCAAAATCCTCAGTTATCCAAAATTTTTTTAAAAATTGGATAAACGAGGATATCTGAAATCCTAATTTATCCAAAGTTTTTCAGAGCCGAACTGACCAGGGACCTCGGGCTCCCGTCGGCAGCAGCGGGGTCCTCAAGCTACCAGGTGGGGAAGTGTCGGTGATCGGCAGTGATTAGCATCTTTTTTGGTGAGAATTAAACTTTATTTTGATGCTTAAAAAGCCCTACCCTGGTTGTTAGTTGTTGAATAAATACTATTACAACTGAGTTGCTGTTGCTACTGGGCTAATATTAAAAAAAAATGACCAGTTCTCTGGAAAAAAACATTTATCCGAAATGGGCCCAGTCCCGATCGTTCTGGATAATTAGAGTTGTACTGTATATTGTTCCCTTCTTTTGTTCTATTGAAACTCGAGACTCTAGAGACTCACAAACCACTTAAAGTATTCCCAATGCCATCAGTGCTCTGTGATTAGTAAGGGATTGCTTATGGTGGGATGTGGGTGGAAAGAAAAAGTTTGAAAACCACTTAATCGTACCTCATTGACTTGTTATGTTCACGGTTTCATAACTCCAAAGGAAATGGGCTAATGACAATTTTTCTCAAGCAAAATATTTCAATATCAATTGGGTCTAGAGCAGTGATTCTTATCCTTCCCTTCCCACTCACAGACCATCTTAAGCAATCCCTTACTAACCACAGAGCACTGACGGCAGAGGGATTATGTAAAGTGGGATGTGAGTGGAGAAAAAAAGGCTGTGAACTCATTCATTTGTATGTTTGGTGAGCTCCTTGACCCCCCCCTCCCCCCCACAGAGGTGTCAGATCTCCCACAGGCCTGTGTATCAAGTAAAGGGCTAAAGAAAGGTCTGAGTCCTTCATTCCACACACGAGTCAATTGCTGGTCCTGATCTCACCCCAGAATCTAGATCGGGGGTCGACACCAATCCTCCCCATCTGAAATAAAAATATTTATCGAGATGCAAGGATTAACCGTGGGCGCAGCCTCACCCAGGTCTGGCATTGTGAAGAAGAAAATTAGAATTTTACAGAAGAAGCAAAGGGCTGACAGTCCATCCAGAACTCTTCACAAACTCAGAATGACGCTCTCCATCTTGAATTCTCTTTAGCACCTTTCATCGCCTGGGAGCAGCTTTTATCCCCGTTTCCTCTTATGAAAGTAAGCACAGCAAACTCCTTCCATACTTGTAATTAATTTGATATTGCACGTTGTTCTTCTTTGAATGCCACTTCTATGGTTCCAGCAGCTCACAGCTATCAAGTTCCCAGAGCATGAGAACAATGATCTGCATTAATCTCTGTGACCTTCAATCTTGCTCCACGTCAGTGCTTTCATAAAGGTGTTAAAGCAATATTGATTGGTTAATCTGGAAGTCCATTCTACAGATCTACCACTCCATAGTAAAAAAAATAGAATCCTTCTAATCCCTAGTATTGCTCAAAGCCTGTTTAAATTGGGGTCTTATCATTTAATTCTGTGCTCACAGTGCAAAGTCAACACATGACTCTGTCCAAGGAACTGTGCTTGTTGCCATCTCAACCCTACACTTAAACACTGACAATTCTCCTGTCTGAGGATTACACTCAATGTTGGAGAGCAAAGAAATTCAAATGATTCACCGTTTCACAGAATATTAATATGATATATGCCTGTCCCGCATCGGACTTGTCAGCCACAAACGAGCCTGCAGCTGACGTGGACATTCACCCCCTCCATAAATCTTTGTCCGCGAAGCCAAGCCAAAGAAGAAGAATATGATATATAAGGTAATGATTAGTTATTGTAACATCAAAATTTTGGTTTAATGTATTCCAACAGCGAAATAACCAGTTGCCTGATTTGTTTGTCTCTGTAATGACGCTTCTTCAAAGCAACAATAGCAGAACTTTAAACAGTATACCAATCAAAACAACTTATCTGCAAAGATGTTAACAACAACTGGTGTTATTATGCTCTTTAACATGGCAAAGCATTCCTCTTCGACACAATTAAATCAGATTTGACATTGATTTTCATTTGGCGCTATCAGGACTGTTCAAAAAAATTAGATTTTTGGGGAGTGTCTTAAGGGAGGGGAGAGGTGGAATGGGATAGACCTGGTGAGAAAACAACAGAATACTTCAGGAATAAAAGCAGGAAATGCCTGAACTATTAGGCCAGGCAGAATCTGTGGAGGAAGTAGCAGAGTTGTGCCTCATGTGGATGGGCCTTGGGAGCAGATAGCACCCCTAACAATAATTGGGTAGGAGTAATTGGGCATTTAAAAAAAAAGTTGGACATTTTCAAAAGCTTGAGCTGCTGGAATTCTTAATTAAGAGCAAAATTTAGTCCTGATAAAAGGGTCCAGACCTGAAATGACGACCGTTCGTTTTCTCCGACTCATGCTGATCGATCCACTCCCCAGTAGATTGTTTTATGTTCAAGATTCCAGCAACTGAAGCCTCCCTACAATTAAAAAATAATTAGGCTGGAGACACTCAACAGACTAGGTGGCATCTGTGCAAAGAGAAACAGAGTTAACATTTCAGGTTGGATGCCCTTCATTGCAACTGTGAGAGTTTTTAGGTGCTCCCTGTTTCTCTTGCCTTAGATGGGCATATCCCCAGACCTGCTATTAGCAACATACACAACACCGATAGAGAAGGATAATCACTCTCTAAATCGGGGGTTCCCAACCTTTTTGTTCCTCTGTACCCCTTGGGCATTTTTATAGGTTCTGGTGTACCCCTAAAAATTAAGGATTTAAAAAAAAACCCGACATTGTGCAATCTGACTGCAGATTACAACACCATGTGTGTTGTAAACATACAGTAGTGGTTATTCTCTCAGACCCAATGTACCCCCTGAAAAGTGCAAATGTACCACTGGGGGTGCAAGTACCACAGGTTGGGAACCTCTGCTCTAAATTAATCAGTGAACCCATTCAACCTGGTGTCATCTTATCACAGATGTTCACTTTGTCTTATTTATATCTCCAACTTAGTTGTAACAATACCTTTTTAATTTTCTCCGCCTTCTTCAATCTCCCTTACATCCTCTCCCTCTCCCCCCTCCCCTCTTCCCTCTCCCCTCTCCCCTCTCCCCCACCCCCTCCCCCTCCCCTCTCTCCCTCCCCCCTCCCCTCTTCTGACAAAGGGTCTCAAATCTGAAACTGTTTCTCTTTCTACAGATACTGTCCGATATGCCAAATATTTCTTATAAAATTAACAATGGTCATGGCCACATTTAAAAACACACCTTTCTAATAGGGTTGTAAGGCAGTGGGTTACAGGGACAGAGAGAAATGAAGCAATGGAGGGACTTGAAATCAACAATACGACATTTAGATAAGACATTGCTTAACTGGGAGTCAATGTAGGTAGGCAAGTTAATGAATTCTACCCTCATATAGAGAGGGTAAAATGAAATAGCCAGAGGTCTGGATGAGGTTTTCAGCAATCATTTGACTAATGCTGGCCAACAGCACAAAGGTGGGATGTGTGGTTAACTGTTCTTTGGCTTGGCTTCGTGGACGAAGATTTATGGAGGGGGTAAATGTCCACGTCAGCTGCAGGCTCGTTTGTGGCTGACAAGTCCAATGCGGGACAGGCAGACACGGTTGCAGCGGTTGCAGGGGAAAATTGGTGGGTTGGGGTTGGGTGTTGGGTTTTTCCTCCTTTGTCAGTGAGGTGGGCTCTGCGGTCTTCTTCAAAGGAGGTTGCTGCCCGCCAAACTGTGAGGCGCCAAGATGCACGGTTGGAGGCGATATCAGCCCACTGGCGGTGGTCAATGTGGCAGGCACCAAGAGATTTCTTTAGGCAGTCCTTGTACCTCTTCTTTGGTGCACCTCTGACACGATGGCCAGTGGAGAGCTCGCCATATTACACTGAAGTGAAATGTTGCACCGAGATAGTTACAGATGTAGCTTTTGCTTTCAAAATACAATTTGACTGTTTTTTACAAAGTGGTACTAATCACAGCATTCAATCATCAGTATTTCAATCACCAAAGACCCTCAGTCTCCTTACATTACAGATTGTGTAGAGTGACTTTGGTCGCACCTCATAGATTGATCCAGCCTTTGGTTTGAGCACTGATTCCAATGTTATTTTTCTGCTTGCAATGCTATCAATCAACCTTTACACCTGATAAGCCTGATACACAAAAATCCTGCCATTGGCTTCAGAGGAGGCATGTTGAAAGAGAACCATTTTCCCATCGAAAAGATGCAGGATTGAAAAGATCTACCATTCAAATTGTCAATAGGCTTTAAACATCAAGACATATTGAGGTCTAAAATGTGCTGTGCATTGAACAAACAAGCTTTTAATTTTGCGGTACGTTACGAAATTCAGAAATCAGAATGAATACTCTTTTTTGTGGTGCCTTAAATAACAAACGTCTTCAATTCTCTTATTAAAATAAAATATTATTGGCCATTATGCAAAGTGGTCCTTGTTAGAGCAAGAATCTTGTCAGTAAATTGATGCTGAGGGACTTTCATGGTGGAAATTTAGCTGCAAAATCTTTTTATGTAGGTGGGAGACGTTCACTATCAAATCCTTCTTAATGGCTTCTCTTTGCTATATCTTCATAATCTTCTGCCTTCTTTCATGCCCCTCTGATTCTAGTGTCCCTTCATTTTTGACCTCTTGATCTAACACTGGTGCCTGAGACTTTATCTGCCATACCGCAAACTTTGAAATGTCCTGGCGAAACTTCTCTATCTCCCTTTCTTCCTTTAAGATATTCTTTGAAACCCATTTCTTTTTTCCAAGTCTTTGGTCAACCACCCTAATATTTCTTTAAGTAGCTTGGTGCCGATTACTTGCTTGAAAGTGTTTCTTTGCAATGTCTTCATAATATTAGGACACAGAACATTACAACACAGTACAGGCCCTCCAGCCCTTGATGTTGTGCTGACCGTTATATTCCTACTGAAAAAATTGCTAAACCCTTTCTACCTCATAATCCTCTATTTTTCTTTCATCTATGTGCCTGTCTAAGAGTCTCTTAAATGCCCTTAATGTTTCAGCCTCCTGCACCATCCCTGGCAAGGCATTCCAGGCCCCCACACCACAAAAACAAAATCCTTGATGTCTCTCTCCCCTAAACTTTCCTTCCTTCACTTTGTAGAGATGTCTCCTATTCCTGCCTTGGAAAAAGGCACTGGTTATCCACCTTCTCTATGCCTCTCAGAATCTTGTAGACCACTATGAAGTCTCCTCTCATCCTTTGCTCCAAAGAGAAAAGTCCCAGCTCTGCTAGCCTTGCCTCGTAAGACTTATTTTCCAACATCCTGGTAAATCTCCTGTGCACCCTCTCCATAGCTACCATTTCCTTCCTATAATGAGGTGACCAGACTGAACACAATACTCTCAAAATATAAGTGTGGTCTCGCAAGAGATTTGTAGAGTTGCACCATGACCTCTCGACTCTTGAACTGAATCCCCCTATTAATGAAGCCCAGCATCCCATAGGCCTTCTTAACTGTTCTATCAACTTACGTGGCAAACTTGAGAGAGGTATGAATTTGGACTCCAAGGACCCTCTATCTTCCACACTCCAACCATTAACCCTGTACTCAGCCTTCTGGCTTGACCGTCCAAAATACCTCACGCTTATCCAGATTGAACATCTGCTACTTTTCTGCCCAACACTGCATCCTGTCTCTCTCTATCCTTTTGTGACCTACGACAACCTTCAGTTCCATCCATAAGTCCTCCAACCTTCGTCTCATCTGCAAACTTACTGACCCATCCTTCTGCTTTGTCATCTATTCTAGGTCATTTATAAACATCACAAGAGTGGGGGTCCTCGTTCTTGATGGTTCTTGGAATATTTAAGGGTCTATTAAGTTGATGCCTATTGCTGTTAATTTAAATCACTCCATATGAAAAATATAAAACTGTGAAAGCTCAGAACTGAGATTTTTTTTGCTGCTATTTCTGATAATTATCACGGATTCAATGAATAATTTTGCTAATTTGCTCAGTTTAAATGAAAGGAGAACAAAAAAAGTGTTTGAATGAAATTTTTCCATAGATTCATCTTATAAAATAGACACATCTGGTGCAACTCTTTAGATGTATTGCTGTAAATTAGAGGAGAATGTTGTGAAGGAGCTGACAGATTGCAGGGAACAAATTCCCTTGACGTTTTTGTGATATGGAACCAGCTTCCTATGGATTGAAATGACTGAAGCCATAAATGCAGCCACGTTTTAAATGTCATTATTGAAACAGAGACTGGAGAGCAGAGTGACAGGACAGTAGAAAGTAAAATCAGATCAAATGTTATTCAGCTTTTGTTCCATTAATATGTTTTTGCTGCCTCAATATCTGAGCCAATTTCACTGCACATGGATATTGATTCAGAAAGAACCAAACTGAAATATATTTGACAGTTAAGGAAAAGGAAAAAATGATGCCTGCAAAGCCTAATGAACTGAGAGGGAGAACATGTCCTGTTCCAAATTGGTTTTCTTTCACATTCTCATATTGACTGCAATTCTTTAAGCCTCCAGAGTCCAGGTCTAGAACTCCTTCAAACTTTCCTTCTTCAAGACTCTCTTTAAGATTGTACTAATATACCAAGCTTTTAATCCTTCTAAAGCACTTGCCAACACTTTACAGGTTTAAAGGCAGTGTAAGTATAAAGTAAAAATTTCTGTTGTCAGTTCTAGGCGGTTCTAAAACGATAACAGTACTGGACTGCTCCATGGCAGAAACAATATCACCCTGGATCACCTTGAATACAGCAATTCATACATACAGCTGCTCTTCGTCGACTACAATACCTCAGTGCTGATCAAGAAGCTATAAATTCTAGGCCTCTGCACCCCACTCTGCAATTGGATCCTTGACTTGCTCATCAGAAGACCAGTCAGAATGAATTGGAAACAACAGCTCTTCCTCACTGATAATCTACACAGGCTCCTCCTCCTGGTCGACTCATTATACACCCTTGACTGTGTGGCCAGTGCTATCCACACATTTTCTGAAGACACCACAGTTGTCAGCAGAATCATAAATGGCAATGAGGAAGTGTTTAAGAGGAAGATGGATCAGCTCGTTGAATTGACAACAACCTTGTGCATTAGCAAAAAACCAAGGAAATGATTGTGGACTTCAGGAGGAAGTGCAGGGAACATGACTCGGTCCTCATCGAAGGCTCAGTAGTGGAGAGGGTCAAGAACTTCAAATTCCTGGGTGTCAACATCTCCGAGGATCTGTCCCGGAGCCTCCATGTTGAAGCAATCGCAAAGAATGTTCATCAGCGACTATACTTTGTGAGGTGTCTGAGGAGATTAGGTACATCACTGAAGACTTTCGAAAACTTCTTCAGGTGTATTGTGGAGAGCATTCTGGCTGGTTTTATCACTGCCTGATATGGAGGCACCAACTCTCAGGACAAGAATAAACCAGAGGGTCATTAACTCGGCCTGTGACATCACAGGCATCAGACGACACTCCATCGCAAACATCTACATGAGGTAATCTGTAAAAAAAAAGCAGCCTCTATCCTCAAAGACCCCCACCACCCAGGCCATGCCCTCTCCACTCTGTTACCATTCGGTTAAAGGTACAGGAGTCTAAAGACGAGCGCTCAGCGGCACAAAGACAGCTTCTTCCCCGCTGCCATCAGATTCCTGAATAATCAATGAACTAACGACATTGCCTTATTTTTCGTGCACTGTTATTTTTAATTTTTTTTAAATATAGTAATGTTGTAAGATGGTTATAATATGAATGTTTGCACTGTGATTCTGCCGCAAAACACCAAATTTCATGACTTGTTCATGACAATAAATTCTGATTCTGATACTTGGAATAGATTGTTATATTATGAGGAACATGGACTTTGAGTGGGTCAGGAAGAATTTGAAAAGAACTGGCAGACCTAAAACAATTGTGCTCCTTTCATTTGCAACAGTGAATGACGTCATTCTGGCGCAGACTGCCAATCAGCTACTGATTCCAAATCAAATCCATGCCTGCATAAGCTGCATCTAAAACATCTGGGGAGCTGCTAACAACTGTCTGATTCATGGGGTCTTGGAATAAGCCAAGCATCCAGAAAGAAGCACTAGGCTCTTGGCTGCGACATCCACTGATAGTCCTTTCTTGGTGAACGTACTGCTGTAACTGATGAAGCAGTGTAGACATATGCTTCTTTCCATATTGTATTAGTGTCCTGTTCCCCGGCACCATTACTGAAAAGCCAATAAAAGATGCACCATCTCTTGATCTCTGCAATCAACCACAGCCCTATTATTGCTGTAGAAGTAGGACGGGATAGCAGTGGATTGAACAATCAAGGTCAGGACAGTTCCCAGTATATTATGTCTGGATCCTGATTTGTCACCTCAGAGGAGGTGGATGTTTAACGAAAGGAAATATTTGTTTTATATAATAATTACACTGGACAATGAAGATTTTGTTTCCTGAATACCTTTGTTAACTTTATAGGTTTTGTACTGTTCACCATGAAAACCACCTTAAAATATTCCTATCAATATATTTGTATTTTAGACATAACCTATCTTGTGATTTCCTGTCAAATTTTGTCTACTAGTATATTGCTAGTATTTTGTTTTGGTCAGTCCAAGCCTGCCTGGGCATGCACTCAGTGCAGGTGGTATGCAAATATTGTCTTAGGCCTGGCCATGCTTGGTCAGGATAGATGTAGACAGGCTATAAAAACAGCTCACATATGCAAATGGTGTGCATTACATTGGTAGAGATTGATGCATGTGGTCTTCAGGCAGTAGCATAGTGAGTGTACTTAATAGTAGCATTTATTGTCTTCAGGAAGATTCAATACACAACAGGGAGGGCCTACCATGGACCTCCACCCCCTAAAATGATAGAATGAGAAGAAGACGAAATGAACTGACCCAGTGTGTAAAAGTAGATGACACAACTTTCTTGTTTATTTTCATTGTGTGATAACATTGTTTAATGGGTTTATTATACAATACAATAAATGTTGAATGTTTAATTGGTTTGGAGGGGGGTGGGAAGGAGGGAGGGAAGATAGGGGGAAAAGGGGAGAAAATGACACTGTATATTCAAGAGGGAAATGTTTGTGTGTATTTTAGTTAATATGGCCCATAGTGTGAAAAATAAAAAAATTAAAAAAAAGGAAGATTCAATGCAGCAGAAATTTCTCATCCATGTTGCAACAGCTACGATACATTCTGTTACATTTATGGTGAGTTCACACTTAAGGCTCAAAGACACAGCCCCACTGCACTTATTAACAAAACCGATGAGCTCGACTTCAGTTGTAAAATTGGTGACCAAGACCTGAGCTCCTCGGATTTGTTGTGCAACATGTGCAGTCAATCTGAGAGCTTGGGTCAGCATAGTGATGTGGTTTAACATGTTAAATTCAATAAAAGTTAATTTAATGTTTCTCCAATTCCTTATGTGATACAACTAATCTGAAATTATCTGTGTTCGTCTTGAAGTTGTCTATCATAATCCCCAATCTTTCTTCAGGAAACAAAACTTTTGGAAAAGATTTTCTGTCCAGTGTTATGAGAGATGATGGTTGTTACATTTTGGTCATGCTATACCTTGTTGGAATATATAAACACCCCCCCCCCCCCCCGCCCACAAAAGCAAAGCTGAAGATTATCTCTAATCTTTCTAGGAGCTGTGTTACATTGCATCAACTGAACTGCTGCATCTAAGTAGGACGTCAGTGAGTTGCAAATCTGGTTGGCAGGAACAAGGAAGGTCCTGCAGAACTTTGCAAGGCAGTCTCTTGAAATAGAGCTCAGGGGAAAAGACTGGGAAAGTGTGTTGGGGTCCACGAGAGCCTGCTGGATGCCTTCTGCTCAGATCCCCTGCTTCTGCTCTGCTGCTGGCTGATTTATCTGGCTTCCATTACAAACTCCTGCCATTTCTCCTGTTATAGCATATAGATCATGTAAAGTGGGATTCCCATTGGGAAGCTGACTACAGCCCTCAGACTCTTGCTCAGTAATTGTGTTGAAATATAATATTTTCTAGGGGTAAAGGGGAATGTTTCCTGAAGAGAAGAGTGAAGAGCAAATTTCAAGTCCCCACATTGGCCCAAGAATCTCAACAAAAACAAAACTTAGCAGATAGAATCACTTTAACCAAGTCATTTTAGAGAACATAGAACATTGCACTACAGGCCCTTTGGCCCACGATGTTCTGCCGACCTATATAAACATACTCAACAATCTCAATCTTCCCTACCTCATGCACGTAACTCTATTTTTCTTGCACCCACATGTTTGTCTAAGAGTCTTTTAAATGTACCTATTGTTCCAGCCTTCACCACCACCTCTGGCAATGCATTCAGTCCAGGCACCACTACTCCCTCCGTTTATATAAAAAAAAGAACCCCTGTCATCTCCCCTAAACTTTTCTCCCCTCACTTTACACAGATGTTGTCTGGCATTTGCTACTGTCATCCTGGGGAAAAAAGGTGTTGGCTGTCCACCTTTCATAATCGTGTAAAATTGCCAAGTAATTTTGCTTTGATTAATGGCTTGTGGAAACTGAACTTTCAAAGGAGATGTTTTGGTTTTTGTGATAGTCAAAAAAAAAACAAGTGGAAGTGAGTCGGATCGTCACTTCATACCCGATAAAAATGTATTTCTACTGAAGTCAATTAATTCTTCAGAGAGTTCTGTGGGGAAACTCTTTCACAACTTCCCAACTGTAATCACTGCGGCTTTCCAGGAAGTTCTATGCAAATTTCTCTTACTGCTCCCCATCGGTAATCCCTGCTGCTCTCTTGTGAATCTTTATAGAGGAAGGGCTCTTTATGTATGGAATTTTTATATTTGCCACATAAAGTACACTGTTTGACATGCTGAGTTTCTCCAGCATTGTGCTTTTACTTTAAACACAGTGTCTGCAAACTTTTGCAATTTATTAATTCTTATGTTCATTTATGCATCCATACAAATTAAATATCAAACCTGTTTTATAGAGATGTGAGGACAGAAGGGAAGCTTGGAATTCCAATGGATGAATTAATGGTTCAGTGTGGTTGGGTCAACACAGTGGAAATATTTCAGAGGGACTTGAGGATCAACCTTTTCACTAAGAGGGTGGTCTGTGTCTGGAATGAGTTGCTAGATGAAGCTATAGAAACAAGTATAACGACAACATTCAAGTAGAGTTTGAACTGATATAAATTTAAATTAGGATATACAATATGAAAACAGGCCCTTTCGGCCCACGAGCCTGCGACGCCCAAATAGCCCAATTAACCTATAACCCCGTTCATTTTTGGAGGACGGGAGGAAACTGGTGCACCCAGAGGAAACCCAAATAGACAGGGGAAGAACGTACAGACCGTGTGGGATATGAAGCTGGGTTGCTGGTGTTGTAATAGCTTTGCATTGACCGCTATGCTGACCATGAACCCAGATGAATGAATAGGAAGGGCTGAAAAGGATATGGTCCAAATGCAGGCAAATACGAGGAGCTCAGAAAACCAATTTGGCCAACAGAGATGAATGAGTTGGGCTGAAGGGTTTACCCCACGTTTTATGACTATAATTCAATAACAATATTTTGCTGCAAATATCAAAATCTCCAGATGATGAGGAAATAATCCTATGTTCTTTCCTCATATGGGGCAATGACCTTCCATGAATGATCATGCCACAAGCCTTTGACATTTTTCAATAGGCCACACGACCATCACTTGGCTACCAGCTCTAAAACAAGACTCTAACATTTCGAAGCCTCTTCTCATGCTCACCAACTTGGCACTGCTGTTCAGACCTTCGAACCCATCCATTCTAACTTGAAAGTGATGTCAACTTCATTAGTACATTTATGGGCTTAATCTTGATACAGACACTAGATTGCTTTAGCACATGCACAGAGGATTAGAGACGGTCATTGGAAGGTGCAAATCTTATCTGATTCAAACCAGGAGTCCGCAGTTGCCAAAAGAAATCATGCGGTAATCAACCTGCAATTAGAGGAAAGACTTGTTTAAAGGGTCCTCTTGCTTACTGTGTGTTACCTTTGAGTTTAAGAGAGGAACTCCAAAACTCGGATTTGGCCATATCAGATTCCCAGTGTCTGCAAATCAAAGTGCTGACTTATCACCAGTATGTCTGGTAGGATTTCTGATCCACACACATTTATCATGTCTTGTTATAACCATCAATGATCTTTATTGATCCCTCTGGTGGAGATGGGAGGGGGTGGGTGGGGGCGTAAGCAGGATGTTAAGTTTAGTGTTGAAGACGAGCTGAATAAAATGACAATCACTTCCCCTGCTCCACTAATAATGAGCTAATGGAACCCAAAAAGGCACTTTACAGGAAATGAGTTTTACTATAATAGAAAATGGGTTGTTACTGTCATGTTGCAATGAAGCACAAATCTGCTATCTTCTAGTCATTCATGGTAATATTTAAATGTGGACAGTAATATAGATATAAACTAAATTTTCATAAAAGTGAATTATTTCTAATAAACTCACATGATCCTATTTATGATAACATGCCATTTAAGATCGTTAGAGTATTTTACTTATTTAGGTGTTAAAATCATGAGGAAATTAAAAAATTTGTTTTAAATTAATTTTTTTTTTCCTTTATTAGATTTTGTCAAACAATCTTTTACGAGATTTGTTCCCATTGACTTTGTCTTTGGTTAGTCGTATTCGTGCTGTTAAGATGATAATATTACATACATTTTTATACCTATTTCAAGCTGTCCCAATTTTTATTCCCAAAATCTTATTTTGATAGTATTGATTCTAAGATTTCATCTTGTATTTGGAATGGTGAGGGGGGGGGGGGGGAGGGGGCCTGATTGAATAAGCCACACTTACAGAAACCTAAGAAGGATGGTGATATGGGCTGACCGAATTTGAGATTTTGCTATTGGCCAGTTAATATTCGTTGTATGATTTTAAAAAAATTTATTGCTTTGATAAATTTGATCATCCACTCCAGGTAGATATGGCATTGGACTCTGTCCAGAATTATTCCTTAGCTTCTTATTTAGGTCCAGCATTACTTTTTAGACTATCTAAGATCAGTAAGTATATTTCCAATCTAATTATTAAATATTCATTACACATTTGGTTTGTTTCGAAGGTTTTTGGACTAAAATTTTTTGCCTTGACTAATATGTATTTTAATTATTTTTTTTACACCATCTACTCTTGAACGAACCTTCCTTACTTGAAAGATTAAAGGAATTATCTCTTGTATATTTATTTGCTGATGGCGGTTTGATGTCTTTTGAACAGCCTTCTACCAAATATAATTTACCAAAAACATGCATTTTTTTAAACATATCTACAGATTAGAGGTTTCCTGTATATGGTGATGTCTAATTAGCTAACATTACAACAACCAGATTTACTTGACACTTTGTTCTGGTTAACCCCCTTTCAGAAGGGTTTAATTGGTACTATTGATAGTCTTGTACTAAATTAGAGGTCAGTCCCATGGAAAAGATTCAACAAACATGGGAATCAAGACTTCAACTAACATCATCTCCTGAAACATTGCAAAGAATCACCAGACTAGTTCATACTTCTTCACTTTGTGCACATCATTGTTTAATACAGTTTAAAATAGTTCATAGATCTTCTATGTCTAAAGATAAACTAGCTCGCATCTTTCCTAATACGAGCTCTACTTGCGATAGATGCAATACTGATGTGGCTTTATTGACTCATATGTTTTGGTCATGACCTGTATTAGAGAAATTTTGGAAAGATATTTTTAAAACTCTTATCAATGATACAACCTAACCCCTAACTGCTCTTTTTGGGATTAAAGATGTAGGTTATTTATCTTCTTCTGCATATCAGGCTATTGCTTTTTCTACATTATTAGCTAGAAAAGCCATTTTACTTCAATGGAAAGACTCTGATTCTCCTACTTTATTTCAGTGGCTTTCTCATGCTATGTCTTTCTTAAATCTAGAAAAAAATCAGTAGTCATACTTTAGATAAAACTACTAAATTTGAAGAAACATGGATGACTTTCATGGGATATAACTAGCGTTATTCTATGGATTAACTCTTCCTTTCCAGATGTAATTGACCAGAGCTATGTTTGAAACTATTTGACATATCCTCGAGATAGGCCACTCAGTTATTTTTAGTTGTTGTTGTTTTATTATTTTTTTTAGATTAGTTGGGTTTTTTTATATAATATTATAATTATTTCTTTATCTCTGTTTTCTTTGTGAGGAAAATTATTTCTAATGTGTCACAATTTCACTCTTTGGAATTTATATATGATACTTAAACTATGTAGACTTGGACAGACCATTTTAATTATGTATTATGCAATGTTAATTAAAAGATTGAAAAAGAAAGGAAATAATATGGTTTTCCAAGAATTGAGAAATAACTTGTCTGTGGGAAAACCCTGGGGCTAATTTATATTAAAAAAATCTGAATTAAGGTAGTTATTTTTTATGAATTGTTCCCAAAAATTGTTATATCAGAAAAGCAAATCACTGGCATAATTCGAAGGCTTCAAGAACCAAGGTCTGTCTTGTGTCCTTAGTGTGCAATGTTAATATTGCAGGCAGCATAAAATTAAAATGTGAGCTGAGGATTTGTTTATTGTAGGATGATTAAATACAACTACATAACAAATGATTTACATATGTTAATCGTATGCTACTGAATGTAATTAACCTGCACACCAGACACACAAGTAATTTACAGAGCACCCCAGGGTTCCTGGATGACATCATGTGGGCAACATCTTGTCAGCCTTTTGGAAATGCTTTACAGACAGTCATCTTTGTTTTCGGAAGATCCTTCACCTACAAATGACCAATGCGAGGAAAGATAAAGAAATAAATGTCCATGGGAGGGTCTTAAAACAAAATTAAATATTTAATTTTAACATAAGGTACTTCTGTTCTCTCAAAACATTTCATATTTACATTTGGTACCACAAAATAGTAAGTTTTTTGGGAATGGTTAATAGCATTTTGCGGTGAACTAAAGAGTAAAGGTTCCATTATTTTCACGTAACACTGCACTTAGAATGTAACATGTATAAAATTCTTTAACTTTGTTTACCATAAGTACATAGAAATAAATAAATGTATTCCATTAGAAAAAATAACATATCATTTAAGAAATAACATCACAATATTCGAACAAATATGGGAACCGTACATGAAATACAATAGAGAAATCTTACCATGGACCTCCACCACCTAAAATGACAGAAGGAGAAGACAACGAAATGAACTGATTCAGTATGTAAAAGTAAAAGATAAAAATTTCTTGTTTATTTTTATTAAGTGACGACATTGTTTAACGGGTTTAATGTATCTTATAGATTGAACTTTGAATAAATGGGAAGGGGGAGAGGGAGGGAAGGAAGGGAGGGGGAAAAAGGGGAGAAAATGACACTATATATTCAAGAGAAAAATGTCTGTATGTATTTTGGTCAGTATGGTTTATAGTGTGAAAAATAAAAAAATTTTAAAAAAAGGAAGACAGTTGCCACTTTGTCCAATGATCCTCGTGGAAGTGAGACCCCAGTGAGGAACAAACTCGCAACCCATGGTTTACAAGACCAGTGCTCTAACCACTGAGCTATTGGAATTTCTATCTTATTCTCTCTGAGTAATCTTCTAAATTATGATAATGACATCTCCTCAGTAGCTTCAATGAGATGAAATGGGTTGGCAGGTTTGTTGTGTGAAGAGAGATAAAACAGACTGGGCCTTTACTCTCTTGACTTCTGAAGAATGATTTTTCACCAATTTCAGGGATGTGGATTTTGTAGGCTGAGCCAGCATTTAGTTGCCCATTCCCAATTGCCCTTGAGAAAGAGCTGTCTTCTTGAACCATTGCACCACTGGTCCAGAACCCTATCAGCAAGGGAAAAAGAAGCAAAAGAGAGTCCCCCAGAGTCATCAAGAGTTTATGGATTTCGTCACCCCATCTGATGCTGCTGCCTCCTGCATTCCTATATTCTCCATAGTTGCACCACCTCTCATCCATTCCAATGGTGAACCCAAGTTCCAAGGCACTCTCCTGGGCCCCTGGTCCTGACCTCCACTGTGATTATGAAGCTGACAGTGCCCAGAAGTCTTCAGAACCCTGCTCACCACCAGCACCCTCACCAATCCTGGTCCAAGTACCTGGATCTCATGAGCCAGTCTCCAGCAATCTATCCAGCCCTCGGCCAGGTAGGATTACTTCAGCTGCTGAGGTCCTTGTTGATCCACTTCTGTGATCTCCTGCCCTGTCAGATCCATTCCCAATCTTCTCTTCCTTGGTGAGTGGGTGTCCTCCAGCTCTTTTCCCTTGACCCCTACAACCCATGAGGTCTGGACTGCCAAGTATGGATGCCACCATCTTGAGCATTGACCTCCTTGGTGTATCCTATGTAGTTTTTTTTAAAAAAGCCTCTGGCCCCATTCCACAGGCAGTTAAAACCTGTCAGGTATGACATCTGGGCAGTAGGACCCTTTGGAGGAGCAGAGGAAGACCAGTTTTTGCTCATTCCAGGTCAACACCAAAGGCAGCACTGCCATATTTATTTGGTGACACAGGGTAACAGTGTCAGAAAATAAAGTTCTTCACCCAGAAGAATACTATGGAGGCACACCAATTGAGTATACATACATATATCTATGTAATATTTTATTTATCATTAAAAAAATATATAAAACATCAAGAGAACCCCTCCCCTCTATATGTCCTATTAAACAGAGAAAGAATGAAGCAAAAGAAATACAAAAAAGATCATCCCATTGTCAGTGCTTACAGTAAAACATGAAGACATGATAATGCCACACTGTTAAAATCTTTACAGAGATCTACGGGCTAGCCAGAAGGAATTGTAACCCTATATTGGCACCAGTGAGGCACCTATATGCTCTAAATAAGGCTGCCAGATTTTTAGGAAGGTGTTATATCCCTTCCTGAGATTGTATGTGACCTTTTCAAGTGAGACGCAACTATTCATCTCCGAAGACCATGAGTAGATGGGAGTCAGACTTCCATGTTATCGCTATGCACTTCCTGGTCACACATCAGGCAACTTCTGTGCATTTAATTTGAGAATTAATTAGTGATTTACCAACCATGACCAATTGAGTATATTTGAGAGAGATCAAAAGATTTTGTATATATTTAAATAATCAAAGAACATGGGAAATTGGAGTAAAGTGAAGTAATCGTCCATGGTGTTTATTGAATTACAGAACAGACACAAGGTCAAAATAACCCATTCTTACTCCTATTTTCGTGTTATGTTCTTGTTAACCACAAAGTGCTTTGACATTTTGTGATTTTTGATAGGAAGTGTATAATTGAGACTTCAAATTTCTAAAGGGAAATGTAGTGATTGGGAGGACAATGGAGAAATGATTTCCAATGGACTTGCCTCTGGGTCTATTGTGGACTCTGACAAAAATTGATCACTTTTGTTGGTTAAACCCTGTATTGTTATTGAATAGTGCAATTGTTGTGATTGTGGAGGGCGGACTGGTTGAATTTTAATTTTGTTCATCTTGCTGTCCTTGTGTTCCTATGGACTATTAGAGCCTGTTAAAAAGACTATTAAAATCGGTGAACATTAATGTTATCTTTCTAAATAGAAATAAAATAACAAAATAAAATAGACCAAGAAGGTTAGTTTATGTTGATTAGGTAAAGAACCTAAGGATCAGAAGAACAAGTCACAAATAGAAGGGTATGACCTTGAGATCAGCCATGGTCTCATTGAATGACGGAGCAGGCTTGACTGGCAAGATGGCTGACACTTGTCCTATTTCTTACGATGTACATTGATGAAAGTTTTACCGTTGGGTATTCAGGTGGGAGGAAGGCAGAAAAGCAAATTATGTCCAAACCTGAATCTAATTGATAGTAACGTAAGAGGGAGCTTCTTCACTCAGGGAGTGGTGGCTGAGTGGAATGACCTTCCGGAAGAGGTGGTAGCAGCAGGGTCAATTTTGTCATTTAAGAGGAGGTTGGATGAGTACATGGACGTGAGGGGATTGGAGGGTTCTGGGCAGGGAGCAGGTAAGTGGGACTAGTGGAGTTTCTCTTAAATCGGTGTGGACTAGAAGGGCCGATATGATCTGTTTCCCTACTGTAATTGTTATATGGTTTATTATTGTAATATCAATCTTTGGATTTAGAGATGTGAAATATTGGCTTTGATGAGAGAATGTTACCTAATTTCCTTGAACATCCTACTGCTGTACCATGGTAGTTTGGCTCAAGTGCAACAGGACCCACAATCTCCTGCAGAAACAGTATCTGGAGAAATTCTGATGGCCAAGTGACAGAAGACCCAAGGGAAACAGATTGCTATAAAGTGACCTTGAAAACGAGTGAGATGATATTTAAAGCAGACTTATCAGAGATTTAATATTACTTTGGCTTTGCAATAGTTAAAACTATTGCATAATATCTGCAATTGAACACCACCGTCAGCTCACCAGTACTGAAAAATGAAGATAATGAGGGAGGATTTATCAATTTTCTGTTTTCTAACTTTCAGACTTTTTCGACGCCTTGGGGAAATTGCTGTCTGCTGCACAGTGGATCTGCAGTGAACATTCATCTAGACTGAACAAAAGTGCAGTTCAATTAAGAGGTGTTTATCATTTATTTTCCATGAAACCTCATGTACTTTTGCAAAACTTCAAACATCAATGTTTGGCAGAATCATTTCCAGTGTTATAATTTCCTGCCGGAGAAATTGTTATACAAGGTGGGATCCAATTTCCCTTTTCTATTTAGCATTTATATTGATGGCAATAATGATTTTAAAATAATCTTCACTGTATTCTGAGAAAGAGGAATTATGATACTGCAATGTGTTAATAACCTGTATCTCGTGGCTCCTCTAGCTGGAGATACCACAGCCTACGTGCCATAATTTACAATTCCCTTGAAGAGCCAGGAATTTGCAGTTTCAATATCAAAGCTTTTGTGTGTCATTCTCCGATACAAATGTGAGACAGGGAGACAATGAGCAGCAGACACTGGCTGAGATAAAGCATTGAGCAAGTTATGAGGTGTGACTCACAAATGGTTTACTTGGCAGTAAACCACGGTGACTGAGCGGCATTAACAACATTATTTTATGACACTTAAAGCTCATCATTTCTGGACAGATGCAGCCCTGCCTGTAAATAATGAAATGGATTTGGCCCTAAAGCAACAGTGTCTAAAAATTTTAACTGCTCCGAACCACAAATCATGGAGATTTAAAAAAAACCAAAAGTTGTTGGTGTTCTGTAACAGGAAGCAAAATACTGAGGATAAAAAAAAATAAGTGACCAGGAAATCAGGCAACCGTGAAAGGAAGAATGAAACATTGCTAACTTTTTCAGATCAACAACCTTTCAACAGAATCTCCCCCTTCGACTTTTAACACTGAAACCAGGTCTCTTCATTGGGCCCAATAGTCAACAGTCAATTGAACAAAAGTGTAATTTTGGACAATATTGTTTCTTAATATCATTATGGTGCAATTGTTTGCGCATTTTTTCATTATTTTAATTAAATTTTGAGATACAACATGGTAACAGGCCCTTTTGGCTCATGAGCCCATGCTATCCAATTCCACCCATGCCAACCTACAAACCCTGTAAGTCTTTGGAAACTGGGAGAAAACCAGAGCACCTGGAGGAAATTCACAGGGCCACAAACTCCTGACGGGATTCAAACCCATATTGCTGGCACTGTAATAGCATTGTGCTAGCCACATTGCCCCAGTTTTGGTACATGTAACATATTTCCATTGCTACAATTCTGTTAGCGGTCAGCTTTTCAAAATGAAAATCTATTTATGAGCAGCCCATTCCAGTTTCAAACCATTTGTGATAGCACAACTCGCAGAATCTTTCATTATCTACCCATTCCTGAAAGTGCATCAATAAAACAGCCACCTCAAGCTGTCTGTAGCTCCTTTTGAAATGAACGCAGGCAGCTGGAAGTACTTAGGCGGTCAAACAGCATCTGTGGAGAGAGAAACAAATTTAACATTTCAGGCTGAATTAGGAAAAGTTAGAAATCGAGCGTTTTTTTAAAAGTTGCAGACAAGGTGGAGAGAACAAAGAATTTCTGGATCGTCCATGATAAGTTGGAGTCAAAGAAAAGCTAAATGACATTCTGTAAGTGATGATGCATGCTGGGAAAGGACAGTGAAGACTCACTGTGAAGATGACCTCCAGGTGATCTACCTGGAGGAGTGTAAATGTGAGGAGATGAATAGAAAGAGAGAGGAAAAAATGTTGGAGCTGTGGAATGGAGACACGGCTTTGTTGACTGCATTGATTTTTATCTTTAGTCTGTTTAAATATGACATTTATGATACAATTGGATGTCCTGCCGCTTGTTTAAGTGATGGTTAAGTGTCAGCTGTGCATGCAAAAATCACAAATAAGCCATGCTAGATAAGAACTGCTATCTGTTGATCCTTTTATGGCACAAATGATGGTACTTTGAAAGATTCATGGCACTTTTACAGCTCGCTGAACACGGTAATTAAATTGAACCTACTTTTTGCCTGTACCACTCTTCCATCCTAGAGCAATGTCTAATGCACGTGTGAAGCAATTTTCATTACTTTCCACATGATAAATAACAGTGTACTTTAACTAAAAACAGAGCAATAAAAGTTAGTACCTTTTATAAAATCTAAAGGTAGAGAGCATAAGCTTTGGAATGATTGAAACAAGAGTATTATTAACAAGAAGATCATTGATTGCATTGTGGATATTACTGGATCTTTATACTAGAGACCTGGATAAGCAATCCTGATACTCATGTTCAAATCCCAATTAATTAAATAACCTGGATTTTTTTTAAGAGTTCTTACACCCTTTACTGAAGGAAATTCCTTGCTAATTTTCTCTGTATCCTATTTCTCTCCACATTCCCATCACCTCTCAAAGGGCAATTGACAGCTGTCAGTCAACTCACCATATGTACGGGTGCAATGGGTAGTATTGACCCCCCCCCTTACCAAATAAAGGATCTTGTAGCCAATAAGAATTGGCTCAAGGAGCAACATCAGTAGGAGAAAAAGAATTTTCTAAGAATCTTGTTCTCTCATTCTGAGAGACTTCAATTGGTTTTCCTTTTTATTTGCACATTTCAAGCCCATGCTGGAAATGTTCACTGCACTGTTCATTATTCTACTGAAGCCCAGATCGAAATAGCTTGTGAATCACTCTATGGGTTTCCTTTGCTGTTGGCCGGGAGGTGATGGTTTGAAATTAAGTTACATCATTCAACGAAGGAGAGACAAAAGTATTCAATGGCCTTTGTGATGGAGAAGAGAACATTTTGTGGTTTTGAAAAGATTCAGTAGAAAGATCTATAAAAAGATTAAAGATTAAGGGAATGTTCATATATATATAATGCTTTTAAAACACATCAAAATTTTTAAAATAGGCCCAGGAAAATAACTGAAATATCCTTTTGTGTCTCGGAAAGGGGATAGTTGGTTGAGAAAGGATAAAAAGCACATTGTTAGTCTGGAAAGTCTGAGAATACACTGAATGAATATCTGACAAGAAACCTTTGAGGATGGAACACACACGCACACGTGCGTAGACATATGAGCAGGTTCAACCAAATTGTGGCACAGTCATCCCATAGAAAATATTGCCCATGTCCATTCACTTTCCTAATTTAATTGGGATTGTATTTCCACTGGGATTATCCAATTTACCATTTATGACCAAATTAAGAATCAGGATATATTGTCATGAACAAGTCATGAAATTTGGTGTTTTGTGGAAAACTGCACAAGTAAGGCAGGTTTTCTGTGGTTCATTGATTATTCAGGAATCTGATGGCAGCGGGGAAGAAGCTGTCCTTGTGCCACTGAGTGCTCATCTTTAGGTTCATGTACCTTTTCCCTGATAGTAGCAGAGTGGTGGGGGTCTTTGAGGATAATGGCAACTTTTTTAAGACATCACCTCATGTAGATGGAGTGAAGTCTGGTGCCTGTGATGTCACAGGCCGAGTTAACAACCCTCTGGAGTTTATTCTTGTCCTGAGAGTTGGTGCCTCCATACCAGGCAGTGATAAAACCAGCCAGAATGCTCTCCACGGTACACTTGTAGAAGTTTATGAGAGTCTTCGGTGGTGTACCGAATCTCATCAGACACCCCACAAAGTATAGCCGCTGGCGAGCTTTCTTTGGAAAACTGTCTAAAATATTCAGTCCCTGATATTTAAAAACCTCAACCGTTTTCATAGGATTAGTATGATTATATGTAATTGGTTTATTGGTCATTAACAGTGTTTTCTTAGTAAAAGTGCCTAGGCCCAAAGACAAACAAATTCTACCCAGTTCTGGGTATTTTAGCTGCTGACACAGTCCAAATTTCTGTTAATAATAACAATAATGTGTGGCAGTTGCTGATATGTTAAAAAAAAAGAAATTATTCCACTCAGTCACTTTAAACTTGTGTTTCCACAATTTAAGGATTTAAATGAGATACCATGTTAAGAATCCTGTTGTGCATCATTGATAAGATTGTACCAACAGAGACACTCAGGGTTATTTCCAGCTTCACTATCTGCAGTAGAGCAGTGCTCTGTAAATCTTGTATTTAACAGGACCTTGCAACGGTCCAATGGGGGAACGGTTAGCGTAGCGGTTAAAGCAACACCATTACAAACCAGCAACCTGGGTTCGAACCTGCCGTTGTCTCTTAAGGAGTTTGTACATTCTCCCCATGTCTGCGTGGGTTTCCTCCCACGTTTACTTATTCCTCCCATATTTATTATTGAATATATATTTTCTGTATTGCAGTTTGTTTACATTTCTCTTTTCTATATGTATCTTTTATCAAGCGCTGTATTTGGCACTACTGATTAATACCATATGTACCGCCCACCCCAATGACTCGACCGTGGACATCAGCCCCAGGTACCTACCCGATGCCTCAACTACGATGACTTGCCTTGGCCACAGCCGTCCACCCTCGGTGCCCCTGATGCCTCAACCATAGACTTAGTATCACAGTCCCGGCCGCCCACCCCACTAAGCTCCCGACACCTCAAATGCCGACTTACCCAGCCACCTGCCCACCATTGGAGCTCCTGATGCCTCGAGCGATGCAGGTACTTACCCCGGTGAAGGGCATGAATTTAACATTAAAAAATGGTTTATAAAACACAACTTGTACATGAGTATATATGGTAGAAATTTGCCTGGCCTGCAGGAAAAATATAAGCATGTGATATCTTGTATGTACTGACAACAAATCTGAACTTTGAAATATACACCTGTATCCCTTGGTCTTTCAGTTCTATTACACTCATCATGACCCAGGAATTTACTGTGCAAGTCCTACACTGGTTTGACTCACCAAAGTTCAGCATCACACACTTGTCGGAGTTAAATTTCATTTGCCACTCCTTGGCCCATCTTCCACACTGATTTGAGAATGTATTGAAAATTTGGATACCCTTTCTCACTACTAATTTTCATGTCAACTGCAAATATTATTAATCATGTTAATGACCCTGCTATCCACCTTGTTAAGATAAATAAGAAGCAACGGTGGGTACAGATGGAGACATGCAGGAGACTGCAGATGTTATAAACTGGAACGGGAATATAACACTCCACTGGAGGAACACGGTGGGTTGAGCGAGCATCAGTGGGAGGAAAAGGAATGGGCGACACAAAGGAAGGTTTTCTCCCACTGATTCTGCTCGACCCATTGAGTTCCTCCAGCAGATTGTTGGCTTTCCTCCCCTACCCACCCTCCACCTCCTTCCTCTAAATTAGTTTTGAATTAAAAAATGGTATTGGGTAACAATCCATGGCTTAATAAATGGTATCTGAGTCTCTTGGTGGTTTTTCTACATTTTGTACTCAGTGTGTGATTTAGGGTACATTTGATTATACATGAAACATTAAACTCTGCAAATGATCCTGAACATACCCAGCTGTTAAGCCTAATGAATTATATCATGTTAATGAATTGGAATGGTGGGGGGGGTGGGGTGGGGGTGGGGGGAGGTTCCAGGTAAATGGCTTCTTATGGAGTATTGGACTCATTTCTCCTGGCTCCCCTCCAAGATACAGGTGGCAAGTCATCACAAGGCTTTGGAAACTGTGAGAAAGGAAAGAGTTTAGGGAGTCTCAAAAGTATGAATAAGCCCATTCAATCATGCTTATTTTCAATTCCTTTTGCTATCCATTTAACAAAAAATGCATTGGGGTAAAGAACAAAGCGAATTTGTGCCACTCTCAGTAGGACAGGTTATGCCAGAAATAGATGTTCCCAGGTAAACATTGATAATGTTGAGTTTATAATTGGAAATATGGTAGGGATTTTTTTGTATGCATAAGTCTTTCCTGAACAGCTAATATCCCCCTGAGACTAAACACTGTATTTGAAGACAATTTACATAGAAGTCTGGCAGATAACAAATTTCAAAAGGTTCTGAGAATGACAAATATGAAGATGCTTTAATGCAGTTTAGTTGTTACATGCAAGGTCAAACTCTCTGAGCTAGAGCCACATCCTAATTTAGGTAATTTATCATCCTGCGGTGCCACTTTGTAGAACTAAACTTGAATGCAAAAATCCTTAGCTCAGAGGATTAGTTGTTGAGAGTACTGCAGGCATGGGTGTTCATGTTCAGGATTGTGAGATGATGCTCTGAGGAATGTAAGTACATTAGATAACATAAATCACAGTTTGCTTTTCATTATGTAAAATTAAAGGAAGATCACTTGTTTTTGATTGTTAAACTATATCTGTCAAATATACTGGTAATAGCTGCTAACATTGGAGCTTTCTACGTTGGTAAGGACATTTTAATTCAAAAAGATAATAAGGTATATGCACCGATTTGTCATTTTCTCCCATGTATTTGGAGATTATAAAATTATATTGAAAGAAAAATTATACATACAGTTGGCATATAAGAACATTTAGATTTGTTTTGAGTCAATGTGATTCTCTCACAACTTTAAATGTGATCTTCATTTGCCTAGAATTATTGATGCTGAATAATAGCATTTTTGTTTAATTTGCAATGTCTTTATGGAACAGTGGGAGTTCAAATTGAACATCAACACATTACATTATGTAGCGCTGGGATACGAACATCGAAAGCAGTTGTATAAAATTAATTGATCCAATATTATTAACTCCAACATTTGTGTGAATGGCAATGGGTGAATTTAAATGTATTCTGCTCCTGACTGTATTTGTTTTGCAGCCCATGCATTTCATTTTGTGCAAAAGGAAAGTACTTGGAGGTTCATCATTCTGCCAAATGACACCACTTCTGGAAAGCTCATAAAGTCGCTGTTGTTGTGGCTATCCCTTGAGATCGAGGATGACGGCCTTCGTTCCGTTGATCCACAGACTGAAGACAGCTGTGCGTGTGTTTGTTTAATGTGTACCTGATGTTTCACTCCAAGAAGCACACCATGGCAAAACACAGAACTCTGTGGACACCGTGGGTGAAGTAAAAGCACACAATGCTGGAGAGACCTGCTGGAGAGATGATCAGGGCTGATGGATTTGTTGTAGTCTTCGTCCCCCTTCGTAGCCGTTGAGTTCAAAGTTGCCTCGTCTGCCTGTTCCACTGCTGGATTGTTCTTTGTCCGGGACCTTGCCCTCGACCTTACCACCAAGGGTGAGCTTACCAGGAACAGAGGCCCAGATGGCATCGCGCTCAAGACCTCGGGACCACGCAAACTTCCCCACCAATCCACGGAAAAGCATAAGAAAGAAATGATGAGGAAAAACAAAACACACTTTATTAAGGTTGAAATGCAGGACATGTTTTCTTTCTTGTTCATTATTTCCATGTGCCATTTTCATCTGTAGGTTTGACAAAGGAAGATAGATGAATGGTCAAACCACATAAAATTAACTTCCAATACCATTTCTCCAGTGGTTGCTCAGGACTTTTAACCAATACTGGATCTTCAATTCCCCAGATCCCAGATATAATTGAATAGTTTGTGCTTGCAGATGAGAACTTGGCAATCTGTCAATGTTCTTTCTTTTACAAGTCACCTGATTGCTTACCTGTCCCATCATTGCAACAATCTGTGGATCTAGCTATAGTGTAAACAAATTGAACCAAGAAACCATTTCCCTGCTAATTATTTACCCACTCCTTATTCATCTGTAAATCTGATAAAGGAAGGTAGAGGCATCATAGAAAGAGAGTGATAGATTAGGTAATTAAAAAAAAACAGAGAGATCAGGTACGACCTCTGGAAGGCCATTGCCAAGACCCGACCAGGCTGGAGTCTCTGAGGGACACTTGATATATGGCAGGGCTTGCACACCATCGCACAGCACAAGGCAAAAACAAGGTCGCATCATTAAATGTGACACGTAACTCCCAGACGAGCCCAGTGCCTTTCCTGCTCAGGTTGAAAGGGAAAATAATGATGGATCTTCACGAGTCCCACAGCCCCCCAGCAAGTCTCTGCTCCCAGTTTCTGAGGCAGGCAAGTGGAAAAGGAAGGTGAAGCCTCGAAACGTGATGGTGGAGCTGGTGTTGTCCTCAAATCCTGCTTGGACCAAGAGGCTGGAGTCTTTTCCGGATATTTTCAACTCCATTTCTGGAGTTTTTTTCTTTTTATGAAGTACAACATATGGACGTAGTAGTAATGTCTATGATAATACACTTATTATCGAGCATCAATTTTATTATTATTATGTTAATTGGTGTTGGTGCTATGCAATTGCTTAGCAAAAGGAGGTGTAAGGTGCTCCTTCCGTCTGAGAGCCTACAGGTCACCCTTCGGCAAGGTGCAGTACCTGTTTAGCCTCCCAGTCAGGGTCACGTGAATCCAAGAAGTGAAGGAGGTGGACGATTCTACAAATTGGAATTTATCGTTGCAAAACTAAAAACACTGTGCAGATGGATCTGCTGAGCAATGGCCAGAGTTTACCCTTCCAGCATGGACACTCTAACTGAAGAAGGCAATGGGAAACCACTTCAGTACTTTTTTTCCCTTGCATTGTCAGGAATTCAACGTAGAATACAGTCTCAGCTCAAAGAGGGAACCTTCACCGAAGGAGAACAGGGGAGGCAGCAACTACGATTTGGAGGGTCAGAGATCGCGATGGATGGGGAGAGATGATGGCCCGCGCGAACAGCAAGGCATCTGAATGAATGATTATTTTAAGGGAATCGTGAAAAAAATGGAGTTAGTGGCAAAAAGATCATTCACAATCTGATTGAATGGTGGAGCAGGCACAATGATCTTGCTTCTTTTCCTCTTCCTTTCCAGTGGCCTGCTTTTAAAAGGAAAGGGTTTAATCTGCTTGTGAGGAAGGGAGTTTCCTGCAGATGTTCTTACTCACTCTGTCTACTAATTTAGAATGTTCAGTGGAAATATTCTGCTTTCCCTTTCCTTTTAAAACATGGAAAAATGGAATAATTGGAAGCTTTGTAAGTTTCTATGGTTAGTTACTTGTTACAACGTTAGGCCCTGATGGCATACATTGCCGGGGTGCTGAAAAGCTGTGCCAAGCAACTATCTGGAGTGTTCACAGACATCCTCAATCTCTCCTTGCTGCAGTCAGAGATACCCACCTGCTTGAAAATGGCGTCAATCACACCAGTGCCCATGAAGAGCAAAGTGAGCTACCTCGATGATTAACTCCCAGTGGCACTCACGTCAACTGGGATTAAGTGGTTTGAGAGGTTGGTTATGGCCATATCATATCTAAGTAAAGACCTGTATCCATTGCAATTGGCCTAATGTCACAATCTTTCCACAGCAGATGCAATCTCACTGGCTCTCCACTCAGTTCTGGATCACCCAGACAACAGCAACACATACACTAAGCTGCTTTTCATCGATTTCTACTCAGCTTTTGTGGTGTGCTGAGGTAGCAGCGAGCAAGCACAAAACTCAAAAGACTGTACGACAGGCTTTACTCCGGTAAATGTCTAAGCACCAGTTCATGCTTCGGTGGCTCCCTGTGTGACTGGCTCAGGAGGGGCCGGCTCAGGTCTACATTCAGGTCGGCTGATTGACAGCTGGCCAGATGGAATCTGCCCCCTAGGGGGTCTTCCTGCAGGTACAGAGATCACCCCCTGCTGTAAGCTGGTGGTCGTATCACCACAACTTTCAATACCATTATTCCCTCAGTATTGGTCAGCAAGCTCCAAAACCTGGGCTTCTGCATCTCCTATGCAACTGGATGCTTGACTTCCTCAATGGAAGACCATGCAAATTGGTAACCACATCTCTTCACTGAAAATCAACAAGGATGCAGGCTTAGCCCACTGCCCTACATCTATGATTGTGTGGCTAGGCACCATTCAAATGTCACAGACACCAATGAGAAATCATATAGAAGTAGGATAGATCAGCTGATTGAGCCATAACAACAATCTTGGACTCAGCGTTAGCAAAACCAAGGAACCGATTGTGGACTTCAGGAAGGGGAACTCAGGAGTACAAACTAGTCCACGTCGAGGGGCCAACAGTGGAAAAGGGTAAAGAACTTCAAATTCTTGGGTGTCATCTGTCCTGGAGCCTTCATGTCAGTGCAATCATGAAGAAGGCTCGCCAGCAGCTATACTTCATTAGGAGTTTGAGGCGATTTGGTATGTCACCAAGGACTTGCAGATTTCTACAGGTGTACCGTGGAGAGCATTGGCACCACGGACTGGTGTGACGGTGCCAATGCAAGGAGAAGAAGAGGCTACAGAGAGTTGTGAACTCGGCCAGCACCATCATGGGCATTAGTCTTCACTCCATCCACAAGAGTCTGTGACTCAAGAAAGCAGCCTCAAGGATCCTCACCACCCAGGCCGTGCTCTTTTCACACTGCAGCCATTAGGAAGGAGACCCAGGAGCCTGAAAACGAACACCTAACGGTACAAAAGCAGCTTCTTCCCCTCTGCCATCAGATTTCTGAATGGCCGATGAACCTCAGACATGACCTCACTTTTCTTTCCCTCTCTCTTGCACTAATTTTTAAAAAAAAATGTAACTGATAGCAGTTTTTGTACATGTAATGTTGATGCAAGTCAACGAATTTTCTGACACGTGTTCGTGGCAACAAATTGTGACTCTGAAGGAGACCATTTGTTTCTTCATGTCCTTCTAACATTCCAATCAATCCCTCTGTTGTTGGCAGCTTTTATTCTGCACAACTAACAATTGTCCTTCAATTGTTTTGCTACTCACAGCATCTCCATTCAGGGTATCTTTGCAGTCGTCATTTCATCTCCCTGATCGTATTTGAAAGGTGGGGATGAATTTGGAACAACTGAGCGAAACTCTAGTGGTCACAGGGAGAATGTTTAAACTCCACAGTTCTGCCTTTGCATGACAATACTGCCCTGGCAAGTGCACGAAGTCTTCTAAAATTTCTGTCCAGTGGGCAGAAACACTCAGTGGAAATGCTACCCTCTGATCTGCCTTCGTCATTTTAAAATGAGAGAGTTCAAGATGGGCTACTCCTCACAGTCCTCGGGTATAACCTCAGGACATTATAAGTGCAGCAAATTCATGGCTAAGGTTCTCCTCACGTAATTTGGCTGAGTAACAAAAATCACCGAGGCTGATTTAACTTGGGTTCCATTGAATATCAGTCTCCAACAATTACATTGGAAAATTATAGTATTTTGAGATGAAAAGGTTTTTTTGTTGTACAAATTGCAGGGCATTCACTAGCTTTGAATTCCATTAGCACGGTAAAGCCTGAATTTTTTTTCGACTATTAGTTTTAAAGTATGGTCTCCTTTACATTTTATTCATGCAAGTGATCATTACATTTCCAAGGAAGATTCAAGTTTTTTCGAAGTGATTCATATCCTACATGTTACAATATGGAAATTACTATTATTTTAGTGGGGCATTTAAAGTAAACCCGTATACTCCTTCAGTAGAACATGACTGCAATTAGCAAACATAACAATAATAAGGATTATATATGCAAAATTGGAAACAAATATTGGAAGACTTCTTTTAACAGTATATATGTGTGTGTGTGTGTGTGTGTGTGTGTAATAGTCTAATTTTGTGGACTGATCAATGTTTAGGACAAAATTTAGGGGGTCGACTCTTACGTGCATACTACTTTTGTCCACGGTAAATAGCTGTGCCATTCGAGGTGTCGGGAACTTGAATGGGTGGGTAGGTGGGAGAGGGCTAGGCGAGACTCATTGAAGGGTCAAGAGCTCTGGTTGGCCAGCAGCCAGGGCCTAGACAAGAGTCAACAGCTGGAGAGCTGGGAGCTCGGATGGGCAGGCTGCTGGGGCCAAAAATAAGGAGGGGGGGAAGGGGTGGTTGACTTTTACATGCAATATATGGAAAAACCAGATTTTGGGGCCAAAAATAAGGAGGGGGAGGGGTTGACTTTTACACGCTATCAACTATTAGACACGTGCAGACGGTAAATTTTGTCAAAGCTAGGGTAGTAATTTCTGGATCAATTGCCTCAAAGCAAATGGAAACAATCTAGCCTACAGATCTGCTGTGAATACAGAAATTGTGTCATGTCAGCAAGTGGATCAGAAATAAGGTAGGAATGAGTGCACCAGTGTCAAAAAGGCATGGTATCATATCATTACTTAGTCAGCACTACGTCAATATATTTCAAGCGGAAGTACAGTGATAACCAAATGTGAAACAGTTTGTGGTTTAAGTGGGCAGTGTCAGTTGTTTTCAGTCAGGATGTGAGTGTTGCTGGAAAGGTCAACATTAAACATCCATCTTTTCCTTCTGAAGAGAGCATCTTTTTGGTTAAGAGATAACTTGGCCTGAAAGACTACTCTGCTTTCCCTTTCCTTTGCAAGGACTTGCTCCTCTTCTCCGTCTTCTGACCTCTTATCAACTGTCTGGCTCACTGCACTTGTGACAGTATTTATTTTTTTCTCTTTGAATTAATCTCATCCTAAATCATTTGAGCTTTGCATCACAGTATTTAAAAAAAATTTAAGTTAATTTTAATGATTTAAGTTGACTTTTAGTGTGTGTGTGATGTTTCCTTTATTGTAATAAAGAAACCTGGGATCTTTTGAAACAATTATATTTATTAGCTAAAGCCAACACCTCATGGAGGCAGCCATTTTGAATTTACCCAAGATGCAAAAGCTCATCTCCCAACTCCACCCAGTGGTAAGAATTAGTACTAGCAGTGCATACCCTTTCCTTGAGGAGTTCAATCTAACAACATGACAATTTAAAGTTCAACACAAACTTAAACACAACATCAGTAGCACAAATTTTTTAAGTGTGCAGTTCTTTATCTTCTACAGATTCAGGCTGTCGGATGCTTTGATAACACATGTTGGTCTTTTTGACACAGGTGCTTGTGTCATCTCTGCTGGTCCACTCCTGTCCAGCACTGGTGGTGTTTCTTTCCTCTGTTGCTGTGCAGGCTAGATCTTCTGCACTTGTCTGTTCCTGCGGTGTCTCTTGCATTTTCAGCAGACTGTTTCATTTCCTTGTCAGTATTTGCCCATCCTCTGTTCTGAGCGTGTAGGATCTTGGATTTACTTCTTCCAGAACAGTCGCCTTTTTGTCCCAAGTGTTGGAATCTCTGAGTCTCACTGTGTTGTGTTGGGCCAGTGGCCCTAAGCTTCTTGCTGACTTGTCATGGTTTGCTTTTTGTCTCCATTGCAGTTGATTTAGTAGCTTCCGTTCGACATCTCTGTTCTTATTTGGGTCTGCAGAGAAGTGAAGTGAGCTGTGTAGTCTATGTCCTATCAGAAGCTCAGCGGGTGACATACCATGTTTGAGTGGTGAAGCTCTGTCACTCAATAGAGCTAAATATAGATCTAGACCATTGTCTAATGCTTTCTTGAGCAACTGTTTAACTATGTTAACTCCTTTCTCTGCTTTACCGTTTGACTGGCAATGCAGAGGTCTTGAAGTCACATGTCAAAAATCATATTCTTCTACAAAGTTCTGGAATTCTCTACAACTGTAGCATGGTCCATTGTCACTGTAGAAAATTTGAGGAATTCCATGTATTGCAAATTATTTCCCTTACTCAAATAAATATCTTTCTCCTTAGTAAACACTGAAGAAAAAAAAAACTGTTCAAAATCTCCTGTCTCTTTTAGCTGTCCACTCTCATCCTCTAGAGGACCAATTTTGTCCCTCACTATCCTTTTGCTCCTAATGTATCTGTAGAAACCCTTTGGATTTATTTTCACCTTGCATAACAAAGCAACCTCATATCTCCTCTTAGCCTTTCTAATATCCTTACATTCTTTATATTTCTCTAACACCTCATTTACTTCATGCTCCTTAGACTTATTGTATACCTCTCTCTTCAAAAAATATTAAAATTTAAAGTACAGTTGTATCCTCTAATCTTTTGTAATTATCATCGAAGGAAATTCCAGTTGACTGATAAGAGTTCCTTTGATGTGCAGAAGCAGTTATCATGATGGGCAATTTTTATTTCCTTCGATTCCAATTTGAGCATCAAATCTGTTCTTTACCACACTTTCTGATGCTGGTAATAAGCAGGAAGTTTGGCTTCCTTTTCCCCTGAAGTATTAATATTTTATCTCCCTTTTTCATGTCCCGTCATGACATACACCATTTCTTTGTCATGTGGAGGACCGACATTGAGATCTCTGGTTTGGGTCCTTCCTAGCAAGCTTCTGGGATCGATACAAGATGTAACTACTTCCTGTCTTCTCACAGCTATGTCCATCTTTTGGAACCCATTGCAAGGACAATGAGAATCGTAACTATTCTTGTCTAAGCATTCAAAAAAGTTAGTTTTGTTATTAACAAAGACAGAAAAAAAATGCAGTGAGAATTTGTGGAATGCACTGGTTAGCATACACATCACAGTTACTAATTATGAACTCCGTTGTTTTTCAAAATGATGGAAACAGTAGGTCGGGCAGCATCTGTGGAGGGGGAAGCTGGGTTAACATACCAGATGTAAATTTTTAATTACGGGCCATTTCGGCCCATGAGCCCTTGCCACCCACTTTACACCCCTGGTACATTTTGAACGATAGGAGGAAACCGGAGAAAACCCACGCAGACACGGGGAGAATGTACAAACTCCTTACAGACAGTGTGGGATTCATATCCTGGTCTTGATCGCTGGAGCTGTAAAGGTGTTGCACTAACCGCTATCCCAACTGTGCCGCACAAGCAAAAGCTGGAAGTGTAATAGATTATAGAAAACTTTAAAGGCAGGGTGTGAGGGTGAATGGTAGAAAATTTGATACATTCTGCTATTGCTATTTAATGGTAGCACTTTCCCACAGTCCCTTATAAAGGTTTATATAGGTCGGCACAACAACAACAGGGGTTGACGGGCTCATACTGTGCTGTACATAAAGCTTAACTATGTTATAATTAGGCATGATTAATTTTGTTCAAATATGAGATCATAATACATTGATCAGGATTTAGGGCAGGTCCACCATTGCTCAATGCATCATGACATCACAAGTAGAAGGTAGAACAGTCCTAATCCTGGGGATGGCTCCTTGCACGTGTGAAAACATTCAGTGTCGCAGTTAGGAGTGGTCAAGTGTGAAAAACCAAACCCTCATTCCTACCCCAGGACACTGAACGGCCAATTTAGTGGGACGCAAGTGCGGGCCCTTTCAGGTGGCCGGCGGCAGGAGTGGATCTTAACTTGCGGACTCACCTTTCAGCTGGCAACCCTAAAAGGCTGCTGCAGTGTTGCCTGGTCCACCTGAAAGGACCTATTCATATCCGGAGGTGCCTTGTAGCGCCCTCTGGATCTGATGGAGGAGGGGCGACCGGTGCCGCAGCGCCACCCGTCATAAATATACGGCATAGCAATGCCCGTCTTCCCTACCCATAATCCCCCATGCAGGTGGAACCACTCGGTGTTTCCCACAACAGTTCCAGCTGTGGGGGGATTATGAGTAGGGAAGACCACCATTGGCTATGCCGTGTTTTGAGCTGCAGAGAGCGGCCCTGATGCGAGGCTGTGACAGCCTTCACTGACTGCCCCCTGAAGTCCCCCACCGACCACCCCTGCCTCTATGTTCCCCGCTGGCAGCCCCTGCCCCGATGTCCTCTGCTGACCTCCCCTCCCCAGTGGGCCAGGGGCATCAGGCAGTGGGAAGTTGGGTCGCCGGCTGATGGAGTCGTCAGCCCGCACCCCCACATTCAGGTGCCCTTTGGAGGAGCCCGACGCTCTGCCGATTATCCCTCCAGAGGAGGGTAGGCATCAGCGCCTCGGAGGAGCTTCTGCCGCTTCAGGTGATTACGTCTTTAGCCGCAAGGGGGGAGATTATGCAGCTTTACACTGGAGTGTTCAGGCCATCTGAAAGGTGTGAAAAAGTCTTATGCTTGAGTGGAGGGTCAGAACAGTTAAATCGCAGAAGAATATGATAGCAAAGGGAGACAAAAAAAGCAAGAACTGGATCTAGAGAGCTGTAAATGGCATCAACAGAGCAATAACAGAATTTGTTGTCTGAAAAATAATGGAGACGGGACAATGATTTGTCTTGAATCAGAACTATTACGAGTGTTACTAGGTTCCTGGGCGATGTCCTTGCTGTCACCCTTGAATAATGTACGATCTGGTGGGAGAAAAATTATTAAAAAGTGTCTACAACATGAGAAACATGAAGCTATTCTGATGCTCATGCTCAGAATTCCCACTGATTGCAAAGATGTCCACTGGGATACAACGTGCAGAAGCCCACCATCTCGGTGACACTCCAACTTCAGAACATTCTGCCATGTGACTGTTCAGGAGGACCATTTAAGTGCACCGGGAATGTTGCTTAAAAGTGAGTTTAGATGCCAGATTGAACAGCAGTTGTAAAGCATTGATACGGTTTCATAAATGTGGAAATAAATGGAGATTGTGAAATGGTTGGATTGTCAGCAAACTCCTATAGGTTCCCTCATTTCTTTTCGGGTAATTGTTGTAAATATGTTTTATATACCTGGGATGCTGCAACAAGTTAGACTTCTATAGCAGCTCTACCTTGTATTTATGTAGATGACAATAAACTCCTCATTCATTCATTCGTTCAGATATGTCCTCCCAGGCTTCCTATAATGTCACATTTAGTTGGCACAATTCTTGGTGAAGCGGTCAATGGGTCTTGGCAACAATGCTCATGTTGTGAGAGTGAATTAAAAATCTCTTATTTCATTGTCCACTGTTAGTTGTTGGTGGGGAAATTGAGGTTGTCTTTCTGTGCAGATTGATTTTATTGGAAGCATCGAATATTGCGGTGTATATTAGTAAGTCATTGGGACTAATCCGTAGCACTTCTCAGCAACCCTAGGCCACAGATGCAAGTCACAAACACACTGCAGATGTATGGAATACGGACGCTCTATATGAAGTCTACATCAGAAATGAGGCTAAATGAAATTGGATTGTACGGGAATATCAGAGCTTTATCATGCAAGGACAAAGTACATTGACGTGGAAACTTGTTCATTACGGCTAATGAATGGTGATTGCTTTACCCAATGCTTAAATATAAAAGCTGTGGTCTATATCATCCAGAAATGCCTCCATTACAATTGTTTTGTGGGAATATCTTTAATAAAAACCATGGAAATACTCAGCATTTCCATCAGCATCTGCAGGAAGGGGAACTGAGTCAACTTTTCAGGTCGAAAATATTGCCTCTGTTTCTCTTTCCGTGGATGTGCCCTGAACTGCTCAGTTTTTCCAGCAGTTGCTGTTTTTATTTTAGATTTCCTGCATCTGCAGATTTTTAAAAATCTCTATACTACTTTCATTTTCAAATACATTAAAATGACAGATACAGATAGTAGCTTGTTTAAATATGTAACAGATCAAAGTTTATGGGATTCTGAGCAAAAAAACCCCAAAAGATAAGAAGTGTTATGGGGCAGCATGCTTGGCGTAGCGGTTAGCGCAGCGCCTTTACAGTGCCAGCGATCAGGAGCGGAGTTTGAATCCCGCACTGTCTATAAGGAGTTTGTACATTCTCCCCATGTCTGCGTGGGTTTTCTCCAGGGGTTCCGGTATCCTCCCACCGTTCAAAATGTACTGGGGGCGTAGGATAAAAGGGTGTAAATTGGGCAGCATGGACTTGTGGGCCTAAATGGCCTGTTACCATGCTGTACGTCTAAATTTAAAATTTTAATTTTATATTATCAGGAAAGAGTAAAAGTCACAAATAAGTCCTACAGTTAGAAAGCAAAGATTGGAGAGTTTTGCTGTTTCTAGCTGTTGTCGATACTGATTGCCTGTCTGAAGTTTAACTGAGACACATTGGCCAGATATTACCAGGCAGCAACTACATCAATGCCCACACCTTCCATTTCCACACCAGTAGACACACATATACTGTCATTGCAAGGACTCACCATCTTTTCTTGCTGGAAGTTCAGAACTGCTGAACCAAATTCTTGATCTCCTGACACATCACAGGCCACGCACCCATCACGCCTTCTTGCCGTTATGCTGTGACCCTGATGGGGTGCAATAAAAACGTGCTCTCTCTGCCCTCCAGCCGCATCAGTTTAAATGGACTGATCGATCAGGTTCGCACAGCAGCAGAAGACCCGGCTTTAAGGATTTTGGAAATAACGAGAAAAGGTCATTAGCTGAAGAGAGCTTGTGCTTTCATGATCATTCTCAAACTTGATAAACCAGATGTCCTGCTGTTCACTTAATATTACCTCACCCCACCAGCATATTCAAATATTAATCTACTTCTTTGTCTGGTCTACTTCCTGATTAATTAGTTCCATTATTTAATTTTCCTTCATTGTGCAGATTTATTTTCTTATTCCTACCTAGTAGTTTGTATTTGTATATTCCTTTCTTTACACCCTCTGTTGTGCTCATTGATTTGTGTCGTTCTTCTTCATTACATTATTGATCACATTATTGAGGATCTTGGATTATTTAACCTGAATTCACTTTCCTGACATCCTTAACCTTTCCCGAAAAATTAAATTCTCAATCTATAGAATGTTACTATCTACGCAAGGGTAACAATATCCTTCATGCGATACAGTGATGAGGAATATGCTCAATAACCATAGCTTATTGTAACTTCTTCTATGACAGAGCGGATGAGATCAATAGGTTTGAAACCAGAATGATCACAGGCTAACCACAGCATCACGTTCGCCCTTGTGACCTTTCTTCCACCGACTACCTCAGTTGCAATCTAATGCTGCTGGGTCAGCAAAGGCTAACATAACACTTTGCAAGATATAGGAGCAGAAGTCGGCCCATTGGCCCATCGAGTCTGCTCTGCCCTTCTAATCATGAGCTGATCCATCCACCCACTCAGCCCCTCTCCCCACCTTTCTTCCCGTAACCCTCAATGGCCTGACTAATCAAATAACCTGTCAATCTCTGCCAAAATACACCCAACGACCTCTCTTCCACAGCCATCTGCGGCAATGCTTCAAAGACTCACAACCCTCTGAACTTTTTTTGCATCTGTTTTAAATTGACACCTTTTTTATCTTGAAATTGTCCTCGATTCCCCTCCCATGGGAAGCATCCTTGCCACATCCGCTCTGTCCCGGCTTCTTTGCATTCATAAAAACCATTATGAGGTTCCCCCCTCGTCCTTCTGTTTGCCAACAAGTACAGGCCAAGTATTTGTTCTTATTTGTTTCCAGCCTTGTATGATGAGCAGTTTCCAAAACAATACCATACTTTATGTCATGCAGTTGTAAAATGCTCCCAGACACTTTAATGGAGAATTAACATTCAGAGCCACATTAAGAGGTATTGGAAAAGGTGACCCACAATTGCCCATAGAGATAGCTCTTCAAGAGCTGAGACCAGTCACCCCATTGTCAGAAGGAAGGGATTGCAATGGTGGTGGTGCAGAGGAAATTCACCAGTATATTGTATGGGATGCAACCCTTCTGTACTGATCTGGATAAGCTGGGTTGTTTTCTTTGGAGCACAGGAGGCTGAAGATGGATTTGGTAGATATTTAGAGGGGCATAGATTTAGATTTACTGTCAGAGTAAATATGTACACATGTAAACAAATAAAGTTAAGCAAACTGACTTTGCAATACAGAGAGAGAAAGAAAAACAATAAAGTGCAAATGTATCCCCGATTGAGTTTGTCATTGAGGAGTCTGATGGTGGAGGGGTAGCAGCTGTTCCTGAACCTGGTGGGTGCGAATCTTGTGGCACCTAGACCTCTTTCCTGATGGCAGCAGCAGGAACAGAGTGTATTCTGGGTGGTGTGGATCCTTGATGATTGTTGCTGCTCTCCAACGGCAGTGTTCCCCGTAGATGTTCTCGATGGTGGGGAGGGTTTTACCCATAATATCCTGGGCTGTGTCTACTACCTTGTGCAGGGCTTTACGCTCAGGGGTATTGGTGTCTCCATATTAGATGGTGATGCAGCCGGTCAGCACACTTTCCACCACACATTTGTAGAAATTTGCCAGGGTTTCTGGTGCCATTATGAACCTCCACAAACTCCTGAGGAAGTAGAGAATGTGTCCTGAAATTTGTTGTTTTGAGGCAGCGTCACAGTGCAAACATTGATATAAACCACCTGACAAAATAAACAAAGATAGTGCAAGAAAAATTCAAAGTTAGTCAATGTCTGTGGTTCAGGAATCTGATGGCTGTGGGGATGAAGCTGTCCTTGGGTTTGTCTTTAAGTTCCTGTACCTTTTCCCCAATGGTAGAAGAGTGAAGTGGGCACCACCAGGGTGGTGGGGGTCCTTGAGGATAGAGGCTGCTTTCTTAAGATGCCGCCTCTTGTCTATGTCCTCGATGGAGTGAAGACTGGTCCCCATGATGTTACGGGCTGAGTTACCAACTCTCTGCAGTTATTTTCTCGCCTTGAGCACTGTTTCCGTACCAGACAGTGATGCAACCAAGAGTGGGAGGTAGGACCCTGCTGAGGAGTGCCGTGTCTTCATTCTCCGCTCTCCCTGGGTCTGCACTAGCTGCAGTGCTGGCAGTGCCTCCATTTTCTCTTGTACCTGTGTGACATCATTGCACATGGAAAATCGAGGTGTTTACAATGCCATTTGAAAGTCAAGTCATAAAAATGGTAACCAAGCAAAATATTGTACTGCATTTCCTAATTTTGCAACAATAAATTAAAAGCTCCCTGGAAACATCATAATTAAAGACTAAGTAAACAACATGCAACTCCCCTTAATTCTGTCTTTGGTTAAAACATGGCTAATCTGTATTGTTATTCCATCTTCCCACCATCATTCTACGTCAAAAATAAAAGGGCACAGAAAATGAAAACTGGATTAGAGATCTGAGTTTTCCATTAAAATTCCATAACTTTTTCAGAAATCTTAAAAAAAAAACTTTCTACTGGGCTGTTGGCTTAATAATATACAAGAACTAAGGTGGAACAGAAAACATCTGGTTGTATCATGGCCACCAGGGATGATAATGTGAATAAGTACCAATAGCGCTAATTCTTTGCATTGTGTGCCGATTTTTCTTCCAGGCTTTAAGGGACGTTGAAGTATAACTTGCAAAGCAAACCAACCTCCAACATTCAAAAGGGAAAACACCAAGTTACTTTGTCCTCATTGTCTTCTTTCTCTGACTACCATTGTAGACCTTGGGAAATGATCCATTTACAGGCCCATACTCAATGGAATGCAGACTGTAAGCAGTAGGTGTGAAGCTGATGTGAAAAATGGGCTTTATTACTATAATATTTACCTGTGACTCCCCCAGAGATTATCTCCCAGTAGAAAAAAGCGAGGTGGAATATAACAGCAATCTTCCACTTTGTTGTGGAACTGGGAAGAGCAATAGGTTCTCCTACCTTGTCGTTAACCCTAATCTTGTATTTTATTTATCTTGCAAATAGCTTCCTCTTCTCAGCTATATCTGCTTCTAGAAGACATATCTAAATAGGCACAGCATCTGCCCTGCTCAGTGTACCCTCAGTTCTTCAGAGAGGCTCAAACCATGAAATAAATCTTGCATTATTATCAAAAATTAACATCTTGTTTTGAATACTTATCCCAGTGCAGTCTGGTAATTGTCTCATATCAGACCATAAAGCTCTTCAGCGGGTAGTGGATTATCAGCATCCAATTGCCCACCGTTGTGAACATCTATCAGGAACACTGTCTGGGCAGGGTGAAGAGCATCATTAAGGATGCATCACACTCAAACTATAGACTTTTTACTCTTCTCCCATCCGTTGGTGCAACCGGAGCCTTGGCTCGCGAACCAGCAGGCTCATGAAGAGCTTTTACCCCCCCCCCCCCCCGAGGCTGTGACCCTGCGGAACCTTAAATCCCAGTGCCGAGCGGTCCTGCACTTACATTGTACTGTCAGTACTTTTAGAATTGTTTGCTTGCTGAGTGGACTTTTTTTATTTGCACAAAATTATCTGTATAGAATACAGCACCTTCTTTAAAACGACTGGTTGGAGGCTCATTGCATTTCATTGGCTTTGAATTTTATGGACACAATAAAGTTGAATCTAATCTAAATGTCAGTTTTCTTTGTGTTAATTTTGTTTCTAATTAGGATCAGGGGATTCTATTCTTCAAACTGCTTTAAACAAGAACCAAAGTCATCACCCTTTTGAATTTCACGCCAACTCCTGGGCAAGTGGTCATTACTTGGAAATCAAATACAGATTTAGGGATGGAGAGATGGCCATGCTGAAATGTGCTCTTGTATTCCACTTGAGAAAATAACTTATAATTTATGTAATATATCTCTTTTTATCTTGAAAATATGGAGCCCAGATTTACACTGTTGGTTTGAAAATGTGAAGGACTCTCTGAACACCCGTCCTGTTGGTAAACCCCCAGCTCCATTATTATTTGAATTAAGACTTTTATTTATTTTTGACATTCTCCAAACTTTTTACTTTTTCTTTTCTTTCTTTTCTTTGATACTTTAGGGGAGGTGAGGGGGTGGGGGGGAGAAGAGTTTCATAAATATATTCCACATTTGTACTTAATTTTTTTTTCGTTTTATTGAATATGTATACATGAGTGTGGTTTTTAAAATTCTTAAACAAAATATACAAAAACAAAACTTTTGCCAATGTTCTATTGCAGAAGGGTGTGATCTGAATTTGAACACCATAGGTAGGACCATCAGATTACACTATCCTAACCGTCTGTGATGGAACACTAATAAAATGTGAAACACAAAGGGCCCACTGAGCTCTTAAATCCATTCTCTTTGCAGATGTTTAAATTGGCCTGTACAAATTGTCCATGGGTCAGAAGGAGAAAATTACAAAAATACAAAGCATCTTGCAAAAAAAAAATCCCCAGCAACTAACGCCACAAATGACATTTGAGAATACAACTTTCGACTCTGACTGTTTGCAGTCAACAAGAAATATTGGAGAGACTTTAGCAACTTTGGATTACACCAAAAATGTTCTCATGTGTCACTCTATGGTCATGTTCTCTCCAGATAAACCTCATTCCCATTCTCACCCAGACATTTATTCACTGCGTTTTCAAACAAGTTACTTTTGCTGGAAATATTACACTATACAAATTCTTCATTACATAAAAGCATTGTTAGTAGAAATGAGGATAAACTGCTTCCACTGGCAGGGATTCAGAAACCACAGATTAACGATGTTAGCAGAGGAACCAAGGCAGAAGTGAATAGAGTTCTTCTGTTTAAGACACTATCTTCTTCTAACAAGGAATGCATTTTGAATAGTTTGGTGTAAGAAGATTGAATAGTAGCATTGATAAAAGATTATGTGGTTTAAAATGAACTATTTTGCACAACTATAGGGAAGGAGCAGGGTGAGGGACTCGATTGGTAAAGCCTCTCATGGATCTGGGACAAACAATCTTTAAGATGTGGCTACATCTGACGTGGTTGTCATCATCTGTAAAAGGCACGTTGGGCAGTTTCTGCCGATGGCGTATATTTTGCCTTGCACCAGACGAAAGCAAATTCTGTGTAATAATGCATCTGTCGACCATAATAACACATCATCAGCTGCCCATTCCAAATTGCCCTGTGGGGGGGGGGCCCTTTTAGGAGGGTACTTCAAGGTTCAAGGTGCATAATAAAAAAACAATGCATTATTACACAGAATTTGCTTTCATCTGCTGTAAGGCAAAAGATACACCATTGGCAGAAACTGCCTGAGGCATCTCTTACAGTCAGAGAAAGAGAAGCAAGAGAGTGTCCCCTCAGAGTCACTGAGTGTCCGTGGATTTGCCTCCAGCCATGCAGAGCCCAGGCCAAACCATCAGCAGTCCGAGCTCCAGATCCGAACCTCCAACCTGATCAGGCAACCTTCATTGCCCTCGGCACCTTCTCGCGTCTTGATTCCAATAACTGGTACCCCTTCAGTCGGACTCGAGCCAGTCTTCAGCAATCCACAGCCTGAAGTGAATCTTAGTCCCTTGCAGCTTGCGCGGTTTCCTTGCCTCAAGTGGCCGACAGCCCTCCGCCTGTGTGCTCTTCAGCTGCAGAACCCCTCACCGGCCCACCGCCGTGGTTACCTGTGGGTCTACTTCTTCTCAAATGGGGGGTTTGTGGGCTCCCCGTTTTGTGGTGCCCTGCGCCAGTCCTCTGCTTCCCCTGGTGTGTAGCCCCTCGTGTCGATAATAGGCACCATCATCTTGGGCCAGATCCCATGATCACGGGATTTTCAAATAAAACCACTGTTGGCTCCATTAACAGGCCATTTATAGCCTGCGTGGAGCTGACAGCAGTCGGACTGGATGGTTAGACTCCGCGGGACTGCTACGGCTCTGCTCCCTGCTGTCCGCGGGTCCAACCAGCGACAGCAATGCAATAACAGGAGCTTGGGCATCACTAACATTATTAATGTATTTCAGAGTCAAACCACGTTGCATTGTACTGGAGTCACATATAGACCAGACCGTAGAAGGAGCAGGAAATTTCTGTCCCTAAAAGAAGTTAACAAACCAAGTGGACTTTAGCAATCATCCAGCTGATTCATTGTCATCACCATTCCAAAAAGAAATCTGGATTTAAATTCCACAGCTATCATGGTGAATTCAGGCCTCTAAACTGTTGATCCAGGCTTTTGAAAGACTTATCTGGTGGCACGGTTAGCATAGCAGTTAGGGCCACACTGTTACAGCGCCAGCGATCGGGATTGGGGCTCGATTCCCACGCTTGCCTGTAAGGAGCTTGCACGTGTCTGCATGGATTTTCCCCTGGGGTCTCTGGTTTCCTCCCACCATTCAAAACATACCGGAGGTTGTAGGGCATTTGAGTGCAATTGGGCGGCACAGGCTCATGGGCCAAAAGGGCCTGTTACCATGTTGTGTGTCTAAATTTTAAAAAAAATCTCCGATGACATAATTATTTGACTCATGCAAACGTACAATGATCTCACATACATATTTTACACTTTATTTTATTCTATAATCAATATTGAGTTCCTTGTGCTCTTGTTGCAAGGAGGGGTTAGTATGCAAAGCCCGGTCCTTCCTTTGCTCTAAGGCTATCCCCTCGTGAAATAATAGCTTTTCATATTGACATTGGAAGGAATCACTAGAACCATCTGTTCTGCAAATGACAATGGTCTCTTAGGATCTGCAATGTGAAATGCAGCCAGAAGTGGAAAAGGGCAACGACAAGAGCCGCAAATGACACTCTGCAGGCTGATCTCCAGTAACGCTGCGAGAGCAAAACTCCTTAAAGTGACAGAAACCCATGAGGAAAATTTTGCGCCTAACTGAGAAAATGTTGGATACTTGATTTCTCACTTAAACAGTTTCTGTTCAGCAGATTTGTCAATGGCTGTGTATAACTTTATCTTCACATCTATTTTGCCTTGGTATAATTATTGAGCAGAGGTGATAGCCCTTGACATGTGGATAATTGACTTCTAAGAAATGGATAAGGCAGACCTTCTGTCAGTATAATCGCTCAATAATTTTCTGCAGTTTTCCTCCGGTAAAGACATGCATTTACTAACGATTTCATGAAAGGTCCTTTCAATATTGTTTCACAGTGCAAATCTTTTTTTTAAACAAATAATTGGATCTGTTTCCATTAAAATGACTAAACATTTGGGATTTGACATTTTTTTTTTGAGACACGTCTTGTTGACATAATCAGGAGACACACAGGAAAGTGCAGATGCTGAAAGCTGACACTAAGCCCAATCTGCTGCAGGAAAGCTCAGCATTAGTGGGAGAGAAAGATTGGTCAAAGCTTGGCTTGAAACGTCGGCCACTCTCCTTCTCCCTCTTGTATTTCTTAACCTTTCGAGATCATCCAACAGATTCCATCGAGTTTGTTGAGGTAATCATTTTGGCTGTTATTTTCAACTCTTTTAGAATAAAAGCCATTTCTAAGGAACGGTGCTCATAGCCTTATCAAACTTGTAAGTTTATTTGAGTTGTTCAACAGGAATTTCCTACCTTTTCTCATCAGTAGGTACTTTTACGTAGCCACTGAACAGCAGAAAATTTCACTGCCTCGCTGGCAGTGTAAAAAATGTCGGGACGGAACATTTTATGTGAATTCCATCCCATAATCTTTCCACTTGTACCCATAGACATTTTTACGGAGCGGCTGCAGTGTAAATTGGCCGCACCCACTCCATAATAAACGAGCCTAAGGAATGCAACGTTCCCCCTCCGACAAACTCCGCCACACAGGAAGGCTGTGTAAAAGTGCCCAAAAAGTAACACTGTAAACGACCACATCGGGGTCGGAGATAAGTATGCTAATTTTGTTTAGGAATAATCCCAAAGCTTCCCAGTAAAAATGCCAAGTATTGCATTTGCCAGTGGTTCGGCATGCATCTGAGAGGCTGGGAAGAAACATTAGGGGAAGATTTCAGGATTTAATGTCTTGATGTGAACAGAGGCCCTTATCACAAATCAACTGTAGAGTTTGCAGTTCTCCCCCGGTAGAATTTGCAGTTCTCCCCCTTGAAGAGTTGGCAGTTCTCTCCCTTCTGACTCAGAAGGTTGTGAATTCAAGACCATTTCTATAGAACTAAGATCAAAATGTTCCACATGAGGCTGTTGTCCTTTGGACTGGAAGTTAAACTTCTCCAAGGGTGATGGAAAGGATCCCATTACATTGATAAAAAGGAAGAGAAGTATTCTCAGTGACCTCACAGTTCCTGGGCCTTTAAACGACATCATAAAACAAATTTTTGTCAAGGTGGCAAGGGAATCCCCCTGTCAGCCTGTGCTCCTCCCCTTTCCTTTTCTCCTTCCTCTGCTCTTGTCCTCCCCCATCCCCTCTGCCATTTTTCGATTCAGGCATCTGCCCGTTTTTCCTGATACCCAAAACATTGATTGTCTTTTACTTCTTGAGGGTGCTGTGTGACCTGCTGAGTTTCTGCGATACTTTTGTGTAGCCTGCACTGACTGTAAGGAGTTCGTAGGCTCTCCCTGTGTTGGCGTGGATTTTCCCCGGGGGCTCCGGATTCCTCCCACCCTTCAAATCACATGGGAGTTGTAGGTTAATCAGAGTATTTGGGTGGAAGGGGCTTGAGGGCTGGAAGAACCTTTTACTGTGCTGTATGTATAAATTTTCCATAAATATTTGTGTATAATGCAAAAATTTTGGAATGAAATTCGAGCTCAAAGTAGGGGGTTGCATTATACACGAGGTTATTATTTTAACAATTTTTTTTCTGCCAGGTTTAATGATCAGTAGGATTATCAGCACCTGCCTACATTGACCGATTTACCTCGTGGTTTTGTTTACTTGGTGGTTCACGGTCACATGAAATCAAGATTTAAAAAAAAAGACACCGATTACTCGCTTATATAAACAGACGTTAAACGGAAAAATAACAGTTATTCTAGATAAGAGTATTTTGCTGTTGTTTTAATTTCGATTCCATAATGTATTCTCCTGGAACAAAGAGGAGACGCGGTGCTTGTGATGATGCATCATTTGAGCTGAAAGTGATCAGGTACGCAGAAAGCAATAACAATGGTGCAGCCTCCAGAGAATTCGGCGTGGCCGAGAGTAATGTCGGTGTGATAGTCCAGATCTATCACCAATGTATATAGTGTATATAGTTACAGTATCTAGACTGTGCTTACAGCGATTGGCTGAGAGCTAAGCCACGCCTACTGTCTGGGCCTTAAAGGGTTGTGTCCCTAGCCAGGTGGGATCATTCCGGACTGGTCGGCCACCCGTGAAGAGCTCCTGTCTTTTGCTAATAAAAGCCTCGGTTTGGATCAACAAGTCTTTGATTCTTTCGACGAGCTCTACAGTCAGGCTTTGGGGGGCAAGCAGAAATCAGAGGTGGCCGAGTTGCTCACGACCAATCGGGCTCGTAGGGCAAAGCAGGCTCTGTATCCAGACCTGGAGAAGGCGCTGGTCAAAGTGGTACTTCTCTGATGAGTTTGGGCCAATAAAATGGGGGGGGGGGGGGGGGTCGTATTATACACGGGGGTAAAATTTTTCTCCCTTTTCCCCCTAAAAATGGGGGGGGTCACATTATTGCTTTCTTTTTTCTATTTAAAATATTTTGACAGATTTTAAAAATTAACATACAAACAAAAAAGGAACAATTTGATAAAATAATACGGACAGTTATAGAAAACTCAATAAGATAGTCTGTATACCACCAGCATACCTAAATTGTCAATCATATCCATTTTCTAAGTAGTATATACGTTTTTGGAAAAAAACTCTAATAATATAAAAATAGATTTTCTGTCAATACCTCATTGTTGTTAATCATATATGAATCACGGGTCCTGCTGGAGGTACCACAATGGTAGCTATTGCTAAAGGATTGCTATCTCTAAATGACTTGGTAGACAGTGTATCAAATGTGCTCTACTGATACGAGGATCAGTTTGAGTGGGCTCAATATTTTAGTTTATATCTGAATATGAGTCTTTATTTTCTTAGAAGAAGGAATTTTTGCAACATCAGAATTATTGGTTCTTCAGCGGGAAGCAGCCAACCTGATCCTATTCCCTTGTCTTGTGCTCAAAAGATTGTACATTTCTCCTTGAAAATCACTTGTACTCAACACACGCCTGAAAGTAGCCAACTGCAGGATGACCTTCCTTCTGCCTTATTGCAATCATTTTCTCTGTGAAAATATTTTCATTTAGGGTGGCGCAGTTAGCACAATGCTATTGCCGTGCCAGTGGAAAGGGTTCAAATCCCGCGCTGTCTGTAAGGAGTTTGTGCATTCTCCCCTTGGGGGCTCCGGTTTCCTCCCACCCTTCAAATCACACGGGGCTTGTAGGTTAATCAGAGTACAGAATTTGAGCAGCATGGGCTTGTGGGCCAGAAGGGCCTGTTACGGCGCTGTATGTCTGTGATAGTACAGATCTATCACCAATGTACATAGTGTATATAGTTACTGTATCTAGACTGTGCTTACAGCGATTGGCTGAGAGCTAAGCCACACCTATTGTTTGGGCCTTAAAGGGTTGTGTCCCTAGCCAGGTCGGATCATTCCGGACTGGTCGGCCACCTGTGAAGAGCTCCGGTCTTTTGCTAATAAAAGCCTTGGTTTGGATCAACAAGTCTTTGGTTCTTTCGACGAGCTCTACAATGTCTAAATTGAAGTTTATTTCTTTTTAAAATAGTTTTACTGATTTTAATAAAGAACATAAATGTACAAACAAAAAGGACACAATTTGATAAGATAATGCGGACAGTTACATAAACTAAATAAGATATTCTGTATACAACTAGCATACATAAATTGTAAATTATATCCATATACCTTTTTTTGAACAAAAAACTAATGATATAAAAATAAATTTAAATTTCTGTATTTCCTTATCCACCGGCTGTAGTTGGAAACTATGTGTCTATTCTCCTAAAACCCTCTTGTAAGGCACTACCAGTAACCACAGAGACAAACTGAGGAAACGATAGGCTTTAATACACAGAAGAACCTTGCTGGCCCGGATCCCAGAAGATAGAAATGGCGGCAAGGTGGCTCGACCTTGGCCCAGGACTATGGGGGAGAAGACGTAGGGTATGAGTTATCCATGGGCGGGCCTGCTCCATATATACAACCGACAATGATAACTATGTACCATGGAGGAAACCTACCACCACACGTCTACAATTTCAAACATTAAGGGGGGGGTGCCCGCTTTTTGCTCAAACCTCGAGGAAGGGCTCAGGCCCGAAACATTGCTTCTATATCTCTTTACCCTCTGTGGACGCTGCGAGACCTGCTGAGTTTCTCCAGCACTTTTATGTATTGATCATCGAGTCTCAGAAATGTTTCTTCTATGATCCTTTGGAAAAAATGATCCAATATTTTAAACTTATTTTCACAACTGCTTAACAATTTAGATTCAAAGAGTCAAATGCATACAACTGGTTTAGAAACTCATGTTCACAAAAGGATGTGTGTCATTGATACTGGTATATTCATCCCCTGTAATAACCTTTCAAAAGCAAGAAAGACTGCTGAGCAAATAGTAAAAGTGACATTATTAGTGTAGTTGCAAACTGTAGAGCATCTGGCAGGCCTGGGACCAGGTGGGATTGTACACTCCCGAATGCCTTGTAATTTATCATTAAGGCTGTCATCTATCTCTGTGTCCTGCTATATGACAGGGTCCTTAACCTGTTAACTCTCTGCAATTGTTTTTTTTCAAACAAGAAATCCCATAAAAGCAGAAAATTGTATTTAGTCATGAAATATTTCACCTGTAAAATATAAACCGCAGCAAAATTGTTTGATTTGCTATCAGTTTGGACAGTGCTCTTTTTCAAAAGATAATATTGAAGTCCTTGTAAGTAATGGTGTTTATTTTTTATTTGCACATGGGCCATCGGCAAAAATAAAGGCTGATTTTTTTTAAGTTTAAGAATAAAGGCAAAAGTCAAAAACATTAAATGCCCAAAGTTATCCTCAATATATCCCGGCAGTTACTCCAAGGTCTACAATCTGTATTCAATTGCATCTTTCTAATTGTTGTGTTCTGGTCCTTTGCCAATACAGTAGGGTGCAGTTCAACATCATCAACATGCCTTCCATAGTTGTGTTTTGCCTTTCAAGAAATATAGCAGAGAATGTAATCCAAAGAAACTGAATCAGGGACTCCAACTCGCCTCAGGGAATAAGGAGTGATATCAAGCAATTTATTAATTTCTTCATGGCTTTTTCTTTGGCTTGTTGGATTATATTTAATAGAGCAATCAGTACATGAATGGCCAATCAACCACAATCAGACAGAGAATCGTGATCAATAGGCTTTAATCACCTGAGAGTGTCAGCACAGCTTGCATGTTGCTGGCCTGGTTCCAAGGCAGGTACTGAGGGAGGGGTTTGGGTGTGACAGCCTATAGGGGGATATCTGGGAAGGAGAAGCCACAGGTTTAGGGGATGGGCCAGCCCATATATACATCTATATACATAGTGGTAGCACCACAATACATTTCTGAATCTCAGAAGAATCAAAGGATATACAGATAGGTCAGAAAAATATTGTGAGGTAGAGGAAATAGGCAAAATGGAGGAAGAGCATCTCATATTCCATCTGGGCACCCTCTGACCAGATGGTATTAACTCCTCCACCCCTCTTTGTCTCCTTCTATCCCCATGTCTCCTTTTCTCTCTCTCTGCCTCCTTTCCTCCAGCTCTGCATTCACAGAGTCACCCTTCTCCTTTCTTCTCCTGTCCTCCTATCCAATTATTACATTTTGCCCACACTCCTCCCCACCCTCCCCTTTCTTCCTTCCTCCCCCATTATTTTTATTCGGGCACCTGCCCGCTTTTTGCTCAAACCTCGAGGAAGGGCTCAGGCCCGAAACATTGGTTCTATATCTCTTTACCCTCTGTGGACGCTGCGAGACCTGCTGAGTTTCTCCAGCACTTTTATGTATTGATCATCGAGTCTCTTGTTTGTTTAAAGCTGTTTTCATCCGTCTTGAAACAAACATCAAACTTGGTGCGAACAACAACAACCTGAAAGAAGCCATGACAGCAGAGGGGTAAATGAAACTCAGCAGGTCACTCACCGTCCCACAGGAAGCCAAGGGCGGTCAACGTTTCAGACCTGGGCCCTTCCTTGGGAGATCACAGGCTTCTGTTTTCCATGGATATTCTTAAAGAGGACAAAGTAATTCTTCTGGTTTGTGTAAGGCAATTGTTATTTTCTCGGAAACTATGCCAGGAATATGGTGTGGGTGGGGTAAGTGTGGGCTTGCGTGTTCATGCAGGAGAAGCAAGTATTAATTAGGAAAGAATTGACCAGCATTGTTTCCTTTTGCTCTGACTTGGATCCTATAAAAAGTACTTTTGCTACCTCTGCAGTATTTACATATTCCTTGGTCAGACTGAAACACACAAAGAGTAAAATGTAGTCACTAGTGTGATTCAGAAATGTTTCAGCTAATTTGTGCAGAGTTGGCTTCCAGAAATGAGTCACTGCTCATCTTTAGTGTGGTATCACGAGATCATTTCTGTCCTGTTAGAACAAGAGCTTCAGTACAACATCACATCACATCAGAGAAACTCACTCAGGGTTTACATATTTTTATTTGTTGATGTGTGTACGTTGCATCAGGTTTTTTTTTGTACTGTCATTAAGTGATAATTCTGCCCCATCCACAGGAAAAAGAATCTCAGGGTTGTATGTGATATCATGTATGTTATTATGAGCTCCTGTTCTTGTAAAATGGGATTATCACTGCAAGGGATAGTATAGACAGGAAGGAGTGAATGGTCACAGTTAACATTTAACATTTCATACAAGCACAACACAAGTCACGGCCCAGCGATAATTCAATACATTGGAAGAACTGAGGGAATGTTTGTCGCAGTCTGTTCCAGATTCAATACATTTGCAAAGACACTGTGATTTTGCAGGGGAGAACAATTCTGACGGCTGAAGAGAAAGCAGCTCTTGTGGCCGCCCATTCTGTGGAATTCAGAGCAAAGCATGTTCTGGGAATGACTGGGCCTTTTCGGTGGATTGACCTGTGCCAAGAGGGTCTTTTGGGAACCAAAGTGCTTCATTTTGATTGTGAATAACATTGAAGGTCACTTGGAGAGACGGCTTCATTTTAAGTGAGACTAACAGTGAAGTTACTTGGAGAGACAGGATATTGGAAGCTTCATGGAGGCTGCCCAGTTTGAGTCTTGCCTACAAAAGGACCAGGAGTGTTGTGACCACAGCTCGTGTGGATGGACATTTCTTCAAAGGCAACGCAAGAAGAATTCATGAATCTGTAGCGGCCACAACTCCAGTCTTCCCTTCAGTTCAACATTAATTCTAGGCATCAAATTTCAAAAGGCCTACACTTCAACGCTGAATTTAAAACACTGAACTTTGAAGTAGTTTTTTGGATTTTGGCCTGGACTATAATGTTTTGGGTAACACACACACACACACACACACACACACACACACACACACACACACACACATGACATCTGTGCATAGCTGGAGATAAGTTTAGTGTTAAAGATAGTTTAAGAGTAAGAAATAAAATTAGTGTTTTAAAATTAAGCACTGTCTGGTTCATTGTCTATTGCTGGTCATTAAGTGTGGTTCATAACAATGTACATTGACAATAAATCTGAAATCTCAAATGGCTTCATTGGAGTTGTAGCACCCCTCTAGTGTCATGCTGTGATTGATAGCTTTGTGGTGCATCAGGTAGTGGTGCTGTTGGATGGCCTCAGTTATCCGGATCTGATTCCACACTTTGGAATTGTCTGTCTGGAGTTTACTAGGGTTTCATCCAGGTGATATAGGTTCTCACCGCATCCCAAATACCCGCTGAAAGGTAAATTGTCTTTAGGAAAATACTTGCAGTACAGGTGGGATGCCGGAGAATCATGAGGGAGTGGAAGGGGGTGCAGGAAAGAAGTAAAGGAGAAAACAGCAGAGACAGAAAAGCTCTTACTCCGTAAATGTACCCAGCATATATTCTGGTCAGTTTATCAATCAACTACACTCCAGGGAGCAGTAGGGCTACTTCCTTATACTGCTTTCTTCAGCAAAGACCGATGGAGCCTTTATTCAATGGCAATGCTTTATAGAGTCATAGAGTTTTAGGCTCTACAGGCCGATGTCCACACTGATCAAGTTGTCTACCCAAGCTGTTCTGCTTAGGTGAGTGGCATGGTTAAGTCAAGTCACCTTTATTTATCACTCATATCGTGCTTACATGGTAAAGATGAGATAGTGTTTCTCCAGGACCACGGAGCATATTTACATAAATATAAAGTAAGAGCAGAAGGTTTAAACACATTGAAATATTAAAAATGTGAAGACGTATACAGTAAAAGTCCACAGTTCACTATCCACATCTGTTCTGGGAGTTTAGGAGCCTGATGGCTTGGGGGAAAAAGCTTACCCAATCTGGACATAAGGGCCTGAGTGCTACAGTGCCTTCTACCAGATGGCAGAAGGGAGAATAGTTTACGTGAGGGGTGTGTGGAGGCCTTCACAATGTTTATTGCCTTTCGCCTGCATTGAGTGCTGAAGATGTCCTTCATGGTAGGAAGAGAGCCCCCAATGATCTTTTCTGCTGACTTCACTGTCTTCTGCAGGGTCTTCCAAACCAGGCGGTGATGCAGTTGCATAGGATGCTCTCGATACATCCTCTGTAGAATGTGGTGAGGATGGAGGGTGAGAGATGGACTTTCCTCAGCCTTGACAGGAAGTAGAGATGCTGTGGGGCTTTCTTGGCGATGGAGCTGGTGTCAAGGGACCCGGTGAGATTCTCCGCCAAATGCACTCCAAGGAACTTGATTAGCGCCAGTGACTGGGGTTTGAATCCAGTCCTGTCTGTAAGGAGTTTGTATGTTCTCCCCATGCCTATGTGGGTTTCCTCTGTGTGCTCCAGTTTCCTCCCACCCATCAAAACATACAGGGTTGTAGGTCATTTGAGCAGCATGGGCTTGTGGTCCCAAAAGGTCCTGTTACTGTGCTGTATGTCCAAATTTAAAATTTAAATTGAATCCATACTGTCTTTCCATGTTCATGCCTTAATAGCTTATACATTCTACATGCTCTTCCACTTCATCTAGATGATCTTTCCATGTACCTATCACCGTCTGTGTGAAGAAAGGGCCCCTCAGGTCCTCTTAGATCTGAGTTCCTGATTGATAAAGTGCACAAGGAAAAGTCCTTAAATGAGTTCCCTGATTGAGTTTGTCGTCAAGGAGTCTGATGGTGGAGGGGGAGCAGCTGTTCCTCAACCTGGTGGGTGCGAATCTTGTGGCACCAATATCTCTTTCCTGATGGTAGCAGCGAGAACAGAGCATGTGCTGGGTGAGGTGGATCCTTGATGATTGCTGCTGCTCTCCCAAGGATCCCCATTGATGTTCTTGAAAGTGGGGAGGGTTTTTCCCTGTGCTGTGCCCACTACCTTTTGGAGGACTTTATATTCAGGGGTATTGGCATCCCCAGACCAGACCATGATGCAGCTGATCAGCACATTTTCCACAACCCATATGTAGAAATTTGCCATACCAAACCTCTATAAATTCTTGAGGAAGTAGAGGCGCTGACGTGCTTTCTTCATGATGCCATTGGTGTGTTGGGTCCAGGAAAGATCCTCTGAGATAATGACTCCAAAGAATTTAAATTTGCTCACCCTCTCCATCTCTGATTCCACATAATGGTACATATCTGGTTTTCCCTTCCTGAAGTCAACCATCAGCTCTTTGGTTTTGGTGACATTGAATGCGAGATTGTTGTTGGCGCACCATTCAGCCAAGATTTCAATCTCCCTCCTGTACGCTGTCTCATCATTTTTTTTGCACAACCCACTACTGTGGTATCGTCAGCAAATTTGTAGATGGTGTTATTATCAAACCAAGCCCCACAGTTGTAGATGTAAAGTGAGTAGAGCGGGGAGCTAAGAATGTAGCCGGTAGTTCTCTGGTACTGAGGGAGATTGTGGAGGACATGTTCCTACCACTCTTCACTGATTGTGGTCTGGAGGTGGGGAAATTCATAATCCAGTTGCACAGTGGGGTGTTGATTCCCAGGACTTTAAGTTTGCTGATTAATTTTGAGGGGATGATGGTGTTAAAGGCTGAACTGTAGTCAATAAAGAGCATCCTGATGTATGCATCTTTGCTGCCCAGATGTTCCAAAGCTTTGTGTCGGGCCAGTGAGATGCCATCCACCATAGTCCTATTGCTACAATATGCAAACTGGAATGTCACAGCGCAGACAGGAGCTGATATACTTCAACATCAGCCTTTCAAAGCACTTCATCACTGTCGATGTAAATGCTACTGGGTGATAGTCATTGAGGCAGATTACCACACTCTTCTTGGGCACCAGTATGAACTTGATGCCTGTTTGGTGAAGTGAGATGTTGAAGATATCTGTGAATACATTGGTAAGTTTGTCAATGCAGATTTTTAATACTCAGCCAGGTACTCTGTCTGGACCAGATACTTTCTTTGGATTCCCTTTTCTGAAAGCACCACGCACGTCATCCTCGGATCGGACAGGATGGGATCAGCAGGGGATGTGGATACATTAATATGCATGACATAGCAAATACCATGTGTGGAATACCATGTTCTTCTCTGTAACTGTGGTCAACTTGGGAATGAAGCTGGGTTTGGTTCTGTAGCAGGTCATGGCATTTAGGCTCTGCCACATCTGTCAGGTTGTTTCCATTTTCACCCAGAATCTCCGCTTCCTGGGAGACAGCTTTGCATAGGTTATTCCTGCTCCTTCTGTATTGATCTGGATCTCCAGACTTAAATGCCTGCCATCTGGCTCTCAGCAGGTTCCAGATTTCATTGTTTATCCAGGGATTCTGGTTGGAAAAAAACCCTAAACGATTTGGTGGGGACACCCTCATCCACAGCTGTTTTGATAAAGTCTGTGATAGCCCTGGTGTAATCATTCAGATCTTCAGCTGAGTCCTTGAACACCACCCAGTCCGCTGACTTGAGGAAGTCCTATAACTGTTCTTCAGCCTCCTGCGACCACCTTCTAGCCGTCCTGATCTCCAGAGCCTCTCTTTTTAGGCTCTGTCTGTATGAAGGCAGAAGGAGCACAGCCAGGTGATCCGACTTGCCAAACTGTGGACTCGGGAAAGAGTGGTAGGCCTCCCTTATCTTGCTATAGCAATGATCACATGCCTTAACTCTAGGCATACGCAGTTTCTCAAATTATCACTGGGCAAGAGTTTGAAAATCTTGTCATGAGATCCTTTGGGAATTTCATAGATGAAAATGTCAATAAAATGCAAACGTTATAAATTTGATATAAATTCAGGATTCCAGAAACTGAGAGAAAGAGAGTAATTAGTTCAGGTATGTGGAGGTCAAAAGGGATGTGTATGTCCAAATATCTCTACAGCCACAGGTAGTTAATATGGCTAGGTAGGCATACTAGATAATTGTCTTCAATTGTCAGGGCTGAAATAAGCTCCAGACACTGGCTCTCTTGGAACTGAATATGACGACCCAATGGATGATACCCTCACAACAGAAAGCAATGTGTGTGTGCTTTGAGAAATAAACACATCAGCTGGAAATATTTAAGACCTGCACCTCACTTCAGAGTAAGGTAAAGGCCCCATTTTGAGTCCAGTCATTGTTGAGGTATTCTTTCATTAGGAGTATTGGAAGAAGATCATGTTGGATGACCATCATCTACAGTACGATGTGCTACTATCTGTTAGAGATGTATGGAGCTGATTTCTATCTCCAATTTGCCACTTGAGAACAGATCTGCCCCCAAATCAACCCCATCTCTCAGTGAAGAGATACGTTAAAGGTAGAAGCTCAAGCGTTTAAAGAGCAAAAGCAAATTATAGGAGATGATCAAAATTGAAAATTATCTTGAATCAATATAATCATTTATATATTTATAGTAATAAATATTTATATTTATATAAATACCAGAAATACTCATCAAGTCAAGTAGAAATGGACAAAGGATCGTTGAAATGTGTTCCTCAAGCAAACGTTCCAATTGAAGTGCATTTTTAGTGTCTAATTTTGAAGAAACTATGGATTGGATACATTAATATGCATGATATAGCAAATACCATGTGTGGAAGCAAATTGAGTCTCCGTGGTCCCATATGAAATTGGCACGGTTCCTCCCCATAGCGCCAGTTAATGTGAGCTACAGTTTCTTGCACCGTAATTTTTCTGTGAAGGCTTTTTGAAATAAAGCAAAGTGGTCGATCCTAACTTGATAGTGACATTATTACAACAAAAGAGGACTTGCCGCTATCACAGATGCACGAATGAAGGGCTCAACGAAGATAATCCATGGGATGAGTTCAGGATTCCCTGGAGATGACGTGACAAAGGTTAAAACAAAGTGCTTGTTTTGAAATATATTTCAAAGATGCAAAAGCCTGATAGATCAGGTAACACTCAAAGTCCAATTTTGTATCTTCTGTAGTCTCGCAGCATCTATTTCCCTCTGTCCTTTAACAATTATTCACAGGCAATTTAGTCTTCCTGTAACCAACCACAAAAAGAAAAGCTGCAGATTTGCTCAGGAGGCTGGTAAATATTGTAATTGATGCATGTGCTCTATTCTCAAACTGTCTTAGGCGTTCTGCTGGTTTAACGGCCTTTTCCTATAAATGCACTCGGAACTGGAAAACTGCACGCTGCGTCATTTGTAAATCTGTGGGTGAATGGAGAGATTAATGTGCCCATTAATGACTTGCACCTGTGGTTTCCCCTCTCTGCACTTTGATCTCACATCAGATCGTTTGTGATTCCACTTCCTCCCTGCAGTCCCTTTTAAAAGACAGGCTCCAACTGCAGCAGGAGGGCAAGTCAGCAAAGGATTCTATCTGCCTCTCATTTGATTACCCCATCAATTAGCTTCTTCTTGCATCTGTGACCCCTCATTGACATGCAGGGTTTACAGCTAACCTTTTTGTTAATCCCCTGTAATAAATGTTGTTTTCCCAGCAGCAAAAGGATTTTCAGGTATTTTTTTAATCGGAAGGATGAAAAATAATAAAAGTTGGGAGAGAGTCTGAAATACGACAGCCCAGATTTTGTTTCGTCGACCTCTGGGAAATTCAACTGCTTATAAAAAAGCGACTAAATCTATGAACAAATAAGTTTTAAAAATATTTGAGGTTCCCCCCCCACCCCCAAAATAAAGTCGATTCTCAATAAATTTATGTAAAAAAGAAAACCGTGCAAAGCCTTTTCACAGCTTTACCACCACATTCATATATAAATTCCATCATTAATTCTCAACCGTTGAGGTCATCAGGAGTATCATGTTCCTCAGTGTGCACTTGGCGGAGAACCTCACTTGGTCCCTTAATGCCAGCTCCGCAGCTAAGAAAGCCCAGCAGCGCCTCTACTTCCTGCGAAGGCTGAGGGAAGTCCATCTCCCACCCTCCATCCTCAACACGTTCTACAGAGGATGTATCGAGAGCATCCTGTGCAACTGCGTCATCACCTGGTTTGGAAGCTGTACCACCTCGGACCGCAAGACCCTGCAGAGGAGAGTGAAGTCAGCAGAAAAGATCATTGGGGGCTTCTTCCTATCGTGAAGGACGTCGACGCAGGCAAAAGGCAATAAACATTATGAAAGACTGTACACATCCTGAATGTAAACTGTTCTCCCTTCTGCCATCTGGCAGGAGGTACTGAAGTACTTGGGCCCTTACGTCCAGAGTGGGGAACAATTTTTCCTCTCAAGCCATCAAGCTCCTGAACTCCCAGTACAGATGTACTGTGGACTTTCAGTGTATGTGTATTAATACCTTAATATTTTAATGTGTTAACTGCTTTCCTAACTTACATCTATGTAAATATGCTCCGTGTTCCTGTAGAAACGCTATCTTGTCTTTACCGTGCGAGCCTGGTATGAACGATAAATAAAGTTGACTTGAATATGCTACATAGTACCATTGCCACTAATGTGAGTCTTTGTAGGTTCTCCTCCCTTGTTTGAGGGGCTTTGCCTCCAGTCTCAGCCCCTCAATATCCTGTAGCTGAATGACCCTAGACTTCCACCGCAAAGCCCTTGCGATGGCTGCACCAAGCCTTGCTGTGTCTCTCAGCACGTACTCCTGCTGCAGGAGTGTGCGTACCAATAGCAGGATAGTCTTTGTCCACATCTAATAGGCCAGTAGAGACTGTGAACCTCCACCTGAACTACTTCCTTATAGTTTGATTTAACTGACTGAGTTGCAGGTTTGGAGGACTATTAGGAGTCAAGCACGTGGTATGTAGTCACATGCAGGCCAGATTGAAATAAAATCATAGAAGAATTAATATACCAGGAGAAGTCCCCTTCCACCCTGCACACAAAATCTTTCAGTTGCCCCCGTCGGGGAAGAGATACAGGAGTATCAGAGCCTGCACCACTAGGCTGAGGAACAGCTTCTTCCCACGGGCAGTGAGAAGGCCGAACAACCAAAGGAACTGTTCACACTAACCATCCGAATCTCTCATATTCACAAAACAATATTTATTTTTTATTTGTATATACGAATACTTGTTCTGCATATGCAATGTTGCGTGTTACGTCTGGTTGTGCATCTGTAGATTTTGCACCAAGGACTGGAGAAGGCTGTTTTGTGTAATCAGATAACAATTGACTTGATTTGACTCGACTTGATGATCTTAATGTACAGTTTGGTTAGTGCAGCTTTGATAGAAAAGAATCGTCACAGGTTTTCCAATGGTTTCTGGAGTATCTTTCCACTATCTGATCCACTTGTACTCAGTGGGTAAATGTGCACCTACCAAAGTTATGTATTCTGGTCCTCATTAACTGCAAGGACAATATTTCATTGGAATATCAGCATGGAAACTCACAGTTTGGTGCCTGTGAATTGAACTTGACAAGTTCTTGCCTTCCAGACTTTGAGATGTTTCCACATTCCACAGCTCCCTCCTTGAACTCTCTGTGCCAAAAGTCCAATCAATTTGTACGTTAGCCAAAAATACCTTCCATTGATTTAGTGCCTCTCCAAGGGCCATCGGCATTCCTGGATGGACATGATATCTAGCAATTCTAATTAAATTACATACTCATTATATTGAGTTATCAATAGATTTTCTTTCATAATCCAAAAAAATCTCTGATTGTGACATTCATTGGGCAGTGATTAATTAGTTAGTAACCATTGTTAATTTTAACATGTGTGGCCAAAACTTCCTGTCATATAAAGTCCTTCATCCATTGGCCTTGCTGGGATTCTTTACCCCACCTATCAATAGTCGAGAAATTATCTTAAAGGCTTCTAACCATGGGCAATGCATATATCAATCCCACAGCCCACCTCCATTCCACCTCTCATATTTGATCAGTAGCTATTCCTTTGGCCATCTCATTCATGGCAGGGACCAGTGAGAGGGCTCTGCAGCTGAAAGAGCAATTCAAGCGGCGGGCTACTGGCAACTTGAGTCGAGAAACCCACAGAGGCTGGGGGCTGCTGGAGACCGCTGTCAGGAGACTCGCGCCGGGCTGCAGACTGCTGAACACTGGCTGGAAACTGGCTGAAAGGGTGTCAGGTACTGGAAATGGGATGCAAGGGCATGCCAAAGGCACTGAGGAGCTCCTGACCGTGTCAGAGGTTCCGATCTGGAGCTCGGGTTGCCAATGGTTTGGACTGGACTCTGTGCAGCTGCGGGGGTTGCAGAAATATTGGAGGTGAATCTACGGACACTGGGTGACGCTGGGGGGACTCTCTTTTGCTTCTCTTTCTCTGACTGTAAGAGGTGCTTCAGGCAATTTCTGCCAATGGAGAATCTGTCTACATTTTTTCAGGAAAAAATAGTTTCATGTAATATGACACTGTTTCATGTAATATGACAACAATAAATTGAATCTTGAATCTTCCTTGTTCCATCTGTGAGAAAAGTAGATCACCTATTCTGCTTTCAAATGCCTCTTACAAATCTAGTTTTAAGGGTGGCACAGTTAGCCTAGTGGTTAGTAAAACTCTGTTACTGTGCCAGCGATCGGGGTTTGAACCCAACACTGTCTAAAGAATTTGTACATTCTTCTTGAGTCTGCCTGGATTTCCTCCAAGTGCTCCAGTTTCCTCCCACCTTTCAAGGCATAACAGGGGCTGTAGGCCAATTGGTTGTAATTGGCCAGCACTGGCTTGTGGGCCGAAAAGGCCCGTTACTGCATGTCTAAATTTTCTCACCATGAGTTTAGCTTCTTTGCTTAGTTTTTCTTCCTGCTGCATCCTACTCAGCCATCTCCCCTCTCTAGCAACCAAAGAATTGCATGCGCGTCACGCTTTCCTGACCTCAGAATTTTGAAGTTAGCAAAGGAATGCTGAATCGTTGAACCTAGGAAATGTAGGAGCCAAGGTCTCAAAACACAACCGTTATTGTGAGAAGGCGAACGAGAACAACTGAACATTACCAGGAGATGACTTTTGTGTCATTCATTGAAAAATCAATATTTATAAGTATCACAGGTTTGTAGGAACATTAGAAGTGAAACAAGAAAGTCTGGGTTGTTAATACACAAAAATGTTGAAGAGACTCAGCAGGTCTTGCAGTGCCCATAGGAGGCAACGGTGCATAACCAATGTTTCGGGCCCGAGCCCTTCATCAAAGCAGGCAGGCGCCTGAATAAAAAGACAGGATGGGGGAGGAGGGAAGAAAGGGCAGGGGGAGGAACACTGGCTAACAGCCAAGAGGCATGGATAGGAGGGTGGGAGAGGAAAGCTGAGAATTGTTTTGCAACATTGGACACACAACGTAAAGAACAAAAATTATTCTAAATTTTATGTCCTTTGCGATAAATTCTTTATTCTAGAATGTGGACTATTATTCTAGCCTGAACAACAGATTGATTCCACTTTTACATCCTGGAATTTTACTGCCATGACTGAGGGGAGATAAATGATCTCATTCCCTCTTCACTTCAAAACAATTTCTCAATCCAGACTAAGTGGACATTTACAGCTGCAACCATAAACAAGTAGTCATAAGGAAAAAAAAAAGTTACATGGTGGACCACGGATGTTCACTGAACCATAGAGCTTACAAGAGAAAGGGCGCACTGAACTCGACAGGTTTAGTCGGCTTCGGTTATCTCATGGGACCAAAGAAGCAGTATCAGTTTCAATGAACTTTCAATACCCTTCCTTGTGTACTTGCTCCCAAATTTATAGCAAGACCAACATGATCTCAGCATCAAGTTGTTCGTATCATAATATTAGTTTAATTAATACAGCTTTTAAATGCTGTCCTTTCATGCACATTTTTGTGGGTTGCAAACGTGACCCCCCCTCGCCCCCACTTTCAAAATGTTCCCTTTCCTTGCAGTGAACCTGGGCTACTGCACAGATGTGGGCGTTTGTAAAACAACTGAAAGCACTAAACCAGCGAATATAATCTCCGCAAGGGTTTTGCAGGGGCCAAAGGTTCATTCGTAGCTCTCTGAAATGCCCAACAGTAATCAATTGCATGATACATCATCCAAAGCCTTTCCACTCTTCCGTTCGTTGCAATGCAATGTATATTTCGGGAGTGCCTGTGACAAATATGATTTTAGAAACCATTTGCTCACTCATAAGCAACTTGTAGAATTCAGAAACCCCAGCTCTTTGGGCCTGGGTAGTTGGACCATTACCATTGGTTGAACAAATGAAGCCCAATGATTCTTGGAAATCCTTTGCTTGCTTTCAGTACAGTTTGGAGGCTGTAAGCCGCAGAGTTTACCGAATATTATCCAAATCAAGCAAACATCCTTAAAAGGACATAACATTTAAATGGTACATTAATTTAACTAATTGTTGGCTTTCGAATCATTGCAAAAGTTTTATCTGTCTAAAAGATTGTTTAACCTTTGCCCCTGCTAGAAAAATAATTGTTCCTGTTAGTTTTAGTGAGCAAATAAAGTGCTCGGATTCAGAGTGTTAAAAATAGAAGTACCTTCACAGAAATTGCTCGAGACAAAAATTGAGAACAAAGAACATTTATTGCAACAACAAGGCAAAGTTGGGTGCTTCCCCTTACCCTGGGAATACACACCTACACTGGGGCTCACCCAACTTTTATACAGTGAATTTCAGTCTAGGAATACCCTCCCCAAAGAACATTTATTACAACATCAATGCAACGTTGGGTGCTTCCCCTTACCCTGGGAATACACACCTACACTGGGGCTCACCCAACTTTTATACAGTGAATTTCAGTCTAGGAATACCCTCCCCAAAGAACATTTATTACAACAACAATGCAACATTGGGTGCTTCCCCTTACCCTGGGAATACACACCTACACTGGGGCTCACCCAACTTTTATACAGTTGATTTCAGTCTAGGAATACCCTCCCCCTTACATTCTTCTGCCTCCTGGATGGGTTTGGCATAGGCAATCCTGCCTGCCTACGTGCACAGTGGACTTGGAGGACCAGGGGGTATCCTGTCGGTGTCTCATCATGTCATTATCATCACAACCTTGTCCTTGTCCCCATTCACACCTTTCCAACTCTCAGAGCTACAGTCTCTTCATGTGCAGAGTTCGCTAATCCTGTCTAGGGTTTACTAATTAAATATGCATAACTTGATAAATCTGTGTATGGGTTACTAATTATATATGTAGAACTTGGTACTTCTGTCTAGGGCTAGGAGACCCTTATCTCATCCAGACTATCTCAACTTCCTACATTCTATTATTCCTTACCTCTCCTTATCTTATTCACACGGTGGGCTCACTGATCCTGTCGAAAGGACTAGAAGGTTCTTATCTTACATAGGCAGACTCTGCTTCCTGCATCCTAATTTCCATGCTTAGCCTGTTCATGCTGGTTTAATCCATCACTCCATGTGTCTGTACTAGTTTCCCCATCTTTCATATTTTTATGTCAAGTTTACTCATCTCTCACAAGAGGATGTCAAATCTTTGTGACAACAGTTTCACCCCAGGTCCGAAAGAAATAACGAGAAAAAGCAAAGGAGAGAGATGGGCTCAAAAGTAGCTCAAACTACCTTCTGCATGTGCGTTAACTGAAATGCAGAGTACATACTCAGTATTTACAGCCACCTGCAGAATGCCGACTGTCGGGGGCCCTTTCGCAACAGAGTGAGCATATTGGGAAGAACTAACATTGACCAATAAACCAGCCCGGAAATGTAGCCACTGTGTTCAATTCAGTTAATTCTGTCCTTTTGGCAATAACTGACCTGGGAGTCACTGAGGCTAAAGCCTCAAGCCAACTGAAGGTGAGAATGGGAGAGGTTTACGTTTTACCCTGAGGTTAGGTCATGCCCCATAACACTTTTGAGATGAGCAATGTTCAATGTGCTGATCTGCTTCCACCAATTTTGGTGATTTTTTGACAATTTAGTGTAATGATTCTCAACCTTTCTCTTTCCACTCACACACCACTTTAAGTAATCCCTATGCCAAAGGTGCTCTGTGATTAATAAGGGATGTGAGTGGAAAGAAAATGTTTCAAACTATTGTTTTAATCGTCCCTCGTTGACTCATTATATGCAGGGTTTCAGAACTCCTAAGGAAATGGGCCTATGACAATTTTTCTCAAGCAAAATATTCCAGTAACAATTGTGTCTAGAGCAGTGATTCTCAACCTTCCCTTCCCACTCACATCCCACCTTAAGCAATCCCTTACTAATCACTGAGCACTCATGGCAGAGGGATTACTTAAAGAGATGTGTGATTAGAAAGAAAGAGGTTGAGAACCACTGGTTTAGTGGAAATATTGACAGGAAGCTCAAATTTTTTTTAGGTCTGCCAGGGGCAGAATGGCTCAAATCACCAGTCATTAATGATTATTCCCATTGCATTTTACACAAGTTTATAGTTGGTCCCATTATTTTTTGCAGGAAAGCTCTTCCAATCATTTGTCCTTTCTCCCCCCAGAAAACCTTCAGCATTTATTCTCCCAGCTATGATAAACCTGGCCATGACTTTCAAAGTTTCCCATTGTTAATTATATCCTCGTTCCTCGTGTCATTTTCATGGGTCAGTTAATCTCTAAAAATTGTACGGAGCAATGTACAATTATGACCTGAGCATTGGATAATGACCATCATTACTGTGTTTTTTGTTGCAAAATCTTTAAAAATTATTACCTCACTTATGGTGTTTTAACACTTGCTGTTACACTTTAAAAAGTTTGCATGCAGATCTGCTTATCTGTAAGCTTACCATTGAACAGACAATAGACAATAGACAATAGACAATAGGAGCTGGAGTAGGCCCTTCAGCCCGTTGAGCCAGCACCGCCATTTTACAGATCATGGCACCATTGCTTCAATGTTATGCTCACTATCTTTGAAGATACCAATTTATTTAGGCTACGTCATGAGGAAACATATGTAGATAACACTCATATGCCTTTCATTTACTGGTGTGATTCATTTTTTCCCCCCTCGAGTGTTTTTTATTTCTTTTCAGTTCATCCTTAAATTTTCACTGCATGCTTGGTACCATAAAGAGGGCAAATCCATGCTTTGATAGTTTAAGAAGTGAGGAGATTTGGCATGTTGTTGAAAGCTCTGTCAATCTTCTGCAGATGCACTGTGGAAAGTCTACTGACTGCATCACGGCCTGGTTTGGTAATTCAAGGACCCAGGAATGCACACAGCTGCAGAAGATAGCAAACATACCCAAGTCCATCACAAGCACCTGACCTCCCATCCATTGAAGATATCTATGTGAGGCATTGTGTCCAGAAAGCAGCCAACATTAGGATAGATCTCCATTACCCGATCACAACTTTTTTCACTGCTGCCTTCGGGCAGAAGGTGCACAAACCTCCCTTACAGCACAAGTCATAATCTACAAAAAAGACACTATTGTAGCACCATTTTTTCTTGCACTGTGGTAACTATGAATATATATTATCTATGCTGTATTTATTATATTTTAATTTAATATATACTATTGTAGTTGCTTTATTTTAAGAAGTATCTGTTCAGCAGCCACAAGGAAGAATTTGAGTGCACGTACACATTGTATTATTAAACTTTTTATCAATATCATTATCAGGCCCAAAGATAGCTTTGAGAAGGTGCTCGTTAGCTGCCTTAAATCTTTAAAAGTTCATAACATTCACTATTAAGCCGGTGAAGAGTTTATCCCATTGGTAATGAAGAGAGAACTGAACTTGTTGAGATTGGTGAGAAGAGCAAAATGACCGTTGTTTTCTTATGGGCGGAAATAGATGTGTCACCAGTATTAGAATTGAATTACCAGCTATATCTTTTTTAAAATTTTTCACACTATGAACTGAATATATACAGTGTCATTTTCTCCCCTTTTCCCCCTTCCCTTCCCTCCCTCCCTCTCCCCCCCTTCCCATTTATTCAAAGTTCAATCTATAAGATACATTAAACCCGTTAAACAATGTCGTCACTTAATAAAAATAAACAAGAAATTTTTATCTTTTACTTTTATATACTGTGTCAGTTCATTTCGTTGTCTTCTCCTTCTGTCATTTTAGGTAGTGGAGGTCCATGGTAGAATTTCTCTATTGTATTTCATGTACGGTTCCCATATTTGTTCGAATATTGTGATGTTATTTCTTAAAATATAGGTTATTTTTTCTAATGGAATACATTTATTCATTTCTATGTACCATTGCTGTATTCTCAAGTTGTCTTCTAATTTCCAGATTGACAGAATACATTTTTTTGCTCCAGCGAGGCTATCATAACAAATCTTTTCTGTGCTCCATCCAAATCGAGTCCAAATTCTTTATTTCTTATATTACTTAGAAGGAAGATCTCTGGGTTTTTTGGTCTGTTGCTTTTTGTGAATTTATTTAATATCTGGTTTAGATCTTCCCAAAACTTTTCCACTTTCTCACATGTCCAAATTGCATGTACTGTTGTTCCCGTTTCCTTCTTACAGCGAAAACATGTATCTGATACTGTTGGGTCCCATTTATTTAACTTTTGAGGTGTGATGTATAGCTTGTGTAACCAAACATATTGTATCATGCGTAACCTTGTGTTTATTGTATTTCTCATAGTTCCGGAGCATAACTTTTCCCATGTTTCATTCTTTATCTTTATGTTTAGATCTTGTTCCCATTTTTGTTTAGGTTATTCTTGATACAAGTGCATGCAATTCGCAAGCTAGGTTACATCTAGACAGACAACGGATTTCTGATGAGGTGCAGGGAGAATTGACAGTCCAGGGTGTAAAATAACAGAAAGGCAGACTGATTTCTGAGGTAATATTGCAAATAGAAACTATGATACGTAGTCACAAAGGCAAATTGTTTGGTTATTAATACAAGAGCTAGTTGCAGCAGGGTCAATTTTGTCATTTTAAGAGGTTGGATGAGTGTATGGATGGGAGGGGGTTGGAGGGTTATGGGTAGAGAGTGAGTAGGTGGAACTAGTGAAGTTTCACTTAAATCGGTGCGGACTAGAAGGGCCGATATGGCCTGTTTCTGTGCTGTAATTGTTATATATGATTACTTGTTGCGTGATGTTTCCTGCACCACCATGGCCACAAATTCAAAGATAGTTCCTTGGATACAAAATATTTTGCAATACTCTGAAAAAAGATTGGACAGCGCTATATAAATGCAATCGATATATAAATGCAATCGATATTTAATCAGAATGACAGCATATAAAGTAACAATCGCTGACCAAGGATGAATGAGAGTGTAAAACTGTAGAAAAACTGTAGAAGTTAAACAATGGCAAAGGCCGTATAGGTTGACAGCTGGAGTTTCTGGGGGATCTTTTCTCCTTCAGTTAATTGACTGAGCAAAGCACTTGCATTCTTCTTACTACATCAAATAAAAGAGGGGAAAACAGAATGATTGGGCTGACTCTTGCATCGAAGAAGGAGCAAGGTTTGAGTGAGCTTAATATTCTCTATAAAGGGATTGTGGGCAATCAGTAGTAAATAAAGCACCACAACAAATTCATATATATGCTGGCTAAGGAAATGTATCAATATCATAAAATATTCCAGCATATATTACAGCAAATAATTTATATTTTATTGAATATGCATAGCACTTACAAAATACAACCATTTAGCAAATTACTGTTAAATTCCCAGTGGGGACAACCCTCAAGAAATCTTCAACATTACCTGATGGGTAACATTTTAAAATGGAATAATCAGGCATATTGAGAAAGAAAGGTTAATGCAGTTTCACGCCTGTGTAGACATTTGGTCTCGCAGGGAAACCTTAGAAATAAACCAGCTGTGGTGATGTTACATTTTAAAATATCAAGTATGCTACTTTCTCAAAATCATAATGAAACATCATTGTGCTATATATAAGATCTTCTTTCAAATGCCACTTCAGTGGGGGGAGGGTTGGACTAATTTTAAGTTAGACTATTAATATTGTGTTACAATTAACGGGGGGGGGGGGGGGTTATTTTGTGTAGTTTTCTGATGTAATATTGTAATCATACCTTTTTAAATTTTTTTTTCTATTTTTCTTTAAATGTAATTCTTTATTGTATTCATGTTATAAAATTTTAAATAAAGTCTTCAAAAAAAATGCCACTAGTTATAATACTGGGCAGCCGTTATCATGTGAGATGTCGAGAAAGGGGCAGAAACTAGTCTAGGGCGATGTAGCCAGTAACCACTGAAATGTTCAAACAATAATCATGTTGAGGAAATGTCTGATATGAAAGGACACTCAGTTAACCCTTTACGTGAATCAATAAATTAAAATATCATTATTGGCAAGAAAGGTAGATCCTCCAGGATACAACAGAAATACACGCGCATGCACACACAGCTCAGTGTGTGTGTGTGTGTTTGTGTGTGCGTGTGTACGTGTGCGTGTGTACGTGTGCGTGTGCATGTGCATGTTTGTGTACGTGTGCGTGTGTGTGTGTGTATGTGTGTGTGTATGTGTGCATGTGTGTGTGTGTACGTGTGCGTGTGTGCATGTGTGTGCATGTGTGTGTACATGTGTGTGTGTACGTGTGCGTGTGTGTGTACGTGTGCGTGTGTGTGCATGTGTGTGTGTACGTGTGCGTGTATGTGCATGTGTGTGTGTGTGCATGTGTGTGTGTACGTGTGTGTGTACATGTGTGTGTATGTGTGCGTATGTGTGTGTATGTGTGCGTGTGTGTATGTGTGTGTGTACGTGTGCATGTGTGCGTGTGAGCGTGTGTGTGCATGTGTGTATGTACGTGTGCACGTGTGTGTGTACGTGTGCGCGTGTGTGTGTACGTGTGTATGTGTGCGTGTGTGTGCATGTGTGTGTGTACGTGTGCGTGTGTGTGCATGTGTGTGTGTGCATGTGTGTGTGTGCATGTGTGTGTGTACGTGTGCGTGTGTGTGTGTGTGTGTGTGTGTATACTGTATATAAAAACAGAAATATAGCAATGGTTACAAGATAAATCATGAGAAAATGCTGATATTTCTGTTTTATTGCATTTTATTCCAGTCTAATTTGTCTAATATTGGAATAATCAAAGCAGACAATTGTAAAGTTTTAACAGCAAATTGGATTAGACCAGTGATTCTCAACCTTTTTCTTTCCACTCACATACCACTAGAAATAATCCTTATGCCATCGGTGCTCTGTGATTAGTAAGGGATTGCTTAAGGTGGGATGTGAGTGGAAAGGGAGGGTTGAGAATCACTGCTCTAGACACAATTGTGACTGTAATATTTTGCTTGAGAAAAATTGTCACTGGCCCATTTCCTTTGGAGTTATGAAACCGTGCACATCATGAGTCAACGAGGGATGATTCAAACAGTGGTTTTCAAACTTTTTCTTTTCACACACACCCCACCTTAAGCCATCCCTTACTGATCACAGAGCACCTCTGGCATTGGGAAGACTTAAAGTGGGATGTGAGTGGAAAGAAAAAGGTTGAGAATTAGATCAACTCAGCTATTTTTGCAATCTTTTCGTCCAGTCTTAAAATATTGCTCTCAAGCTTCAAGGTGACTTTTATTATCTCATAATAAAACAGTAAAATGTAACATACATTATGTACTTTAACTTTTGCTGGCTGTAAGGCAGACAGAGTCACCATAAGTATTGCCCAGAGCCCCTTACATTACGTGAGAAAGAGAAGAATATATGCTCTCTGCATACATTCAAACAGATCCGAGCTCGATTGGGAGAAATATTCTTTCCGATAAGATCATCTGGGCTGGAATTTAAACCGCACTTACAATACAAGTATGCCCAGTATGCCCCAAATATCTACAATTTGAAATTTCTTCTTTATTTTAATTGGAGAGATTCTCATTTCAAATGTCAAATTAAAAAAAAAACACTTTCTGCTTACTGGTCTTTCTCTTCTTACTTCTTCATTCTCAATGCTCCCTTCTGTTTTCACAGGAAAGGAACAAATTTTGACATCCTTGACATTCTTTGCTCTGCCTTGCCGTATTTTTGAAAATTTATCGCGGCCCATTACCCCAGATATACTGCCAGACTAGCACAGAGCAAGCATAAATAACAGCAAAGGAAACATTCAGGGATAATCAGAGTCCTTACTGAACCATTCCTCAGATGTAGGTGCCAAGGGTACTGCAAACTGTGAGGGCAGAAAGCATGGTAATATTTTACACTTACTCCACTCCAGAGCATTGCACAGCCATTCAACAATTCCTGTGAGATAGGATCTCAGGCAAAACCTTTTCTTAGCCCAATCTAAGCTAAAGAAGAAAAATATATTTTGCATCTTCAATATGAGGTATCCCCATCTGGATTGTGCCTTATAGTTAGAGCTCCATTATTGCTCATTTCGATTATGCAATGCAAATGTTTTGGCTTTGTACGGATGCAAGCTTTCTATCTATTTCAAGAGTGCAGTTGCCCAGATAACCTTTAGTCGAACTATTTACATAAAGACAGGTGCGTACTTCTTCAGGGTCCCCTTCCTAAAATTCATAGCAAGCTCCTCAGTCTTGCTGCCATGGAGAGCAAGGTTGTTGGAAATCTGCTTTTTTTTGGAAATTCCAGGGTCTTAGCATAAAATGTAATGACTGAATTGATGAGTATTAACATTTTCAGCAAAGCAGAAATGAAATGTATGATACAAAAAGTTCAATTGTCAAAGTATCTACCCTTAAAACTTTGTTTACTTGTTTGCTAAAATGGACAGGCTACAATGCCAACATTAAGAATCGATCCCTAATGCTGGTTTGGAACGTAGCTGGATTTTAAGTTCCTGCTGTTATAAGGTATGACAAGGTTAAAATGAAACTATAGAGGGAAAGATCTGGAAATACATGAGTTATATTCTCAGTGGAGACATTTGGTGGAGAAAAAAAGATTTCATTCAACATTAATGATGTTACATTTTCTACGTAAAATGGAGGAGATGAGAGTAAAATACTGTTTTGATGTCAAGGCCTCACATCATGCATTACTTATGACATTAAAAGTCATTACGTGAAAGTTCTGGAGAATCTTAGCAGGTCACGTAGCATCCATAGGAAGTATGGATGCCTGTGATGTCACATTTTGGGCCTGAACCCTTCCTCATCATATGTCGTTAAGAAAAATTTTGAATAGCACAGGCTTTATGAAATGTCAAGTCTTTGAACTGTCGATTGCACCAGATAATTAAATTACAAGTATGTGCCATATTGTGTATTTTAAATTTGTGCCATTTCCCTTCTAATATACAAGCAAGCAGAGAGAGAGAGAGAGAGAGAGAGAGAGAGAGAGAGAGAGAGAGAGAGAGAAGAGTTGCACTTGTGGTTTTTTTGATGTATCAATGTACAGAAATAGGCTGCTGGAATTTTTGTAAAGCTCAAATGGAAATTAATCCAACAATCTAAATGGCAGAACGCCCAGAATTTGAATGGATCGATTATTACATAGTCAAAGTTTCCTAGCACATTCATAAAACACCAAGCCCAGTGTCACACATACAGGTGCACAGACCTGCACTGGAGATTAAATGGTCATCTTCTCCCCCACAAACTTGAATTTGGCTCTCAGCCTGTCAGGTTATTGATAAAGAAAAATCAAACCTGCCCAAAATGGTTCACCAGTTTGACATTGTTTTGAGTTGACTGAAGATCAGTTTCCCAACCCAGTTTCATCAGGTTATCTTGTAAGTGTGTGCATGGCTGCCTCAAAAAAGGTCCTTATTTACATATTTAACACCATTTAATTAATCTCCCCTTTTGAGACATGGTATTTTGCAAGGATGTGTGATTTCTGTTCCAACTTCCTACTGTGAAAATCAAATGATAAATACTGGAGAAATCAAAAGTGTCTAGAATCTTTCTAACCATGGTTGCAGGGCTTTGAATCTTAGCTGCAATATATTAAGGAAGAGCAAAAAAAAATAAAATATTCTCACCCAAGGTTAATTGTCTTGTGATGGTTTTTCATTCCTGTTGTACGATTTGTGGTATTAGCCATAATGAGAAGGCAGTATACCAAGTACAGGAAGATGTTGAAAATATATATTTTCCAGTGAACCACTTAAAATTTAAATTTTGAATTTAAATATAGACATACTGCACAGTAACAGGCCCTTTCAGCCCATGAGCCCATGCCGACCAATTATATTTAATTGACCTACAACCCTGGTAAATTTTGAACAGTGGGAGGAAACCGGAGCACCCAGAGGTAACACACACAGACTCGGAGATAACATAAAAACTCCTTACAGCAGGGGCGTATCTAGGTCAAGTGGCACCCTAGGGCTGCCACTGACTTTGGCAACCCCCCCCTGTTAAAAAATAGCACCAAAAACGCCACCGACTAAGCGTCACTGCTGTCTAACATAGTTCACACACACACACACACACACACACACACACACACACACACACACACACACACACACACACACACACACACACACACACACACACACACACACACACACACACACACACACACACACACAGGTTGTGGATACAGATTGCAAGACGCCAATTTGCCTTTACCCCTTCCCTCCTCCTGATCTCTGGGGAGCTCACATTCTGGTGATGGAAGTCTGTCGGAAGTTTGTTTGGGGAGTGGGACACGGGGCAGGCCGCAGGGAGATCCGTGGGGTATTAACTGGAAAATCTCTGTGGACTGCTGGGGCGGGCAGCTAGCAGGGCCATCAGAGCACGGTCGGGGCAGGCTGTGGTAGCCCCACCAGCCACGCACTGGCAGCCTGCCCCACCGGCTGCTCAGCTTCTGGCACCCACCGGGCTACTTTGGCCTTTGGGGCCGCACGCTGGCGCCAGTGGCTCAATGCAGGAACAATGGGCAACATGGCCATCTTCCTTACCCATAAGTTCCCCCATGCAGCTGGAACCGCTCTGGGTTTCTCTGGTTGGCACTGGTACTGGCAGGGCGGTTCCAGCTGCATCGGGGGATTATGGGTAGGGAAGACAGCCATGTTGCCCATTGATCCCGCATTGAGCTGCCGCCAGGAGCCCCTGGCATGCTGGAATGGTCCCGAAGCGGCCTTTATTGGGCTAGGGACTCAGATTATAGGCGGGTAAGGTGAGGGCACTGGCATCCCCTGCAAGTGGTGCCCCAGTCCTGTGCCCCACCTGCCGTACCCTAGATATACCTATGCCTTACAGACCCAGCGTGTGATTCAAACTCAGGTCACTTGCACTAAACACTATGCTAATTGTTACCATAGCGTGGGTTTGTGAGGTGCGGACAATGTGGACAAAACAACCAAATAGAAAGAACAGTTTTAATTACTTCTGGATGGATCAAAGTTGCTGGAAGCCAATGTGATATGTTTTTACTGTGCAGCAACTGCCATAGCTTTGACATCCAACAAATCATTTTATAATAATGACACATTTACATTATTTATTTATGTTGGCTACATGTTCTTCTACTGACATACACCAAAGAACTGACAGCTCAATTAAAATCCACACATTTTTCAAACCAACGTCCCTTGATGGCAAGAAGATCTTTTTTTCTTAAAATGGCATTACATGTGCAAAACATACGAGCATTTTCCATTTGTGCATTACAATATCAGGAGAAGAGATAGGATCCTACAGCAATTGAAATAAATGAAGTGAGGAATTGTCATTATTTTAATTGTGAACGGGATGATGAAATCTTGAGCTGCATCTCCAGTGAACCATCTGTCATTGTTGCTTGCTTGTGCTTTGGAAAGTATCTGAGATATTTTTCGCATCCTGTGGGTCACAGATAAGCTGTGGCGCTCTTGTTCAGACTGAGTACTCGTTTTGATTGGTTGCACAACATTCTTGGGGATAAATTACAAAACATTTCAATTCCTTGCCAAAATCAGCCACATTGTTCAATCGTATCTTATCATTCCACTGACTCCAAACGGTTGAAATGTTTTTTCTTCCCCCACCATTGAAATTATTATTTTTTCTCTCTCTGTTGGTAATCTACTGGAATTGTTGCTATGAGCACCATTGCCTTGACTGTGCAGGTGTTCCATTTAAAATTCCTCCTGCCAAAGTATTTCACTTACAGTAATAGTGCAATCATAGCTTATATAAAATGCCGGATTAAAAAAGCAAATAACCCACTTCAAATAGACTTCAAGCAGTGCCTCAATAAATCTGTGTTTCAAATATAGGTTATACAAGGAAGGTACTTCAAATTGGGCCATCTCTGTCATGTGAGAAAATTAGAGGTAATTTTAATGTAGGATTAGAGATTCCTGAGATGCGTGCAAGCAGTTCTGTGTGCATTCACGAAAGCTGTTTTCCGCAGTTCCCTCTGGATTGAGAACTTAAAATGTGATGCTTATTACATAGGTTCCCCGTTGTTACAGCATGCTGGATCAGCTTTATCCTGAGCTAATAAACTGCGCTTCAGTATTGCACAGTCACCGACACATGGCCAAATATCTGCAGCAGTGGGAGCCAGCCCTTAAAGGGACACGGGCGCCACATAATTATCACTGTTCCAACTTGCACAGGGAAGTATTCTCCAAAGGAAATGGGCCATTGATAATTTTTCTCAAGCAAAATTTTTTCAGTAACAATTGGATCTACAGCACCCTCTCTTCCCACTCACATCCCACCTGAAGCAATCCCTTACTAATCACAGAGCACCGATGGCACAGGGATTACTTCAAGTGGTACGTGAGTGGAAAGAGAAAAGTTGAAAACCACTGGTAGACTCCCAAGCATCGACTGACCATTTTACCTATGGATGCTGACCCTATCCTGCTGAGTTCTATAGGTAATTCGTTGTTGGCTGCAGCTTTTGTGTTCCTCTGTCTGTATCCTTCTTGAGGGTCTCTATTTTGAAACCACCTGAAGGGGCAGGAAATCCTCAAGCACAGTCTGCTTCGCCCTTGTGTTTTGGGGAAAGTTGAGGTTGTTGGGTTGTAGGGAAATAATAAGCTCTTGACTCAACTTGCCCATGCCAGAGGATGTGGGGTTGGGAGGTCATCTGGGGAAGTAAACACACTCCATTTTGTAGCTGGGACAATGAAGTCATTGTGTGCTGGTGGTGGAAGGAATACATCTTTAGGGTGATTGATGTGGTGCCAATCAAGCAGACAACTTTGTTCTGGATGGCACCAACCATCTCAAAGCAGTTGAAGTCCTTCATTACGAAGTTTTGGACCCGACCCTAATGCAATATTCTGCATCATTAAATTGAAAAATCAAATGTTCATGTTCTCACAGAAGCAAGGTCTAATTTATTTTCATAAAAACTTTATTACTGGAGGAAAAGAAACTGTAGATGCTGGCACCTGGAACAAAGAATCAGAATTTATTGCCATGAACATGCCACAGAATTCCTTGCTTTGAGGCAGCATTACAGGTGAAAATAACCCTAGAGATTACATTTTATAAAATAAATAAATTAGTGTCCATTTAGAAATCCGATGGCAGAGGGGAAGAAACTGTTTTTGTACAGTTGGGTGCTGCTCATCTTCAGCCTCATGTACCTCCTTCGCAATGGAAACAGTGTGAGGTGGGCATGGCCTGGGTGGTGAAGGTCCTTGAGGATAGGGGCTGATTTCTTAAGATACCACCTCTTGTGAAGTGAGAGCTGAGTGGAGAGCCAATTGCTGCAGAGCAATTGTGCCAGTAGGCGAATTGCAGTGAGTCCAGATCTTTACTTCGGCACAGGTTAACTCTGGCCATGACCAACCCCTCAGTAGATGTGAGTGCTTCTGGAATATTGGCAACTATATTCTGGTATGACTGACACCCTTTTAAAACAGATGGGAACCTCCAACTGCATCAATGAGAGATGGAAAATGAGAGAGAACAAACTGCTGGAGGAACTCAATGGATCAGACAGCATTAATAGAAACAAAGGGTCGCCCAACATTTCAGGTCGATATGGGAAGGAGGTAAGGAGCATCAAAATCAGGACTGCCAGGCTGGAATAGGTTCTTCCTGCAGGCTGTGAGATTGATGAACGGTGTCTTGTAATATATATATATATATATATATATATATAATATCTAGTGTCGCCGAAAATGTTCTCCCAGAATCACGGTGCGGCTTTCGCGCAAACAGAGGAACTAATGACATGGTCTTTGCCCTCAGACAGCTCCAAGAAAAGTGCAGAGAACAAAACAAAGGACTCTACATCACCTTTGTTGACCTCACCAAAGCCTTCGACACCGTGAGCAGGAAAGGGCTTTGGCAAATACTAGAGCGCATCAGATGCCCCCCAAAGTTCCTCAACATGGTTATCCAACTGCACGAAAACCAACAAGGTCGGGTCAGATACAGCAATGAGCTCTCTGAACCCTTCTCCATTAACAATGGTGTGAAGCAAGGCTGCGTTCTCGCACCAACCCTCTTTTCAATCTTCTTCAGCATGATGCTGAACCAAGCCATGAAAGACCTCAACAATGAAGACGCTGTTTACATCCGGTACCGCACAGATGGCAGTTTCTACAATCTGAGGTGCCTGTAAGCTCACACCAAGACACAAGAGCAACTTGTCCGTGAACTACTCTTTGCAGATGATGCTGCTTTAGTTGCCCATTCAGAGCCAGCTCTTCAGCGCTTGACGTCCTGTTTTGCGGAAACTGCCAAAATGTTTGGTCTGGAAGTCAGCCTGAAGAAAACTGAGGTCCTCCATCAGCCAGCTCCCCACCATAACTACCAGCCCCCCCACATCTCCATCAGGCACACAAAACTCAAAACGGTCAACCAGTTTACCTATCTCGGCTGCACCATTTCATCAGATGCAAGGATCGACAACGAGCTAGACAACAGATTCGCCAAGGCAAATAGCGCATTTGGAAGACTACACAAAAGAGTCTGGAAAAACAACCAACTGAAAAACCTCACAAAGATAAGCGTATACAGAGCCGTTGTCATACCCACACACCTGTTCGGCTCCGAATCATGGGTCCTCTACCGGCATCACCTACGGCTCCTAGAACGCTTCCACCAGCGTTGTCTCCGCTCCATCCTCAACATTCATTGGAGCAACTTCATCCCTAACATCGAAGTACTCGAGATGGCAGAGGCCGACAGCATCGAATCCACGCTGCTGAAGAACCAACTGCGCTGGGTAGGTCACGTCTCCAGAATGGAGGACCATCGCCTTCCCAAGATCATGTTATATGGCGAGCTCTCCACTGGCCACCGTGACAGAGGTGTTCCAAAGAAGAGGTACAAGGACTGCCTAAAGAAATCTCTTGGTGCCTGCCACATTGACCACCGCCAGTGGGTTGATATCGCCTCAAACTGTGCATCTTGGCGCCTTACAGTTCGGCGGGCAGCAACCTCCTTTGAAGAAGACCGCAGAGCCCACCTCACTGACAAAAGACAAAGGAGGAAAAACCCAGCACCCAACCCCAACCAACCAATTTTCCCCTGCAACCGCTGCAACCGTGTCTGCCTGTCCCGCATCGGACTTGTCAGCCACAATCGAGCCTGCAGCTGACGTGGACATTTACCCCCTCCATAAATCTTCGTCCGCGAAGCCAAGCCAAAGTAATATATATATATATTTATTTATTAAAATATAAAATTATTTTCTTTTGTATCTTTATGTGAGTGTGTGTATGTGTGAGTGTCTATTTATATATGTGTGTTTATATATGTGTGTGTATGTATGTGTGTGTGTATATGTATGTATATCTATCTCTACACACACACACACACACACACACACACACACACACACACACACACACACGTGTGTGTGATTTTATGTGCTATGTATTGTTTATGTATGTGTGTCCACCATTGTGTGTAAAAACATTGTTTGGTCTAGTTATATATGTATAGACAGATGATAATAAACTTGAACTTGCAAGAGGAATAGTTTAATATAGAATGCCACAAATCTTGATACTATTGAACATACTCTTCAGATATTCACTGGATTCACCTGGAGATAGACTTCATTATCCTTGCCAATAAGATATCTACTTTCCCTCCTTGATCATTAACCAATAGTATTTTTTAGACAGCAATGTTGGAAAAATCTGTGGAAATTTTAACATAAATGAACATAATAACTCACCTTGTGGTCGTTTACACTGCTCGCCTCAAGTTCCAGTGTGTGTTAGCCTGGTGCTTTGACATGGAGCAACGTGGACTGAGTCATCAGCCGGATGTCGAATTCGTGAGGTGAGTTTTGTGGTGCGATTCAGATTGCGGGCTTCTCCCGAAAAGTCGTAGGGGTCCTTCAGGATAAATTGCGGTGCAGGAATTGAACTACAAATTCCTGCACTTTCCTTTTTAGACTGTCCATGCGTGCAATGGCAAATTTCATTGATTGTGCCGTTACAGCCTAAAAGCCACTAATGTGATCCAAGGTCAGTAACACTAAGGAATTGCCATTGTGCCAGTAGCATGGTGTGACTATTTGCTCATGCGCATTTCTACTATCTTCCAGAAGGCGGCCTCCTGTGCATTAGAATGAGACAAAGATGATTATAAACTAACACTGATTTATTTTCCACGTAAATATGAGCAAACAGACTGATCATTACTCTAAATTTTAATCCAGTTTGTAAAACTCCTTGGATTGCAGGGATAACATAGCACAGCACCGTGTGCATTTATCAGGGCTGCAGCTGGCTCATTACACTTTTCTAACAAGCCCTTAATCCAAATCTCATTGACACTATAGCTAGTGAACCTTCCCGTCAACAATAGCTTGAATTTATATACAGTACTATTTTTAAAGTGATGGAATGTTTCTGTGGTGCTACCTCTATGTATATAGATGTACGTATGTGCTGTATGGGCTGGCCCACCCTCTGAACCTGTGTCTCCTCCCTCCCAGATATCCCCATAAAGGTCCAAACCCCTCCCTCAGTACCCGGTTGGAACCGGGCCAGTAATATTGCAAGCTGTGCCGACACTTTAAGGTGATTAAAGCCTATTGATCATGATTCACTGTCTGATTGTGGTTGACTGGTAGAACAGTTTCCATAAAAATTATGAGGGGGATAGATAGAGTAAATGTCGAGAGGCTTTTTCCATTGATAGGTGAGATACAAACCAGAGGACACAAGTTAAAGGTGAAAGGGGAAAAGTTTAGGGGGAACTTCTTCACACAGAGACAGTGTTGGGAGTGTGGAGCGAGCTTCCAGCTGAAGTGGTGAATGCAGACTCAACTTTAAAATTTAAGAAGAATTTAGATATGTACATGGATGGGAGAGATATGGCGATGAAGGTCAGTGAGACAAGGTAAAATAATGGTTTGGCACAGATTAGAGGGGCCGAGGTGGCCTGTTTCTGTGTGGTATTTGTTCTATATAACCTAGAAATAATATCAACAAAATTTGATATTAAAGTGGAAAGGATTTTCAGATGTCAAAGCCTTGTAAATGCTCAATCTTGAAATGATTAAATCTGTGAAAGGCTAGAATGGAAAGTTCATTGAAGGGTTGGAAAAATTACCTCATCAACAACTTCCATTTATCCACCACCTTTAACAATGTCTGGAGCCACAGGATATGACAAAGTTCTTTAATGAATACTTCCCTTCCGAATTTACTATTGAGAAAGGCATTGAGCCAGGGAACGAGCTCACAAGGAAAATGGAGAGTGGTGTTCTGAAACATCGGAATCAGAATTTATTGTCATGAACATGTCACAAAATTCATACCCAGATAACAAAAGAAAAGAAAAGATAATATCAGTTTTAAGGCACATAAAGCTACATAAATCACCGGGGACTTGCCAAGTGTATTCTAGAATAATGTAAGAAGAAGCCCGTATATGAAACATATGGGCTTAAATATGTAGTAGTGTTTTTTTTTCCTCCCTTGTTGGGGTTGCACCAAACATGGTGATTGGTCGATTGTTAAATGTGTTGAACTCCTCATCTTCTTTCTTTCTTTTGGGGTAGTTAGTGGAGTTAGAGGGGTTGGGGAGGGATTATAGAGGAGAAAATATTATGTATATTTGTATTTTATCTTTGATTGTATGCCTTAATTTGAATAATAAACAAAATATGCAAAAAAAAACACAAAAAAGGATATTGTGAAGCAAGGGAGGAAATTGCCATGGGCCTGGAATTGATTTTTATAGCATGTTAACCATAGGTGAGGTGCCAGAAGTCTGGAGAGTGGCTAATATTGCATCTTTTCTGGAAGGACAAACCAGGGAACTGCAGTCCTTTGAGCCTAACATCTGTGGGAGGTAGGCACTGGAGGAGATTGAGAGAGATAAGATCTACCAGCATGGCTTTGTGATTGGGAATTGTGGCTCACAAATTTAATTGAGATTTTTGAATAGACAAACAGGATTGACAAGGGCAGGATGCTAGATGTTATCTGCATGGACTTCGACAAGGGCAGGATGCTAGATGTTATCTGCATGGACTTCGACAAGGGCAGGATGCTAGAGGTTATCTGCATGGACTTTGACAAGGAAAGGATGCTAGACATCTTCATGGACTTCAACAAGGGCAGGATGCTAGATGTTGCCTGCATGGACTTCAACAAGGGCAGGATGCTAGACATTGTCTGCATGGACTTCGACAAGGGCAGGGTGCTAGATGTTATCTGCATGGACTTCGACAAGGGCAGGGTGCTAGATGTTATCTGCATGGACTTTGACAAGGGCAGGATGCTAGAGGTTATCTGCATGGACTTTGACAAGGAAAGGATGCTAGACATCTTCATGGACTTCAACAAGGGCAGGATGCTAGACGTTGCCTGCAATGACTTCAACAAGGGCAGGATGCTAGACATTGTCTGCATGGACTTCGACAAGGGCAGGGTGCTAGATGTTATCTGCATGGACTTCGACAAGGGCAGGGTGCTAGATATTGTCTGAATGGACTTCGACAAGGGCAGGGTGCTAGATCTTGTCTACATGGACTTGGTCAAGGGCAGGATGCTAGAGATTGTCTGCATAGACTTCGACAAGGGCAGGGTGCTAGACATTGTCTGCATGGACTTTAGCAAGACCTCTGTCAATTTTCCTGGTGGTAGACTGGTCCAGAAGGTTATATCACATGGATTTCAGAGTGAGCTAGCCAATTAGATACAAAATTGGCTTGGAGTCAGAGGGTGGTGGAGGATGGTTGTTTTTTTTTCTTCTAAGGCTTGTGACCATTGGTGAGCCACAGGGATTCATGCTGGGTCCTTCCTTTGTTTGTCATCTGTATTAATGATTTGGACAAGAATGTGCATGGTGTGGTAGCAAATGTGGTCGGTGGTGTAATGGACAGTGAAGAAGTTTACCTAAGATTAATGTAGAATTTAGATCAACTTAAAAAGTGAATCATTGAATAACAGATGGATTTAAACTCTCTCAAGCATGAAGAGTTGGATTTTAGGATGTTAATCTAGGGCAGGACCTATACAGGGAATAATTTGGTACTGGAAGGCACTATAGAACAGAGAGCCTAGGGGTACAAGTATGTAATTCCCTGGAAGTGACTACGCAGGTGGATATGATGGTGAAGATGGCATCGGTCATGTTAGTCTTCATGGGTCAAGATTGAGTCCAAGATTTGAGACATTCTCTACAAGATGTTGTGGAGACCACACTTTGAGTATTTAGTGCAGTTCTGGTCATTTAGTTTTGGAAGGTTATGATTTAGCTGGAAAGGGTGCAGAAATGGTTCATTATATTGGTGGAACTAGACAGCCTAAGTGATAAGGAGAGTGCTTATTTTCTCTTGAGCCCAGGAAGCTGAAGGGTCACCTTATAGAAGAATATAAAATCACGAGTTGCAGAGATGAGGAGAACGGCAGCCAAGTCTTAAACCAAATGGCTTAGATTAAAGGGGAGAAAGAAAGGATTTGAAGGGCATGATTTTAAAAGAGAGGGCGGTCACTCTATTGAGTGAGCTCCAGTTGAAGTGGTGAATGTGGGTAAAATTAAAATGTTAAAGACACGTAGGAAAGATTTAGAGGGATATGGACAAATAAATCCATGGCAAAAGGTAGTCACGTGGACTATTTAGCACAAGGATCTGCTTTCTTGCAGTGTAACTCGATAACAAAATATTTTATGAATTCTTAAATTTTAAAGAGCTTTTGTGTTCGGTCTTAAGCAGTTCTGATAAAACAGCTACTGCTGACCTTTAGCTAGTTTCATTCATTAGTGTTGTTTTTCATTTATTGTAGCAATGATTGAATTTGAAGTATCCTCACATCCCTGGGTGTTTCTCAGAGCACCTGAATTCCACAACATTTTGATTGACAGGGTGCTCATGGCCAGCATCTATCAGCCTGAGTGTCCTGTAGTGCAGCATATGGCAGTCACTCAAATTAATATTAATACTCAGAAGGGTGAAATTTGTATTTGAAAAGACAGTTCTTTTTTTTCGAGCTAATCATGCACATAATGCTGGATTGGAGGCGTGATTCTCCAGGGCCTTGCCAATAATGTTGTTATCTACGGTCTCTTAAATGTACAGGCCAACAATTCAAAGCGGGAAGAATTGGCCCACCATTAATCCAAACTATTCTTACAATGGATATACCCGGTAGGAGTCTTCTATCCTTCTGCATTTCCCATCCCTTGAACATAGTCTGCTTGGAATTTGTTTATCTTTTCAGATGAGCATATCCTGTCTTTGTTAATCAATAGTAAGGTTTTGATCAAGCCTTGATGCGTTCTTTGTCCCAAAAATTAATTGTTTTGTGCAGCACATGTTGGGAATCTTTCTTTTGAGACATCCAGCACAGAAACAGGCCTTCCTGGCCCACGAGCCAGTCCCGCCCAATTGACCTACCACCACTGTATGTTTGAAGTTGGGGGGGGGAGGAAATCGAAGCACCTGGAGGAAACCCATACAGACACGGGAAGAATATGCAAACTCCTGACAGACAGCGCGGGATTCGAAACCAGCTCGCTGTTGGGTTAACCACTACACAAATCGTGCTCCCCTATTATGTTTAAGATCTGGTTATTATTCATCAGACGTTTAGTACATAGATTCTGCGTTCCTGGATTTTGGTTCAGGTCCTGTCTAAATGGCTGCGCAGGTATTAAGGTCTCTGAGCATCAAGTAGTGCGCACCTCATGTCTTGGCAGCAGGTGTCACTGAACTCTTCAATGCACGCGGGACCCGGGATCAATACAGGGTTGTAGGCCAGAGGTGTATGCCTACATTAAAGAGGTTCAGCTTTCAAGTGGCCGGCTGCTAGAGATATGAGCAATCTTATATCTGTTAGATATGTTCTCCTCCGAAAGCTTTTCTCAGTACTTGCTTCTACTCTTGTCCCCAGCATTCAAAGGGCCCGTGATCACTTCTGATTGGTTCCATCCTTCCGCTTTGATTGCTTTGACCATTGACACCAATTCTGGTTTGGCAGTTTTCCCACTGATTCTATTAACCTTGCTACCACTTTCCTTGGCTCTATCCACCCAGCCATGAAGTGATTTCTTTCCAGAATCAAAATTGACATGAACAAGCCATGAAATTTGTTGTTCTGTGGCACCATTACAGATATAAATAATTACATTTTTAAAATAAATCAATTAGTGCAAAAAGAAAGGGTCAGTGACGTAGTATCTGTGGGTCATTGTACATTCAAAAATCTGACGGGAGAGGGGAAGAAGCTATCCATGTGCCGCTGGGTGTTTGTCTTCAGGCTCCTGAACCTCCTTCAAATAATAGTACTGTGAAGAGGACATGGCCTGGGTGGTGAGGATCCTTGAGGATAGAGGCTGCTTTCTTAAGACATGGCCTCTTGCAGATGTCCTTCACAGAATGATGATTGTTGCCCATGAGGGAGTTGGCCGAGTTCACAACTCTCTTGTCTTTTTCTTTCCTGTGCAGTGGCACCTCCAGACAGTGATGCAGCCAGTCAGAATGCTCTCCATGGCGCACCTGTAGAAGGTGGCAAGAGTCTTTGGTGACATAACAAATCTCCTCAAACTCCTAGTATAGCAGCTGGCCAGCCTTCTTTGAGATGGCATTCATATGGAGGCCACAGGACAGATCTTCAGAGATGTTGACACCCAGGAATTTGAAACTTTTAATCCTTTCCACTGCTGCCCCCTCGATGTGGACTGGTCTGTGTTCTCCAGATTTCCCCCTCCTAAAGTCTACAATCAGATCAAGAGGCTTAGTTCTGCTAATGTTGCTCAGTTCCTTAGTTTTTCTAACGTTAAATGCAAGGTCGTGGCTGCACCATTCAACCAGCTGATTTATCTCCCTCCTGTACACTTCCTCATTGCCGTCTGTGATTCTGCCGACAACTGTGGTGCCATCAGTAAATTTGTAGATGGTATTTGATTTGTACCTAGTGACACAGTCATGGGTGTAGAATAAGTACAGTAGTGGGCTAAGTACACATGCTTGAGTTGCGTCTGCATTGGTCGTCAATGACAAGGAGACATTGTTTCCGATTCGTGCTGACAGTGGTCTTCCGATAAGGAAGTCAAGGATCCAGTTGCAGAGGTGGGGGTGCAGAGGCCCAGGTTTTGGAATTAGTTGACCATCACCGAGGGAAAGATGGTATTGAAAGCTGAACTGTAGTTGATAAAGAGTAGTGTGATGTATGTTTTGCTGTTGTTTCAGTGATCCAGACTTGAGTGGAGAGACTATACAGTAAATAATAGAGTCCTGCTGTAGAATAGGGAGTAACATTATGTAATTCCCTGAAAATGACTACACAGGTAGGTATTATGACTTAGTGGAATAGAAAATGTAGTGTAAGAATCTCATGCCACAGGTAAGACTCAACAGAAGCAAACTCTGAAATATGACATGTTTTAGAATCTGAATCAGGATTTATTGCCATGAACATGTGCCATTGTTTTGCAATGCTGAGAGAGTACACATCCTGTGGAGTGATTGTACTTCCTCTATCTTCTCCCTGATCATTAACTACTACTCCAGATCCAATTCTGTCTAACCTCAATCCAGTGCCCTCTGTACCCTTCCCGATCCTCACTATCCATTCCTGAATCCACAATGGAGTTGACTTTATCCCCCTCCTCCATGTAATGGCGAGACCTTGGGTCTCATACGCCAGAGAATTTCCCTGCTGGTATCCTTGCACACAGCTTTCAGATGGGGTAGATTCCTCTGTCCTATGACCTATATTGTGATGCTTCCCTATTCAGGGCATTTTCAACTTCAATGTGAAACTTCAGAGTGATGTATTATTGTATTATTGACATGGTGCATTTCTGAACAATGGAGGAAAATCTGGACAGGGGGAAAACACGTAAACAGCAATATATTGATGATGGGTTTAATATATTGATGACGTTGACTGAGTCTATAAAGTGGGAGAAATCCTCTGCTCTGCTTCAATGGGCCCAGATCTTTTTGACCACCCTCTGAGAATTGGCTGAGGAATTGTCTTGAGAGCCCACAGCTCTGCCCTGTGATGCAACCAACAGTAGCAATGCTTCCTCTGAGTAAATGGAGTAGGACACATCATCTCTTTCAACTGACTGACCAATAGTCATTCACTGAATTAGTTGTTAAAAATCATTTTGAATAGTGTATCGCTTATTCCTGTGAATATTTTTGTTTCATATGATAAATTGTAACCAGAGGTATTCTGAAATTACAAATTTATTTCATGGTATAATTGTTTGTAGCATGCCGAACCATATTAAAAAAAACGTCCTGATCGTTATACACTGAGTGTTAGAAATTGGGTGAAACCCAAACCCTGAAAATTGTATTTCTTTCACGATAGAGAAAAATAAAACCTTCAAACAATTCAGAGGTTGAAAAAAAAATTTAAAAAAAAAACAATTCAGAGGTTTGGGAGCATGAAGGCACGGCAGGTCGGTGCCTCCCAGTTCCAACACTCCTTGAGGAGTTTGCACATTGTCCCTCATTTATCCTTGTGTGTTGCAGCTGTTTCTCACATCCCAATGGCCTGCTGATTGGTAGGTTAATGAACTATTGGAAATGATCTCGAGACTACACGAATGGCGGAAAAATCAGGAGGTATTAATTGGCATTGAGAGAGAATAGGTTACCAGGATCTGTGAAGGATTTGGGTTGGATGGGTTTACTCCAAGAACCGGCATAGATGTGATGGGCTGAATGGTCTCCTTCTCTGTTATTTGGATATAGGAAATCACAAGAAGTCTTCATTGATCAGTGACTTAACATAAATATGAATGTTTTATGTGATGCCATCAAGTTATGCATAAAATCCATTTAATTCAATCTGACCACAACTGAAATACAATCCAAAAAAATCAATGTTACTCCTAATTGAAAGAAGAACATCAGATATTTAAGTGAATCGCAATGTTCAATCAAGAGCGAATCTGAAAAGTCATGGTCTTTTGATACAACTTATTATTTTTGCATGTTAATAATGAAGCATTTGAAGACTGAGGATTGATGAGACCTGAGTGGTAGACAAAATCTACATGCACTTTTGCAAGGCCTTTGACGAGGTTGCCCCATGACAGGCTGGTTCAGAAGGTGAGATCACATGGCTCTGCTTCAATGGGCCCAGATCTTTTTGACCACCCTCTGAGAATTGGCTGAGGAATTGTCTTGAGACAATTAACCCAGGGTTAACTGGCCAATTGGTTTCAATACTGGTTTGTTGGAGCAAATCAGAGGATGGTGCTGGAGGGTTGATTGGAGGGTCTTTGCACAATGGTGAGAGGCAAGGATTGTTGCAAGGTCCACTGTTGTTTGTCAATTTATATTAACAATTTGGATAAACATGTAGCTGACATGATTAGTAAGTTTGGAGATAATGCCCAGAATTGCTGGTAAAACATAAAAGCCTGCAGGTGTTGCGATTATAGTAAAAATACACAAAAATGCTGGAGGAACTCAGCCGGTCTCACAGCATCCATAATGGGTAAAGATGATTTACCGACATTTCAGGCCTGAGCCCTTCAAGGTAGAAGCAAATGCAGGTGTTCCTATTCTGCCCCATTCCCTTGCTGACATGTCCGTCCATAGTCACATGCATTACCAGACTGAGACAACCTGCAAACCAGAGGAACCACACCTCATCTTCCGTCTGGGCACCTCCAGTGACATTAACATTGACCCCTGGTTTCCGTTAACCTCCCCACCAATCTTCTTCCCTTGCCTCCTTTAGTGTTCTCTCTTTCATCTTCCCCCTCCCCCTTTTCCCTCCGTCTCCTTTCACAGAGTCAAAATCAATTCTCACCTTCCCTCACTCCTGTCCTCTTATCATAACCAATTAACATTGACTGTCTGTCAGTCTGGACTCATCCCCCTCACGTTTTTCCCCCTTTCTCTCCCAGTCTTTAATTCAAACTCCTTGCTTGCTTTTCACTTACACCTTGAAGAAGGGCTCAGGCCTAAAATGTTGCTAATGTACCTTTACCTCCTATGGATGCTGCAAGATCAGCTGAGTTTCCCAAGCATTTTGCTGTATTTTTACTACTGGACAGTGAAGAAGGTTATTTAAGATTGCAGCAGAATCTAGACCAACAGGGAAAGTGGGGCAAGGAATGGCAGATGGAATTTAACTTGTACAAACTGGACATGTTGCCTTTTGGGGAGTTAAAGTAGGGGAGGATGTGCAATAAATGGTAGGGTTCTGCAGAGGGCTGAGAAACAGAGATCTAAGTATACTGTTATATGGTCCCCTTCAATTTATGCCACATGCAGATATGGTCGTGAAGAAAGCATTTGGGTCAGGGCATCGGGTATAGGAGTTGGGACGTTATGTTACAACTGCATAAGACATCAGTGAGACCGCACTTCGAATGTTGAGTGCAACCTGACTACCAGAATGATAGAGATAAGCTAGAAAGTGTGCAGGAAAAAACTCTTGAGGATTCAAAGAGACGAATCCAACATTTGCAAGTTCTGTTTCAGCTCAGAACTCGTTGATGTATACAATGATTTGCTGAGCCTGATTTAAATGTTGGCAAAGATGAAGAACAGAGGGCTCAAAAATCTCAAGGCACATGAGAGCTGCATTCTCCTGTACCCTTATTTCACCCTTTGTTGAGATTCTGACCAGGTACATTTTACAGCTGTCCTGTCCTGGTGGTTTTGAGAACCTGATGGTTGGGGTCTGTCACTGCTTGGAGTATAACTTCTTATCTTGGCGTGCTGCACCAAATGCTACTCGATTAACTGTTCATTTCATTGTACATTTTCCTTGTCTGTTGAATGAGAACACAGTCCAAATTTGCCTCCTGTATCCAAGACTCAAGCTTAAATGATTCTAGACTGGGAAGATATATTAGTTGGAAAGTCTGGGTCAAGACATACTGTCGTGATCGACTCCATGTGAAAAGTAAAATACTGGAGATAAATATATCGTGTTGGCTATTTAGGGAGCTACAGAAATGAGGGCTTGTGATTGTGAAGGTAGGGATTTCTCGGCAGCTGTGAATGTTCGGGGGTGACATTGCTGAAGCCTTCAGATTGAGAAAGGCCACGATGAGATACATTGTGATTGTTCCACAGATCAGTGAAAACTAAACAGAAGACATTCCCAAAGGAATTAAAGAGGTTAGAAAAACATTCTTTGCACAGAGTGTGGTTAGAATTTGGAATTTTATGCCACAAATCAGCTCATAAATATTTTTTTTACGTGAGAGTCAAACGTTTCCTTGACTAAGAGATTTAAAAGGTATGTTGTAATAGAGTAAAAATAAATTACGTGGTGGAAATAATGAACAATTGCAAGGCAGATTGAGTGGGCAATACTGTTCTCAGAGGCTAACTCTCTAACACTGTAGTTTGAACAATGCCATTATTTTTATTTCCATTATCTTGCCTTCCACTCAATACTTTTTTTGTGCAATATATTTCCTGATGTCGACTTCCAACCAATGGAACAACTTAGATTCATAAAACACTCTCAATATGACAAAAACAACTCAAGGAATTTGCCTCACAGAGAATAAACCCAAACACATGACTCAGAGACAGTTCAGTTAGGCGATTATCAGAATCTTTAATAGGAATTACAGGCCCAGTACCCAGGTGGTCCAATTGGCAATGGCAAACCATTCAGCAGGGCAAGGCAGGGTCAAAAAACAGTTCAAAGGTCAAAAACCACTCACTTTTTAGGCTGACCCTAGGGAAGAATGCTGGACCACTTGCAACAAAGGGCTAAGGCAAACTGGCAAAGAGGGAAGAGAACACACAGCTTATATACACAAGGGGGAGGGGAGGATAACAAGACACAGGCGGGTAATCAGACGCAGGTGAAACACATTAGGGCAGGGTAGATAATGACACAGGAGGGAAAAACAAAAACATAACCTGAACAGACGAGACATGACACAAAGTACTCCATGGGAGAGTTACCACATAAAAATGATTGATGTTGGATCATATCTGGAGATATTAGGGTAGAGAACCAAAATGCCTGGCTTGAGAGATGAATATTAAGGAATGTCATAAGGAAAGTGTACTAAGTATTGGTGCACCGTCAGTAGCGCTGAGCAGCGAAGTTGCGGAATGAATTTGAAAGTACAATGTACTATCCCCTATCATATAGTTGAACAAGAAACATTGCAGATGCTGGGGTCAAATGTGCTGGAGGTATGTCTGTGCCTGATGAAGGACCAAGACCCCTTCCGATAGATGTTGTGTGACCTGTTGAGTTTCTCCAGGGACTTTTGTGCAATGCTATTATTCACTCTGTTTAGCATTACTAGTGGTGGGGGGGGGGGGGGGGAATATTTGAGCGCAAGGGAGGAAAGGAGACAGAGAGGTGACAATTCACCCTTCTGACGCTTCTGCAATTTTTAACCTTTGCCGGTATTTATTTGTATGGCCACTCCAAAGGTTGCTACAATTTTCAGTACCACCTTCTCTGTTTGATTTAACAGCTGGTGCAAAGTTAACACATTTCTAGTTGCTTTCATATCCAGGCCATGGATGTGGTTTAAGAACTATTGGATCTCTTTGCCCAGGTACTATCTATGAATATTTATTTCCCTATTCATAGCCAAATCTTAAATCTATTTCATACCCCCCCCAACCTATATTTCTGTGCAATAAAAGCAGAATATTTTAGAAATACATGTCAGACTTCAAAGAAAAAGCAAACTTAACATTTTGGGTCAATGGTATTTCCAAAGAATTAATATCTGTATCAGATAATAATGAGTGCTCAGTAATTGTGGTTCCGTCTCCACAGCCGCTACCTGAGTCTGTCTGGAGAGTTGTCACCATCTTCCTCACCCTATTTGTGTTTTAACTTTGCCGTACAGACAAGGGGTCTACATTCAAAAATCGCATCGGTTTCTCAAGGATCCTGACAATAAGCTTGACATTTTGCCAAATGATTTGTCAGGCAGGATTTTTCCTTCCTAACTTCATATTGGACTGTACTTTGGGCTCACCAATTTGAATTATGCATCCATATCTAATAACCTTTGGTTAACTAGAGTAGATTTGCTGCATTACAAAGCAACGAATTCCACGACACATGTCCATGACAATAAATTCTGATTTTAAAACATAAGTCGCAGTACAGAGTTTGCTTCCGTTGAGTTTTACCTGTGGCATGGGATTCTTCCTATACCATTTCTATCCCACAGTCATTCTTAATTTCAGTTGACCTCTCTCCCTCCCTCCCCCTCCCTGAGTCTTTCCCTCTTTCTCCCTTCCTCCAGCTCTCTTCCCTCTTCCATCACTTCTCTGCAATTTTTTCTACCCTCCCACCTCTTGCCTGTTAGCTTGTACTTCTCACCCTGCCCATTCCTCCTTCCTCTCCTCCTCCCCTTTTTGTTCATACCTTGACGAAGGGCCTAGGTCCAAAAATTGGTTATCCTTTACTTCCATTAGATTGAGTGGCCTGCTGATTTTCACCAGCAAGTCATTCTCTGGTCTGCTTTTTTATTGCAGACCATCTAACATTTGGCCACATCACTTTGAATTTCCTCTGATGTTACTGCCATGTTATTTTTAAATCCTATGAATTCAAAAAAATGTGAATGAATCATAGTTATTGGGATAAAAGCCTAGATCAGTAGTTCTCAACCTTTTTCTTTCCACTCACATCCCGCTTTAAGTAATCCCTATGTCATAGGTGCTCTGTGATTAGTAAGGGATCGCTTAAGGTGGTATGTGGGTAGAAAGAAAAAGTTTGTAAACCACTGTTTTAATCATCTCTCATTGACTCGTTATGTGGACTGTTTCCTAACTCCAAAGGAAATGGGCCAAAGTTTTCTCAAGCAAAATACTTCAATAACAATTGGGTCTTGAGCAGTGATTCTCAACCTTCCCTTCGCACTCACATCCCACTTTAAGAAATCCCTTACTAATCACAGAGCACCAGTGGCATGGGGATTACATAAAATGGTGCGTGAGTGGAAGGAAAAAGGTTGAGAACCATTGGGTTAATTTCAAGAAAATAACTATATTTTACTTTAACCATTTTATACATTTAATATCTGCTGCACATTTAGTATCTTAAATTTCTTGCTCACTACATGGACATCTTACAACACTTAAAAGATGTATTTAACAACATATGAAACATTTAGGCTCCCACATTTCCATGGGGCTTTCTCGATGCCACTGCATTCATGAGGAATGGTGGATGTATGAGGGATGGGTTTTGTGGGGTGTATGGAGGTGTTTTGTGGGTGTTTTGTGTGTGTGTGGGTGTTTTGTGGATGTTGGGTGTGTGGGTGTTGTGTGGGTGTGGTATTTTATTTGTGTTAAACAGAAACAGATTTAGTCTGCACCTCCAGCATTATTTTACTCCTTACCATACATATTTTTGATATAATTAAAGATGAGTTCATACAATGCAAATACAGAGAGAAATACACATTTTTTTTAACTTTCAAATCATGGGTTAACTTCGGGCACGTTGTTGGTGCCGAGGACCACTGACGTCTGATATTTAAGAAGGTGGAATGGTCATACAGTATTAATAAATCATGAGGTGTTAAACTGACACTTACAGATCAACAAAGTAGGGATTAACTTCTCTAAAGGTGAAAATGAATCTTCCAATGTGTGATGTGTTTAGGGCTAATTGGCTTGAGATGGCATTTCACAGTGGGAGCAATAAGTCCTGAGCCAGTAAACTAATTATAGACAAAAGCCACAACAAAGTAAAACGCAAAAGCAACAATTATTTCCTGGGTTGTTGCTCCTCTCCTCCATCACTCTTGAGCATTCTTCCAGCGATATCATTCCTGCTGTAACCTAGAGAGTTAAAGTTGAGTGTTTATAATATTCATCTGGTAAAGTTCTATTCGATTAGATATCTGCTTGGATTGTGGGAAAAGCATGTAATGTCTTATAATCTATTCTAGTATGAGGACGGGAGATAACAGCCGAGAAACCAAAGGCCCAGCAAAAAGCAACCTGCAGTTCAGATCTTCTATTCATTTTCAAGACCATAGTGCTCTCAGACCAATGATTAATGGGAGTTTATTATCATATACATAAGTAGAATGTACAGATGGACCAGAATTCTTGCTTGCTTGAACCAAGCAGGTATCTAAGATAAACCAGCAATAGTAGATGTGAAACTACCTCAATATGCCAAAGTAGAAAATGAGATAGAAAGATAAATATTCAGAGTTACAATTTTTGGATTAATAAAGTTAATGATTGATTAGCTTTTGTTAAAATGATTCATAAAATTATCTCAACCACAACCGCTCAATTTAGATTTTGTAACTCTGTTGGAAACTGTTTACTGGAAATATTTACTATATTGTAAAGATCTGATCGCTGACACTGCTTTTGCAATTCTTTCAGCATGCTTTGCACATATTACAGCAAATTTAATCTCGTTACTATTGCAAGAGAGTGTGAATCTAGCTGTTTAAAACTGGCACTTCAGCAGTTAAAATAGTGAAGGAAAGAACTTCAGTCGAACATGTGTCCAGTTTCTAGGGGAATCAGAGTTTTGGGGAACAAATTGTCTTAAAAAAAGATGGAACAACAGTTTTGATTGAAGAAAAACTCTGAGGTAAAAAAAAGTTCAGAGGTATATCTTTTATTTTTAAATGCGGAATTCAGCCAAGGAGATTACTTGTGCATCTTAACCTCAGACTTCAGCCATTTTGGAAACAACATTTGCTTAATGGTTTCTTATTGTTTGCTAAATGAAGATTGAAAAACACAAATCAATAAGCAGAATTGTGAAAAGAGACTTTTATTGTCCAGACTTTATGGTTTCTGCTCTTTGCCAGGATCTATTTCTTCTATTCAACTGTTGGTTAAAAATACAATAGAAGTTAAATTGTCCAAAAATTGAGAACAAGTACTGGGTAAACAGCCTACCGTTTAAAGTAAATTCACTAATACCTCCAGGCAATGCCATGTTCTGCATGACTTCTTACTAGTCTTTAAATTCGATTAAGGCTAGCTTGGCAAGATTGAAAATGCCCCTGCTGGAATTGGGACCAGTGTTATTTCCAAACAGGAAACTAAGAAGTGCCCTGTGTATTCACTGGGATCTTCTTCCATATAACAAAAGCAATTACAATGGTCACTTGCAGTTTCGGGAATTACCTTATTTTGTAGGACTCTTGTATATTTGTTTGGAGTTCAATTCAATATTTTTGAAGGCAGTGGCATTTGTTTTGGGAACTAGAGTTAAATTTAATATTCCACCATTAAAATAAAATCCAATTACTCGTTTATTGATCCAAAATAACATGCAATACCTTGCGCTGGGTTCAATCAGATTACTGGCACTAAGCTGGCCAGGGAATGATTCTCAGGATACAACTTGGAACTACTCAGTGTAATTCTGATTCAAAAATCAGGTTTGCTTATCTTTCCTAAATAACCACATTTCTGTATTCATCTGTAAATATCTAAGGTTACAAAAATGTTTTTGTATCCCTTACCAGCAAACATGATCTGCTCAGGCCCATCTAAATGGTTGCAAATTACCGCTATACTTCCTTTAGCAAATTACTCAAGCTTTTAAATGAAAAGGGACTGAAAGTAAGAGTCTTCCTTTTAAAGTGCTCGAGCAAACTATAGGCCTCACTGAGAAATAAATGTATATCTTGAGTAAACAGCTTTTAAGCCCACCAATATCAGTAAACCCATAACCAAATACTATCATTTTCCCGTTTCCCATTCTCTTTGATGTCTCATGTGACATTAATGATGGCAAATTCAAATTGATTTTAAGGTTGTTTTTGCTAATGTCAAACAAAAGACAGCTTGTTTAAAACATCGGTAGTAACCCTTAGGGGCTACGCTGTCTGAAGTATGCTGGATTTTGTTACTTGTTTTATCCAAGAGTGGGACACATTTATTTTCAGAACAGTTGTTTTTTTTCCCAGATATTAAGAGTTAAGTAGAAATGGCAAGTACATAAATCTTTTCTCCTTTTCTTGATTTGCTGTGCATTCAACTTCTTCCAGCCGAGAGATAGAGAACTTACAGTTCTGCAATCCTCATCAGTGGATGGCGAACAAAAGAAGGGTCAGGTTATGTTAACAATTCTATTCCATTCATAGAGTTCTACAGCCAGGAAGCAGACCCTTTGGCCCAACAAGTTCATGCAGACCCATATATATCAAGCCCATTCAAATCTCAATTTGTTTCTTCTCATTAACTTTTACCTTGCTGTGACAGAGGCAATTTGTCGTGGCCGTGTAACTGGCCAAACTGCCCATGCTTGGGACGTGGGAGAAAACTGGAGTACCCGGAGGGAACCCACCCAGTCACAGGGACGACATGCAGGCTCCACGCAGGCAATCTCCCTACCCACCACCCCCCCCCCCCCCAACCGAGATCAGGGTTAAACTAAGTCACTTGAGCTGTGAGGCACGAGGTTTTCAGGTTGTTCCAAGTAAACCTTGTCTTCCCTGAATTCCCAAGGTCAGTAAGAGCTGAGGGCTTGACAGAGTAATGCTGTTTTGGGCTTCAGTTCGCCTTGCCCTTTCCCAGATTTGCCCAGACATGGACACTGGCGTGGAGCTGAGGCCACATCCAGATTGCTCCTGTGCCGCAGTATTCGTTGTCAAAGCCAGCAGCAGGTCTTCTGAAATGCTGGAACCAGTGTCAGGAAAACCTATTTCACCCAGCCTCTCAAGGATCCAGAACAGCAATCCCATACATTTGACGTCCGATGCAGGGTCTCAACCTGAAACATTAACCATCCTCCTGTTTCCCTCTGTGACTCCCTCGTCCACTCATCCCTTCCCACCAATCGCCCCCTTGGCTCCTTCCCCTGCACCCGCAGAAAGTGCCACACCTGTGCCCACACCTCCTCCCTTACCACCATTCAGGGCCCCAAACAGTCCTTCTTTGTGATTCTGCAAAAGTCATCTACTGCATCCAGTATTATCCATGCGACAGACACTGTTTGACCTGCTGAGTTTCTCCAACATTGTGTTATTACTTTAATCAAGGAGTCTGCAGACTTTCCCATTTAACTTTGGGGTCCACATTTGCTGCCTCACCTATTGAATTCCTGTGGTAGATTGTGTTACAGCCTTTTTACCTCCTCAGATCTCCTGTAAATTTTTAGACTTCTCTACCTTGGGGTAAAGATTCTGACTACTATGGATGGCCCTCAGCTTTGTAAAGCTCTATGAGGTCAATCCTCAGCCTCCAACATTGCATTGGAAATAAACCAAAAGTATTCAAGCCCTTCTTATAACAACAGCCCTCCCATTCCAGATAATGTCCTAATGAAGATAATTACAGATACCTGAGTCTTGAGCACACCTCAGTGGGTCAGACATCATGTAGAAATAATCTGTCAATGCTTCGAGTTGACATCCTTTGTCAAGACCAAGATATAAAAGGTAAAATTAAAGGGAAAAAAGAAGCTAGTACAGGGACAAGAGGTGAAAGGACAGAAGGTGTGAGAGATGAAGAGACAAGTAGAGGATGGAACCATTAGCAAGGGAAGGGGAAAATAAATGTTGAAAAGAGAGAGAGAGAGAAGGATTGAGTACTGGAGGGTAAACAACAGATGGAAACAGTGGAACTGGATGGTGGTGGAGTGTTTTCCTAAAATTAGAAAATGCATGGTTCATGCTGTTAGGTTTAAGGGGGTCAAGAAGGAATATGATGAATTCTTTCTCTAGTTTATGTTTAGCCTCACCCTGACAATGGATGAGGCTGAGGTCAGATATGTCATTGTTGGAATGGTTTGGGGACCATGACTATGTGGCTCAGTACGACAACACCACTTACAAATTTGCTGATTATGTATAAAAAGGGGCAATGAGACAGCATAAAACAGGGAGATTGAAAACTTGGCTGAATGGTATATTAACAACAACTTCTCACTCAATGTCACCAAAACCAAGAAGTGGAATCTAGTTTTTATGAAGGGAAAACTAGAGGTGTACTATCCAGTGATTATTGGGGATCAAATGTGGAGATATGTGAGCAACTTTAAACTCCTGGGAGTTTAAAGTCATCGCCTCGACTTGCTCAGGAGTTTGTGGAGGTTGGGTATGACATCGGAAGCCTTGGAAAACTTCTACAGAAAGTGCGCTGACCAGCTGCATCACAGAGAGAGGGAGAGAGAGAGAGAGAGAGAGAGAGAGAGAGAGAGAGAGAGAGAGAGAGAGAGGGAGAGTGAAAGAGAGAGAGAGAGAGAGAGTGTAAATTTTGGCATGTGTGTGTTTGTGAATAGGTGTCTGTCACTGTCTCTGTGCTTGTAAATGGGTGTGTGTGAGGGTATGTTTGTGAATAGGTGTATGTGTCTGGTTGTGTGTGTGTGTGTCTGTGTGTTTGTGAATGGGTGTGTGTGGGGGTATGTTTGTGAATAGGTATATGTGTCTGGTTCTGTGTGTGTGCGTGTGTGTCTGTGTGTTTGTGAATGGGTGTGTGGGGGTATGTTTGTGAATAGATGTATGTGTCTCATTGTGTGTGTGTCTGTGTGTTTGTGAATGGATGTGTGGGGGTATGTTTGTGAATGGGTGTATGTGTCTGGTGTGTGTGTCTGTGTGTTTGTGAATGGGTGTGTGGGGGTATGTTTGTGAATGGGTGTATGTGTCTGGTGTGTGTGTCTGTGTGTTTGTGAATGGGTGTGTGGGGGTATGTTTGTGAATGGGTGTATGTGTCTGGTGTGTGTGTGTCTGTGTGTTTGTGAATGGGTGTGTGGGGGTATGTTTGTGAATGGGTGTATGTGTCTGGTGTGTGTGTCTGTGTGTTTGTGAATGGGTGTGTGGGGGTATGTTTGTGTGTATGTGTGTGTGAGCAAAGTTTTTTATGCACCAGGTTGTGATCTGAGATCCTTCATTTATTTCATGAATATGAAGCACCTGGTAAAATACAATTAGGGAGATGTTAGTTGAACTGCTCAGACAGGTTGGGAGCAACAGTGACCACATCCTGCCTGGAGTTTGGCAACCAAAACTGTACACTATACTCTAAGGGCACTCTCACCGATGTTTTCTTCAGCTGCAATATGTCATCCCAACTGTCACAGGCAATGCCTTAAGCCTATTAAGGCAAGCATAACAAATGCATTTTTCACCACACTATTCTCAGATACATGGACAGGACAGGTTTAAATTGATATGGGCCCAACGCAGGTAAGCGAGGCTAGTGTAGGTGGGATACTGTGGTTAGCATGGGCAGGTTGGGCTGAAGTGCCTGTTTCCACACTTTCCCTATGACTATAACTTTTCAACACTCTTTGGACTCCCCCTTATACATCAATACTCCCTAGAACCCTGCTATTTATTCTGTATGTCCTATCAGAATTTAACCTCCCAAAGTACATTGTCTTATACTTGTTTGGATTAACTTCCATCTGACCTTCTCTGCCATGACCCATTGTCTCCTTTGACAACCTTTTTCACCATCTGTAACGTCTGCAATTGATCATGTCCCTACATTCTAATCCACATTATTATGTATCCCAAGTTCCAGTTCTGATCTCTGTGATACCCCATTTGTTGCAGATTATTTTTCCACCCCTCAGCCCTGCCTCCTATAACAAAGCCAATTTTGGATCCAGTTTGCTGAAAATACACCTTAGATTCTTTGTGTCTTAACTTTCTGGACCAGTCTACCATGTGAGCTACATCTGCTACTCTGCCCTCATCAATTTTCCAAGTTATCTAAAAAAATCTCCATATGATTTGTGAGATCTTCCCTGCACAAAAAAAAACATGCTGATGCCTTCTAATCAGTGCCTATCTTTTGAAGTCAACATCAATCCGCAGAATCCTCGCCAATAAATTCCATACCAATGAACCAGAACTTGGTGGCCGAGTGTTTCCTGGTTTATCCCTACTGCTCTTTCTGAATAAGCTATCCTCCTGTCTTCTGGTACCTTGCCTGTGGCTAATAGAGATGCAAAAGTTGCAACAATCTCCTCCCTTGCTTCTATTAGATCCCGTCAAGCTATGGGGGTTTATCCACCCTAATGTATTCCCATATTTCTTGCAATTCCTTCTTAATCCTGACATAGCCTTGAATATCAATGTTCCCCTTCCTTAACTCCCCAACCTCAACATACTTCTCCCTGGTGAATACCAATGAAAAATATTTCTTTTGGATCCCCTGGCTCCTTTGATCCCTGAGAGAAATTATTCCTTTCTTGAAGCCCTCATAGAAACATAGAAACATAGAAGATAGGAGCAGGAGTAGGTCATTCGACCCTTCGAGCCTGCTCCGCCATTCAACGAGATCATGGCTGATCTTAAAGTTCAGTACCCCGTCCCCGCCTTCTCTCCGTAACCTTTAATGTGTCTGATATACTTATAAAAGGCTTTAGGATTCTTCTTAATCCATCTTGCCAGTGTCAGTTTGTAACAGCACTGGTTCACCACCGCCACAAGTTCTTGGCCCCTTTTTGACCAAATTGGTTATGGTTGCTTGTGGGATGATCCTCTGAAATGTATGACTGTCTGTAAGGAGTTTGAATGTTCTTCTCATGTCCCCGTGGGTTTCCACCGAGCACTCCAGTTTTCCTCGCATGGTCCATGGATGCCCAGGATCAGAAAGCTGATTGGTCCATGGATGTATTTGGGCAGTGCAGGCTCATGTGCCAGAAGGCCTGTTACCCTTCTGTATCTCTAAATTACAATTAAATTAAAATCAATATATCATGTGTGTGCAACTGAGAGAAGTTTAAAAGCAGTGACGGTGGATTGTTGCGGCAACCCGAATTTAGACAAAGGTGGGAACTGAATATAAACTCAGCAGATTCATTCCATGGATTGAATTATCTTTTTGCAGTGAATCGTACAGAAATTTATGGCTACGAAGCAGGTATTCAATCTGCCATGACCATGCTGTCTAATAAAGTTTCTCCCATTTCCCAGGACATTAATCAGAGTTTTTCCCATCAGGATTTAAAATGTCTTTCATTCTGCTAGGCTGAAGATTAAATTGGAAATTATAACCTGAAACTGAAAATGCAGTGTGAACCCAGAGGTGAGGGCAAGCTGTGGATTTATGCAAGTTACTTCTTGAAATGAATTAAACCAAATGGAATTTTGCAGTGAGACAAACTTTTCATTGAACAAGCATACTTCCTGATTCTCCAGGTTCAAGGGTTCAAGTTTTCTTTTACATAAAAATGATATACTCTAACTTTTATCTGCCATAAAGCATAGAGTCATGATGAGCGTTGCCCGACACCCCTAAAAAATAAGAGAGAGTCCCTTCAGAGACACTGAGTGTCCGTGGATTCATCTCCAGTGCTCCCGCGGCCTCTCCTGTTTGAACCAGACAGCCTGAGCTTCGGATCCAGACCTCTGATACAATTTAGAGCCTGTGGCCCTTTGGGAACCCTTCTCTCCTGCACTTCACAGTGGAGTTCAAATACACCACTCTTCTGATCCACTTGAGTTAATAGTAATGCGGTTTCACTGTTTTTAGAACTCAAGGATAACTGGAATTCAATCAAAAGTGCGAATACAAATCGTAAGAATGTATTGTCACTGAAAAAGCATTGGGCAGAACTTATCTGGAGAATCCTGCTGATTTGTTCACATCTAAGTGCAAGATGTGTGTTACTTTCTTCAGACGGCATTGAAGCTAAACAAAAAGGTAATTTTTCTGAGAGAAATTTAACTCCTGAGTAAAGGTTTGGGAAATTGGGCTTCGATTCAGTTTGAGATGGTCTAATTGAAGTTTAAAAAAATAGTAAGGGGGAATTGACAGTTAATCAAGATGACCGAAGCTGACAATATAGCTAGACACAAGAATCAATTAGCTGCGCTTCTGCAGAGTGAAGGGATTTGATGAGAAGATGGGCCTGACTTTTATTGCAAATGGAACTTGTGGTCCTCATGCCCTTTGCCTGCTTCTTTATTCAAACAAAACCAGTAAGTAGCAGAAGATATCATAATTCATTTCAGTTCAGAACATCACAGTTAATTCCCTGAGGGCAATAAAGGTCCAAGGTATAATGTGGGCTGCAGGCTAGAGCAGGCATTGTTTTTTTTAAGGACTACACCTTCATGAATTTCCCCACCCCACAATAATAGCCTGCACTTGTCCCAGAAGTGTTTTTTTCTCTGTTCTGTGCAGTTGATTAACCTGGAGGCTTTTTGTGGTGTTGTTGCCCCAGTGGGGAGAGCTAAACCTTGAGCAGTGGCTGGGCCTCAGGAGGTCGAACACAAGGGCCCAGCCCTGAGTTTCCAGGTCAGCTTTTTGAAGGCTTGAGTCTTGGCAAAAGGCATGGAAGGAGGCATTTCAAAACAGTTTCAATAGGTTTAAACATTGCAATTGAATTAAAACAATTAAAAAATCTTAAGATGTATTTATTTATTTATTTAGACGCACAGCTTGGTTACAGGCCTTTTCGGCCCACAAGCCCATGCCGCCCAATTACATCCAATTAACCTACATACCTGGTATGTGTTGAATGTTGGGAGGAAACTGGAGCCCACGCAGATACAAAGAAAACATATAAACTTACAGACAATGATGGATTCAAATCCCCAGTCCTGATCGCTTTTAATGTAACAGCGTTGCACTAACCCTACACTAACCAAACTGTCCCCTTCAACCTTAAACAACTGAAAACGAGTTTAAACCTTGAAAAATAAAGCAGAGAAATGAAATCTTACCTTTAGTTACTTTTATAATGACAGTTGGCAATCTCATCCAGATGATTGGAATTGCAATAGGGAGGCACGGTTGGCGTAGCAGTTCGTGCAATGCCGTTACAGCACCACCGATTAGGATCAGGGTTCGAATCCCACGCTGTCTGTAAGGAGTTTGTTATGTTCTCTTTGTGTCTGCATGGGTTTTCCCCAGGGGTTCTGATTTCCCCCTACCATTCACAAATATACCAGGGGTTGTAGGCCAATTGAGTGTTATTGGACGGCATGGGCTCATGGGCCGAACGGGCCTTTTACCATGCTGTATATCTAAATTTTCAAAAAAATGTTTCAGCTACCTATAGAAAAGAAAGGAGACAAATGTGATGTTGAGTCAGCTCCCTAGCCCAGGAGCCCAGCAGTTGGACTGCATCAAATGGAAAATGCTGGCTAAAGTTCACTACCTTTTGGCTGACAACGAATGCATGATCCTTGAATTGTCACCATGCTAGCTGTGGCAGGTACTTTGAGACACAACGCAATCGTGAACATTCTCATTTAATTTATTGAAAAATCGCTCTGTTTTTAAAATTATTTCCTAAACGTTCTTTGTGACCAATGTGTTCTGAAATTGGTGTTCATTGTAAAATCTGGCCACGAATTGGATGCAGGAGTTAGAAATTATTGGACCGACATTCCAACTCAGAAATGGGGAGAAGGAAGGGATTAACTTTTCCAAGTCGATGTCTGTGCATGAAATGCACTGCATCACAAAATGGGTATTGCTATTTCCCTGGTGGCCACCTGGAACAGAGGCATTAGGCCTTAAATAATTTAACGAGAGGTCTGATGCAACCTTTAGTGCAGCCTTGTGAAACTGAGCTGGGTTCTGCTCCATACTAGCCCTGGGCTCTTGTTCATTTTATTGCATATTTTAGAGTGCTTTTGTGTCCAATTCCTTTTGTAACAGATAAGTCCCAAAATGTTAGGAAACGGAATGCTTCACTGGGGTTTCAGTGCTCAGGTGGGCCCCCGGTTGTTCCTCTCAGTCTGCACCATTATGCAAAGTTCCTGTTCAAAGATATATGATACCACCGAGCAATAAGGTGAACGGGCGATGAGGTGGGTGGCTGGAGTCCATTTGCTGCCTCAGGTTATGTGAGTTCAACACACTGAGATGCCAACCAGTAAAGGCAGGATCTGGTGATTAATTAGTTTTGAAAATGATCTTGCACCTATCTTCACCGCAGTGGTACAACATTCAGAAACCTGATGTTGCTGCTCAATCACTGGAGGCTAAGTAGAAAAGTATGACGAGCGTAGTTGACCCCTCCGCTGTCAAACTGTTGTCCTCTGTGGAAACCAGAGTGTAATTGATTAGAACATTTCACGTTCCTTTCCTTTCTAGCCCTGTGTGTGATTTGGTCTGTTTCTGACACTGGTGCGTGGTTTCTAGTTATCTGATAACTGACTAGGGAAAATAAGAAACTAACCTTGTGCAATGAATAAGGTTCAGTCGCACTGTGGTGTCATTGTTGGTTACGCTGTGTAGGCTGCTTGCCTGGCTTGCAGACACATCAGGTGCTGGATCTGGTGGAACAGAACTTCTGTGTGTCTGCGAAATAGCACTGAATTAATTTCAATGTTGATTTCAGTGTCACTTGTGCTTTATTGTGCTGCACATACAAAGCTCATGAAAGGTACAATCCTCGAGCGCTGATGTAGGTTAAAACCAGAAAGCTGAGGCCCACCGAGCAAAATCGTCCCACATAACCCAATCTGCTCCACTGCTGGGGAAATGGAGGCATCTACCTTCTATGGAGGTTTTCCTTCAGGGTTTTCATTGACCATTGTCCTGTCACTTACTTGGTTCCGGACCTCAGAAACCTGGCCTTCTTCCCCAATGCCCCTCACACCTACATCTAATGTTGTAATATTCTACGTCATGGCAACAATTTTAAGAAAACCACGTACAGTTAAAAACCCCTGTCGTCTGGAAAAAAAATCACGGAATATAAATAGGTAAAAAATACAGAAGTTTAAAATTGGCGCGCCTCTCCGTTAGTTCGCCAATCACGCAACATGCAATCTCAAGCAACCAGAAAATTCACTGATCCAGCATCTACCAATCCCCCTAGGAGCTGGATACCAGGGTTTTTTTTTACTGTATTTACTTTTTAAGAATATGCCATTGTTAAGTTGAGGCAAGTAGGACCAGCCCCATTTCTCCACTTCTCTAGGCAGGCAACGTCTAGGTTCAAGTATAGGAAGTTCCCAGGTTATGAACATCCAACTTGTGGACAACTTGTACTTATGAACGGACAGCAGGCTCGCCAGCTTGAGGAAGGAGAATGTTGTCCACCATTTTAAGTCAGATCGCGTCGCCTCCCTTGATGCCAACTTCAAGAAATTGACTCCAGTAGTTTTATATGCATAGAAAGGTAAAATATATACTATATATTAAGACAAACATTTGACTAACTGACGCTAAATAAGAACTGTATATCCCTGTTGCGACTTAACCTACAAATTCGACTTGAAGACAGACTTAGGACCAGACCTCATTCGTAACCTGGGGACTGCCTGCACCAGTATTGGAGGGTAACATCAGAAATTGACATCAGCATCTCTTTCTCCATTGAGTCCTCAAAGCTGCAGGCAATTATTCCCTGACTCTCTCCACCTCAACCACCTCCATGCGTCTCTCTGATTGTACTCTCACCCTGGTCTTCTTTCTCGATCACCTCTATACAATCACCTCGTGCAAACTATAATGTAGAGTTATGCATGCAGCCTGACTGTTGAGCATTGGGTGAAGTAAACACTGCTGAGGGAGCCTCCACAAGGCTGGTGCCGACTTCAGCTTTCATGTTCAAGCATTTTGCACAATTTGCAGCGTAATGACCAATTTTCACGGCACAATTTTGCCTTGCATTCAGAAGCCTGATCTAAAATGTTCTTATTCTAGCTCTAAACATGCTTCTCATTATATCACCCGGATGATTCAAACTGAAGTTCACAGAGCTGACGTCCAAGCAGCATCTTGCCTGACATTCAGGTGGGAACCGTAGTGGACAGAAAATTGACAAGATGACTGAAGAATAGCGCAGAGAAAATGGGAAAACTAATGGAAATCATTTTTTTTGTCCACCTGAAGCTCACACCCCCCCCCCCCCCCACCCCAACCCCCCCCCCCCCCCCGGCACCCCTCACAGCAGGCTTTGACTGGACGGTTACATCAAGCGGAACTCGTGAAGTTTTACACCAAGACTTTGGTGTTGTCTTTGGAACCAAGCCAGAACCCATTGAATAAAATGTGGTGCTAGCAATTGGATTCAATTTCTAATTACAAGCAGGATTTCTGCTCCCCTAATGCCAAACATTTCATCCACACGTCAATCTTACCTTGATCGACTTCTCGCACATTTGAGCAGTGTGCACGCTTTAAGCCCAGCCAGTATCAAGGACTGAAGCTGGTGATAAGCCACAGCTAATTTTACTTTACTCTGCAGGAAGCATATTAAGAAACATTCAATGACAAAGGAAACCTCGGTGGATCAAGCAGCATCTGTGAAGGCTGAGGGATGGTTAACAATTTGGGTGGAAGACCCAGCATCAGGATTTCTGCAGGGATTTTCATGTCTTCTTTCATTATTCCAACTAAAATAGGTGATTAGCATCAGCCCCACATGCTGAATGGGAAGAGCAGAGCTGTTGGTTTCCCCTTTCATGCAGACAGTGGTGGCTGAATTCTGGCTCAGAGTCGAACAGCACGCAAGCCTGTCCTTTGGCTCACTGCATCCATGCCGGCCCACCTATATAGAGTCACGCAGCATAGAAACAGTCCCTTCTGCCCAGCTAGTGTGCACTGACCCACCTACACACGTCCCACCTGCTTGCATTTGGCCCACATTCTTTTAAACCTTTAAACCACGCAGCCATCCAAATCTTTCTTTCACATTGCCTCAACCACCTCCTCTGTCAGTATCCAAGCGTTTCTTTAAATGCTTGTGGGAGCATCTGCTCGCTCACCCTCAGGTTGTCCATTCCAGATCCTACCTGAATGAAACTGTTCTTCCTCAGAGGCCCCCGAAACTTTCCTTCTCCTGAAAACCATGCCCTCTTGTTTTTGACGCCATTTGCAATGGGGCACTCGTTCTCTGTTGGAGGCAGCAACTCTTTCCTGTCAAGACCCTAACATCTCTGCTTTCCAAGCCGCCACCACTCCCTCATCCCCTCCCTCCCCGCTATGGCTGAGGGCTGCTACTTCCTTGCCTGTCACAGAGCTGATAATAAAGCTCCGGTCACTAAATGATTTGCCAACTTGATGTGGTTTCTCAGGACTTCATCCTGAGGAAGATGAGAAGTCTGGGAACATTGAAATTGTTAAAGGACCTATGAAAAATCCATATATAAAGATCCAGTAGTATTCAGAATTGTTCAAATTATTCAGATCCAAGCCTTTGATCCTTGAAGACGAATATGTGGCCCCGCGTTTTTAAGCTCATTATTAACTTGAGGTGACTTTATTAGAAGCAGATTGACTTTTAGATGATTTGATTTGTGATAAGCAAGGGGCGCACTGCTATCAGGGAAAAAAAAATCTGTTACAGCTCAGCCTACGACATTGTCAGAGATGAGAAGCCCATCTTAAAACCGCCTCAGGAATTCTTAAGTGAAACTAAAAATTCTGCAGGTGCTGTCGTTGAGCAAATAGACAAAAGTGCTGGAGAAACAGAGTGTCCACAGAAGGCAAAGACATTGTGGTAAAACCACTCTAATGCATAATTATCTGGTCAAACAGATGAGAGGAAGCCAGAGAATTAGGACAGGGCTTTACTCTTCTTGCTTTGTCTCTTCATTCTGATTGTCCTGTACCACTCTATCTAGATTCCAGGCTTTGCGACGATGCAGTAGGAAGTTGGTGAGTTAGTGCCACTTCACCAGAACAGCTGCTTCGTCATACGCAAAGGATTTTTACAAGTGCTCTCTGCAAGTAGGTCTTACTGTTAATACAGTGATAATCCTTTTGGATTTTGGTCACACTCTGCCAGCCAGCTGCAGAAATCTTTACTATTTCTCCGAAGCAAATGAAACCAACTAATAAACTGTTTGTTAATTCAAGTCTCTTTTCAGATCAGATAGATTTTCCAATGATTCCTTTGAAAGTCACTCTTCTGGCTGTAACTTTGCTTGATTTTCCAAAAACTGACACTGTTCTCAGGGCCCTTTCATGTTGGGTTCAACTAATACACAGGCCTTATCCAAGAATCATTTGAATTATACCTGCTATCGAGTTAGTGCTGTGAACTTACAAAATGAAAGTCTACCGCGTGTCTCACTAGTCCCATCTAATTACAGTAGCACTCTCAGCCGAAAGCCATATCCTCTCCAAGGAGAGGTGAAGGCAGCCTCAAACTTCATCATTCGTAAAAAATGTCCTCCAATCACTTTAGGCAATGTTAAATGAATCCAGGATACCAACCTGCCTCTGAGCAATCCTCCGACTAATTTTTGAGACGAGGCCAGGATTTTCAAGGGTCACGTTGTCTGGCAATAGAAAATGCTTGAAGATACATTAATTCATCCCCCCCCTCCTCTCTCCTCCCCCCCTCTCCCCATCACTCTCACTGGTGATCACCCGTCATCAAGGGTGTCGAAATGGGCTTGATTTCCCTGATTTACTCTGCCACTCCCATTTAAATATTATTCCCAGGGCAGTGGTGGAAAATCAGCTGAATCCCACTGGAAGGAGATAAACAGCAATAGACACCTCTCCCTCCTTGTCACTTGCTATCAAATTGTTGTTGGCCTCAAGAATTCCTGCCAATAGACAAAAGTGCTGGAGAAACTCAGCAAGTCCGGCTGTGCCCATACGAGGCAAAGACATATAACCATCGTTGCGGGCTTGAGCCCTTAGTCACAGTGTGAGTGAAAAGCAGGCAAGACTCTGAATGAAATGGTGGGGGTGGGAGAGAAGAAGGTGCAGGGGGAGGAGCACAGGCCAAGAGGCCCTTGTGAGAGCCACCTGGGAGCGCAAGCAGCTAGGAAGGGCACATGGCTGTGGAAGTGACCACATACTCACCCAGACTCACTTGCACAGCCACACGTCCTTCCTAGCTACTTGCTTCTGCTGCTGTCTTGTGCCACATGGCTTCTGGCTCCGTTTCCAGGCCTCCTAGTTTGGCCCCCCACAAGGACCTCCTCTCTATGTCCACTCTGACCTGTGGCCTGTTGCCCCGTGCTCCTCTCCCTGCCCCTTCTTCCCTCCAGCCCTTAGCTTTTTATTCCTGAACCTGCCTGCACTTTGCTCATTCCTTGATGAAGGGCTCAGGCCAAAAACATGGGTTATATGTCTGACGCACCATCAACCACTCAGGAGACTGTTGTGGAGAAACCCATTGGCTTCAATTCACTTGAGAACATAGCATATCCCTACACTTTGGTTGTCCTGCACTGAGTTGCAGGGGCCTGAGCAACAGCAACCTTTATACAAGAGCCTGTGGGGAAGGGCCACAGGTACAACCGACTATAAGCATGTTTGACCAGATAATTATGCATTAGAGTGGTTTTACCACAATGTCTTTGCCTTCTATGGACACTCTATTTCTCCAGCACTTTTGTCTATTTGCTCAACGACAGCACCTGCAGAATTTCTAGTTTCACTTAAGAATTCCTGAGGCGGTTTTAAGATGGGCTTCTCATCTCTGACAATGTCGTAGGCTGAGCTGTAACAGATTTTTTTTTCCCTGATAGCAGTGCGCCCCTTGCTTATCACAAATCAAATCATCTAAAAGTCAATCTGCTTCTAATAAAGTCACCTCAAGTTAATAATGAGCTTAAAAACGTGGGGCCACATATTCGTCTTCAAGGATCAAAGGCTTGGATCTGAATAATTTGAACAATTCTGAATACTACTGGATCTTTATATATGGATTTTTCATGGGTCCTTTAACAATTTCAATGTTCCTAGACTTCAACGTGGACTTTGGATGAGTGGAGTTTCCGATGGATGATGGGTGTCTATTTACTTGGACATTCAATGGAAAGGGACAGTGCTTGTTTTTTTATGTGGATAATGAGTGGGTGAACACAGGGGGAGGCTCACATTCAGGTTCTTGGTTCACGTTATAACTTCACCCATAAGTTTTTTTTGTACCAGCATGCCAAAGGGAAAGTCTGTGGGATTTTCCATGGGGTCTTGACCTCAGCCTGTTCTCCCTTTTAATCTGTAGCGCTGCAGCACTGTTTCCAGTGACGTTTCGCTCACTGTATCTCTTGCTTTCTGAAAAAATACTGAATATTACGAATTTAAAAATTAAAAGCGCCACTAAAACTCTTCAACGAAGCTATTACAGCACCAGTGACCTGGGTTCGAATCCGACGCTGTCTTTAAGGAGTTTGTATGTTCTCTCCGTGTTTGCCTGGGTTTCCTCCGGACGTTCCTATTTCTGCCCACCTTTTCAAACGTGTCAGGGTCATAGGTTAATTCAATGTAATTGGGTGGCGCAGGCTTGTGAGCCAGAAGGGCTTGTTACTGTGCTGTATGTCTAAATGTTAAAACAATGAATCTTTCCACAATTAATCTGCTGATAATTATCAAATGGCAATTATTGGTCAGTGTGTTTTGTTCTTCATGGAGGATAAGAGGGTCATCTGGTAGAGAACGATTTTGCAAGGAATGAATGAATAATTTGAACACAGCGTAGTTGTTATTTAAAGCAATGAAGGCCAACTTTTAATTATACTGAGTAAAATACTCATTGGGAACTAACTCAGTGCCACAGTGCTGAATATTTTGGGGAACGTGGCATTCAGCAAATAGCTCCTTCATACATTTGTAATAGATCTCAGAGCTGCACAGTCAGAGGCAGTTCTGCCACATGGGGCACAAGTCAAAGGTGAAATGGTGAAAAGGAAAGTGGGAGAAAATAGAAAGTGGCTCACTGAGGATTGTGTGGGCTTTTGATTGAATGAGGATCAATCACAGAATGCCAAGGATGGCAAGCAGTGCAGCCTGGCTTCTAAAGTCGTGTTGTATCGTCTCCCTAAATTAATAGTTTCTTGTAAATGCGCCATTCTGAATATGCCATAATGGGATACACAGGCAGGTACGGCTGACCTTTTTTGAATGTGCGGCATTATTTTTCTTGCTCTTGAATAAATAGAGGCTTTTGAAGAGTCGAGGATGAGCTGCGGCAGTTCTCTCCTGAAGGCGAGAGGGCCATAACTCATCGGCACTGCATGAGTTAGTCAGCTGAAATGGAATGAAAAACCACCTGGATGGTTCCATCACAAGTGAGGTATTATTCTATTTCCTTTAATGCTCCCAGCTCCTGCAAGACCATGAAGGGCATCGCTAAATGAATTCTGAATTGCTGTTCTTTAGATATTCTTCATGTTTCCTTTTGTGCATCATTTGCTTTTAGCACGTTTGTGGCATCAGAAAGAAGAAAATAGGGTTAAGGAATTATATTTTTAGTTTAAGAGTTTAAACTGATTTAGAAATGGGCATTCACATCCCTACTCTGTTTTGGTCCTGCTTTGAACTTTTATCTTTGGTTTATCAATCTGAATCAGTGTTTTTATATACAGTCCTTATCCACAAAAAAAATAAACAGAGGTAAAATTACTGTACAGAATGGCTCATCTTGATTTATCTAACAGGAATGAGTTGGAGTCTGAAGTAACTTCACAAGGAAGGAAATGTTGCTATCAGTAAAATGCCCACTTGCTGAGCCCTGAGACTAGGCTGTTGTCCTACAGGAAGGCTCACTCCACATCCGAGATGTTTGCACACTTTCTGAATGATTGACCAGATGGAAGTTCTTCACATCTACAGAATTTGAACATGCTGACATGCTGCTCGGTTCACCATTGTTGTCTGTTTGGACTGTGACCAGATGTTTTGCAGTCAGCGCAGCCCGGGATGATAATACATGCCATGATTATCTTTGTCCAGCACTGAGTAAAGTTTGAGAGACAAATTCAATGGTTAGCAATGAAGTGTATCTCTTGACCATCAGTTCCACAGGGGTCAATACACTGGTACTCATTTACTCTTAATCATCCTGGAACAATTTCTATCCCCTCTGACATACCTCTCTTTAATATATCAGTTTGACTCAGTTGTTACTAGTGGAAACCAAAAAAAAAATGCAAATGTTAGCCATCTGAAATAAAAACAGAATATGATGGAGCCAGTCAGAATAGTTTGACAACCCTTTATGGAAAAGAACTTCAGGTGAAACATTAACAGAACAAAGAGCCTTTAACTTGAAATGTTTTATCCTTTGATACTACTTTTCCTCCGAGAAGTCAAAAGGTATGATTCAAGTTCTTTAATAAACAGGTTCAGATATTCAGACTCATACCTCGTACATCACTCTGCATTTCCCCGTGTCATTTCTCAAATATGATTCCAAAGCACAAGTTTGTGAATGGAAAAGAACCCACAACTCCCTGGTTAAAGAAAAAACTCCAGAAACTGCCTTGGCCAATGTGCTGAGGTTAACTAATATAATTGAAAACAAATGATCTGATTTATTTACTGCTTGCTGTGTACGGCATTTGGACACATAATAATAATGATTGGACTTCAGAAGGAATCGAACATGTCTAAATTTCTATTTGTAATTCACTCTAAAATTAGGAAAACATTGCTCAGAACACTAAACCATCTATTTTCGTATCTTGTAATCTCAACCACAGTTTAATCATTTTGTCAACATTTATTACGTGTGGCAATAGTGATGTCCCACAGCGTGAATGTTGGTTGTTCAGTTTAGTTTTCTTTCCTAATGCCATGAGAACTTTCCATTCTATTAAACATTTTGTGTTCTTTACCATTTCAGAAATCTTATTTCTGTTTATCATTTTTGCTCAATTTTGAGCCAACTTTTCCCCCCCCCCCCATTTTATACTCCCTCATTACAATTTAAAACAGTCTGAGACAAGATGAAGAGATGACTACAGAAATGCAATTATCAGTAAAGAAGTTGGTTTTCGCCTGGCAGCGTTAACGCCCCTGCATTCAATTTAAGGAGAAAGGAATTTGAAACAGGAACAGATTTGACCCATTGTGCCTGCTCCAACATTCAAAAAGATCCTGGCTGATTTGTTACCTAAGCATCTCTTTCCGGCACCAAAACCATATCGCTTATTCCCTTAATGGCCAAAAAAAAAATTATCCACCTCTGTGTTAAATGTGCTGAGCAAGAGAACCTTTTCAGCGCTCTTAGAGAAACTCCATGGAGAATTCCCAAAATTCAACCTCTTTGAGTGGGAAAAAAAAATCTTCTCAACTCTCTGAAAATGCTACTCCTTGTTTTGATCTCTGGTTCGAGAAACACTATTTTTATGTAATATATAGCTTTCACTATTTTACACAGCGACTTGAACACCTGAAGCATCTCGAATCATCTCTCAGAAATATGATTAGATACCCAATCAAAACAAGAGACTTTACAGCACGTGTCCAACAGCTGGGTTTAGAGAAAGATGTTTAAGGAGACGAGAAAGGTTGGGAGGTAGAGTAGCTGGAAAGGGACACAGAATTTTGCAGTCTATACAACAAAAGACCTGTCCATCATGGCAGGGCAAAGGAAGAGGAGATAAACAAGACAAACCATTTGATGGAACTCCAAGGTTTCTATATTGGAAGTTGAGTGCACAACCAATGATTCTAAACGTGGTTTGTGACCTGATCAAAATAGTGGAGCTAAGAGTTCATCTGATGTGATCAATTATTTAAAATTGGAAGTTCAGTGCCATGGTGAGGTGTATGTGCAGTGTTGTCAGAGCAGGAAATTCCTTCTTTCCTCCAGCCAACACTTTAAAATTGCTTCTGCTCTTCTGATTGTGGAAAGTGGCCGGGGATTATCTCTGTAAAATGTTAGATTTAAAAAAAAACCATAATCCCATTTGGGGTCTGGAGGTAGAAATTCAAACCATCTTTCAAGACAAATTATTTAATTCTGACTGGATTTCCCTTCGAGCTTTGAGTGTGTGGTATTCAGTAGGAGCAGGAGGAGGATGAAGAAGTATCATTAACCCGAGCTCACATAACCAGCTTCCTTTCATAAGAACAGAAGAAATAGGAGCAGGAGTTGGTCATCCAGCCCGTCGAGCCTGCTCCGCCATTCAATGAGATAATGGCTGATCTGATAATCGGCTCATTTCCACCTACCTGCCTTTTCCCTATATCCCTTAATACCCTACAGTGTAAAAATCTATCCAACCTTGTCTTAAATATATTCACTGAGGTCGCCTCCACTGCATCAATGGGCAGTGAATTTCATAGATTCACCACCTTCAGAGAAAAGCAGTTCCCCCTCATCTCCATCCTAAATCTACTACCCCGAATCCTGGCTGTGTCCCCTAGTTCTGGACTCCCCCACCAATGGAAATAACTTGCCTACCTCTATCTTATCTATGTCTTTCATAATTTTTTGCATTAATATAAAATCCCATCTCATTAATCTAAATTCCAGCAAATACAGTCCCAGACGACTCAATCTCTCTTCGTAGGTCAACCCCCTCATCTCTGGAATCAACCTGGTGAACCTCCTCTGGACCATCTCCTAAGCCTCAAGAAAGGAGACCAGAACTGAATGCAGTAATCCAGATCCTGCTTCACCAGAAGTAATAAAATATATGGAATTGAGCGGTCAGGATTGGAGATTTGTATATGTGTGTGCACGCGCGCGCGCGCACGTGTGTGTGTGTGTATGTGTGTGTGTGTGTGTGTGTGTGTGTGTGTGTGTGTGTGTGTGTGTGTGTGTGTGTGTGTGTGTGTGTGTGTGTGTAGCAGAAAAAAAGACACATTATGAATATTTCCAGCTCTGGAGATTCCAGAAATCTCAGCTGATTGCTGAAAAATGATTACTAGTTGTTCCACAGCCATATTAAATAAGATTGGACTTAGGGGACAACCCTGTCTGGTTTAATAATGCAATTTAAAGAGTTAATTTTTTAAAAATGATTTAATTGAATTAGAAAAAATTGAAGCTGTGGGAGATAAATATATCAATTTAATCCAATTGATGAATCAAGAACCTAGGTTAAATTTCTCTAATACACAAAATAGATATTCCCATCCCATTCTATCAAATGCTTTTTCGGCATCTAAAGAAATAATACATCCATAGAATTAAACTGTAGGTGATTGAAGAATACCTAAGAGATGTTGAGTATTGAATTGTCAGTAATGTCCTTTAATAAATTCATTTTGATCCTCAGAAATATTATGAGGTATAGCATTCTCTAACTTGGAAGCCAAGATCTCAGACAGAACCTTAGCATCAAAATTGATAAGGAAAATTAGTCTATAAGAGGAACAGTCTAAAGGGACCATATTCATTTTGAGAATAAGAGAGATAGAAGCATCATAAAAAGGTTTGTGGCAACTTTCCACTAATTGAAGATTGAATAAAGACTGAATCCAAATAAGATATCAGTAAGTGAGAAAATGATTTATAAAATTCTGCTAGGAATCCGTCTGGACCAGGACTTTTACCAGACCGCAAAGAGTTAATAGCTGCTGCAATCTCCTGCTGAAAAATAGGCTGTTCCAGTTTAAATCTATTCTTTGAAGAGACTAAAGGGATTGTCCATTTATCTAAAAAGTTCCAGATTGAAGTTCAACCTTTAGTTTAGAATAAAACCGAGAAAAGGTATCATTTATTTCACCATGATCGCTAATGGTCTGACCCTCAGCTCTATGAATCTCGGCAATAAGTTATTTTTTTTTAAAAATTTGGCTAGCTAAGAATTTACCAGCTTTGTCCCTGTGCATGTAATACTTATATTTAATTTTTAGGAGTTGGACTTATATAGGATAAGTAAGAGGGAGATCATATTTTGCTTTGAGTTCAACTGTTCCTCTCAAAAGCTCGGGTTTTGGGGTTAGGGAAGATTGTTGGTCAATAACCTTCATCTGAGTAGCCAAATTGTCTCTCTCAGAATTCACCTTCTTTTTAACATTAGCCACAAATGGAGTTATTTGACCTCTAATAAAAGCTTTAAAAGCATCCCAGACTCTCAAGTCAGAAACCTCCAGAGAGGAAATTTCACTGAATAAAGAAGTGATTTGATCTTTCATATATTTCAAAAACTCAGGGTCCAATAGTAAGAGAGAATTAAACCACTGCTGTCTGGTAGTTCTACGTATATCGGGAATATAAAATACAGAATCACAGGAGAATGGTCAGAAATTAATATTCTGTACTTTCATAGGCACAAAAATCAACAGTGGGAATTAATTGCTGGTCAATAAGGAAATAATCAATAGGTGAATATGTATGGTGAACTTAAGAAAAAAGGGAAAATTCTTTATCATCAGGATTTAAGAATCTCTATACATCAATAATACCAGATTGAAGCATGAAAGAATTTATAATTTTAGGTGACTTATTCAAATGAGCAGTTTTGCAAGATGAAGAGTTGAGTGAATCACCAGCGATGACCAAAGAGTAGGTTTTTAAGTCTGGTAAAGAAGAGGTGTTCCAAAAATTGTGGATCAGCAGTATTAGGACCATAAATGTTAACAAAAATGTATGTACAATTTACCAGGTAATTAAAAAAAAAGACCATTGGCATCACTAATAAGCTCATGTTTAATAAACAGCAATAAAGTATCAATCAAAATTGAAACTCATCTAGATTTGGCCATAAACGCTGAACGGTAATGCTGTCTCTTCCAAAAACTTAAGAGGTGTGAAATATCAGATATGTGAAAGTGGGTTTCTTGTAAAAGATGATCTGTGGTTGAAACTTCCTAATGCGTGAAAAGATCTTGTGACATTTGACTGGATGATTGCACCCTAAAACATACCATGGCAACACTTTTAAACCTCCAGCCACCTAGAGACTTAAATACCATAGCTTTTGGATAGATGGCAAGTCCCATGATAAAAGCCAGCAAAGCTACTGAAAAGCCCAAGCTAACAAGTTCCCCCCCCCCCCCCGAACCAAAAATAACCCTTCTGCTCTCGACAGCTGATCATAGACAAAACAGTAAATGCCTGAAAAAGAATCCGCACTGGCATCTATCCCAGAATCAAATTATCAAGGTTAAAAAAACTCCCACACATAAAACTATTATGACTACGTAGGAGAAAATAATTAAAATGCTCATGCCAACATTAACTAATTTAGAAAAAAAACAGGGATAATTGCTCCACACAAATAATTTAAAACATTACAAATGTATAGAATTTAAAGGATAATTTGAAAAGAAAAAAATACAATATATTATACCAAAGAGAGACAATTCCTTACAAAGTAAAGAAATTATAGTTTCGATAAAGTATCAGTTAAAATTTTCTTCACCATTTAGCAAAAGACAAACCGATATTAAAACCATGAGAGAAAAAAAAACAGAAAAAGAGAAAGGGAAACATCAGAAAATACAGTTTAACTGAGCAGATGGGAGAGTAGAAACTGATGTATTTTAATTCAAGGACTTAGTTGCAGAGTCTGGAGGATCAAGCCACTTCTTGGTGTTGTTCAGCAAAGTAACCCGCAGCTTGGCTGGAAAATGTAGTGTTGGTCGGAAACGGCAGATTGCACTTTCATGACTTCTGGAGGATAGTCATCCACAATCCCGAGAGCCAGAGAACGATACTGTCAGGTCCCTCTGTGTTGAGTTTCTCTTGAAAGTAAGTCTTTAGTTGATTGGGACTTCATGCCAGCGGCAGGTTTAAGAATGAGTGAACGATGTGCCCTGTCAGTTTTGGGGAGAGTTGGCAGCACGTCTTTCCCCAAGACCTCACAGAAAAACTCTCCAAAGAATTTTTGGGAGTTGTCCTGACTCCGTCCCTTCGTCCAAACCAATAACTCTCAAATTATTCCTCCTGCTCCTCACGACTTGGTCTGCGACTTTTATCGATAACAAGTCTTCAGCTCGAAATTGTCCCGTTGAAGATCGGACAGCACGGAATCATGAACATTAGGACTTCTTTCCATTTCCTGAATTTTGGAGTTGTGCTCCTTGATGAGGGTTTCCAGTTCCTCACAAATCTAGCAACTTGAGTAAGAATGGTTTTCATGTCTTTTTTGAGGTCTTTGGAACCCTTACTCATCTTTGATATATCTTAGCAAGGATGAAAAATCTTCCTCAGTAGAGATTGTAGAAAGTAAAATAGTTGGAGGAAAGGGAGGAACTAAAGTTCAAAATGAACTCCAAATTAAGGACAAATTGGTTTGAAAAGTAAAGTGTGGGAGCTGAAAAGGTTAGGAACAACTAATAAACCATGTTACTCTATTCACCATCACCAGGGTTTCTATTTAAATAATAATATGATCTTCCATTTTTCTTTACATACTGCTGATCATTCTGGATGTTATACGTTTAACATTTGATAAAATTAAGGAGACATCCAATTTATTGTCCTGTACAAGAAGGTACACCAAAAGCCTTCCTTTGTTTGCCCTGCATTATCAAAGAATTGCAAAGAAATCCAGTGCCAACATTAAAACAAGTCAGAGAAGCAAAAGAGACTCCACTCGGAGATAAAGGGAGGCTATGTATCCTGCCACCTTCTCCAATGGTGCCAATCTTGATGCCCTGTAACCTTGGTAGTTGCACAGTATGTTGTACTAGGATGAATCCAAGTTTGAGGTCCAATATCCAGACCACTCATTATCAACCCCCGGGTCTAAATCCCCGAGGTGCTAAGAAACCATTGCCACCCGAGGCCTTGCAGGAGGCCTGGTCACCATTGCTTCATTTGTTGATGTTTGTTCCCCTTTCCAATCATTTTGTTTGGACTTCACACATTGATGAAACATTCTTGCTGCAGCCATTGTTAAATTGCCCAGCCCCGCACTCAGCTTTAGTCAATGGTCAAGGACGGCATGGTCAACATTGTGGTTAGCACGACACTATTGCAGTTCCAGTGACCTGGATTCGAATCTGGCATTGTCTGTAAGAGGTTGGTCATTCTTCCCATGTGTAGGTGTCCTCTGGGTGCTCCAGTTACCTCCCTCTCTTGAAAATAGATGTAGGTTAATTGGGGTATTTGGGCAGCATGGTTGGTCCTGTTACCATGCTGTATGTCTAAAATGGTGGCTGTGCTGAGAACAGAGATGGTGATACATGCTTAATTTCTGAACTAAAAATGAGATTTTTTTTCCTTTGATTCCCAAAAGCCCCACAGACAGATCAGCTTATCTTGTGGAGACACACTTAAAAATCAATTTCAAAAAGTGAGGTATAATTGCTTAATTGAATGCTGGTCTGAATGAAGGTAAAACTTTGCAGGAGAAAATGGCTTTGCATGACAGAAATTAAATGCAAACGTATTAAATAATCTTTGGTTACCCAGGTGAAATAATTGTAGATTGATGGTTTAGTAGAATCACTGAGATTTCTGCACTTGTGTGGTGAGGTTCTGAGAGATTAAAGTGTAAGCTTGTAACATTGACAACCATTTATTGAATCAAACCAAGTGTGGCAGCAGATGGATTCAGTCTTGACTGATGGCTCTATTCGGCACCGGCAAATGCCTTCACACACATATGCCCCTAGGGTCAGTGCAATATTTAAGGTGTGAGCTCACCTGCCTTTCATGCCTCCTGTAATCTTGAGACTTTGTCTTGAAAGTTACATTGTGTCCCCAATGCAATTCCCATATATGTAAAGCAACAAGCACTTGCAAAATTGCAAAATCTACAGCTGTACAAGCAAACAGACATGAATAAAAATTACAGCATAGCTTGAAGAAGCTATCAAGATGCCTCCAAAAAGTTTCAATCATTCATTCTTTGGCAAAAAGACAGAAATGGTGTGGAAGTGCAATCATTTCCAGTGAGTTTGAAGGACTGTACTTCGAAGACCAGGCCTCTGAACATGATTTAAAGTGGAAAACATCCACTTACACCTTACAGCAACCTTAAAATTGAATTATTGGAAGGCGCATTTAAGTACATTTGGAAGCAATAGTGGCATTGGCCATAATATGCAAGGAATGTGGCTTACTTTCTCCAAGCAGCATACAAGTGTATTTTAACTCTACATACCACTAATGTTTTTCAACCACGCATACCATATTATCTATTCATTTAATATGAGTGCATTCACTCACTATTTTTGAATAGATGTAGCTGTAATGACTGCACGTTTGCAAAGCCATTCATTTTACTACCATAACTCACTGCAGTTCGAGTGACCGGAACTATTTAAGTAGTAAATCAGGGTACACAGGTGGATGATTTAAAGGGGCCAAATTGTATTTGCACCCACCTTGTGCAATCAATATAATCTAATTACTACAGGCACGTCAGTATTTGTGCAATTAGTTCTCTTTCACTTTGGTCAAGATTTTGAGGATTAAAGACCCATACGAGAGATTTAAGAATCCAGGGTGATTCACCAGTGCCATAGAGAGGATTTGTTACACTGCTTGTCTGTCTTCTGGATAATCTATTAACCAATGCACATGTCTGTTTTCTCAGGTGGGCCTAAGATATCTAATTTTACTATTTTTAAGGTGGGGGCGTTTATCCCTTATGGGCAAGAATAAACTCCAGAGGGTTGTTAACTCAGCCTGTGACATCACGGGCACCAAACTTCACTCCGTTGAGGAGATCTACATGAGGCGGTGTCGTAAAAAGAGCAGCCTCTATCCTAAAAGACCCCCCCCCCAACACCCATGCCCTCTTCACTCTGCTACCATCGGAAAAAGGGTACAAGAGCCTAAGGGCGAGCACTCAGTGGCACAAGGACAACTTCTTCCCTGCTGCCATCAGATTCCTGAATGATCAATGAACCAAAGTCAATGAACCTTACTTTTCGTGCAGTATATTTAAATTTTTTATGGTAATGTTGCCAGGATGGTTATACTATGAACGTTTGCTCTACGATGTTACCGCAAAACAATGAATTTTATGACTTGTTCCTGATAATAAATTCTCATTCTGATGCAATACAGAGGGAATATTATACTGGTGTGCTATCGTTCAGCTCAGTCCCTGAAGCACCCCATGTGCACTTCAAGTGAGGCTAACAGACATATTGCACTCAGTTTTTTGAGAAGAGAATGGGGGTATTCTTTATGCCCCGTCCAATAATTATGCCTCATTGATATCATTAAAATTGGTTATCACATTGCTTCTGTGGGAGTTTGCTTTAGCTCCCACAAGCTTGACTGCAAATTAAAAGCGGATCATAAGATCCTGTAAGATTTTTTGAAAGGGACAGAAAGATTCTGCTGATCCTCCTTTTATTAGGACCATTCGGAAGTGAATTAAAAATGAATTGAATATGGAAACAAACATCTGCAGATGGACAGATACTGGTCCTGATCATCTGCTTAAAATTTGGCAGATCTAACTCTGTTTGAATGACTTAAATGGGAGCATGAGAGTCCCAGGAGCTCCAGCTAACATTACTCTCCAGGTTCTTGTTCTGTATTGTTGGACACTTCCAAGGAGATTTCAATCTGCCTCAAGTTTCCCAGGATTCTTTGACAGATTACACTGGGAAGAAATGGCGACAAGGAGAATCATAAGGAACAAGTCAATTGGCTTTTTTAAAATGTTGTTTGATTCAGAAAGTTGTTTGTAACATTTTCTGCTTTAAAAGTTTATTTTAAAATAGTTTTGATACCATTAGTACCTGAGCTGATTGTCAAAGACCTGCACAAACATTCAATTTAAGCGACACCCTTAACATACAGGAAATGTGGGGTTGCCAAGGCAATCCAGTTGACTAAGCCTAACCTTTAGGACCTTCCCCATCAGAGGGGAAGCGGCTTCCTTGCTGGAGCCAGGCAGGTTGTGTTGAAAGGGCATCAGTCAGAAGAAGATCATTTCACCCCCCCCCCCCCCCCCCCCCCGCCGCCCCTCACCACCCTTCTTCTGATAGACTATAAAAAAATTCTACAGTTTCAGGTCAAAATAAATGATCATGCAATTATTGAGAGTGTCTAATGTATATATTTGACACTTAACTATCTGTCAACAGTATATCCAATTGAAATTAAGACAGAGCAGACCTCACTCTGCATAGAGTGCAAAGATTTACTTTCACGTTTACAATGTAAAAATAAATGAGCAGTAACCAAGGATCATTCAAAATGCCTCATTTTAAAAGTGATTGAACTGTAAATGAGTTTATTTTAAATTAGAAGTATAAAATGTGAGATGGGACAGGTGATAATTATAAGCTTCACTGGAAATTCTGCACGCGGGTGCGGTTTTTATCCAGAAGAAGTGTCTTTCCAGCCTGCTGGCATGTCAGAACGCATTGTATCAGGAACTGCAACTCGCAAATACTGCTCATAGTTCCTGTTACTTACTAATTATGATTTCTTTTACAAATGGACAGTTAAGTTGAAATGTTCTATTCTGCTGTCCCAGTGGGAAGATCAGAGCTATAAATTATTCCATCTCTTTCAAAAAAAAATACTGCCTCTCATTCCTTACAAGATGACCCAATCTAACAGGCATTCTCTGCAAAGTTGCAGAGCTACAGATTAAATAGCCAAAAAAAAATGGTGGAAGTCTGAAATTAAAACTTCAATTTCTGGACAAACTCAGATCTGTGGATTTGTTTCTCCAGGGATGCAGGAAGCATCTGCGGACAGAGAAATAGCTAACGTTTCGAACTGATGACTTCTCCTCAATCTTGGAAAAGTTTTCAGTGGACTTCATTAGAAGTTTCAGAAGTGGAGAACAAAGGGAAGGCTGTGCTTGAGAAGTGGTCTGCGATAAGGAGGAAACTGTTGGAGTTGGTGCCAGCTCGGAAGGGACAATTCAGGCCTACGAGTCACTTCTGATTTGTCTGGAGGAGACGTGAGTTGGAGGAGCAGAATGAGAACAGAGGGGAGAGCAAACTAGCAACGTAGGCACCTTGACATTAAAAACAAGCAGGAGTTTCCGAAAATTTGAAATAAAGAAAAATCACGAGATCAACCCATCAACAGAGAGGAGAAAGTTGTGTTAATTTTACAGTTTAATGACCTTTCAACAGTAATGGTTGAAGCAATAATAGTTTCTGTCACAAACAGGAAAGCCTGGTTATCTGAAAGTGTTGACTTTGACATCGAGTCCCAAAGGCAGTAAAGATGACACGTTGTTCCTTCAGCTTAAGTTGGAATTTTTTGAGAGAGTGTAAGAGGCCAAAGCCAGAGAGGCCAGAATGGTCGTAGGTTAGAGAACTAAATTGACAGGCTTGGAGTGGCAGATTTATGAAGCATGAATGACAAACAGACCAGTTAAACTGTGTTAATGTATTAATGCATCAGATGAGTTTCTGCAATAATCTGAAAGTATCGTGCTCACCTTTAATTGCATTAACTTTTTAATTTGTGGTTATTTATTTATTTCTGTTTTTGCATGGTGGGAACCAAACTCTGGATCTATGTCCTTGCTCTGTGGATTTTAGTTCAGTAACTTAACCACGGGGCTCTACCACGCCTTTGCTCAAAGGAATTGGAAGGTTGTTTCTGAAATGCCCACTGCTGCACAATTCCACCGCCACAATCAAAAGAGTGGGAAATGACCTTTTCTAATCCGCAACATTGGAGCACGATAGTGTCGTGGTTATTGCAACACTTTTCGAGCGCAATCAGTCTGGGTGTGAATGCACCTCTGTCTAAGGAGATTGTGCGTTCCGCCGGTGACCATGTGGGCTTCCTCTGGGTGCTCCGGTTTCCTCCCACGTTCCACACATGTACGGGTTAGTAGGTTAATTGGTCACATGGATGTAGTCATTGGGCAACGCGGGCTCGTGAGCTTGAAGGCTCTGTTATCATTTTGCATCTCCAAATTAAAATTAGATTAAAAACAACAGCAAATAATAATTGTGTTGCATGTGGCATGCTAAGGGGTGAACTTGTGATGATTGGAAATCCAATGAATTTGGGACATAAGAATCAGATAACTGTTTTGCCTTAACTATATCTTTTCTTTCATGACAGGAAATATCTCACACTGGAATTGGAAAGAATCCTCTCCTGGGATGCCAGAAGAAGAAATAAGGTGGCTTCTGGCACAGATATTAACAGATAATTAAATTCAGGGATCACTTTCTCCCTTTTAAAACCAGCATTGTGATACGTTACATTACTTTCTACAAGCGAAGATTTGAGGAAGCCCTGAGGAGTTTCAATGTCTGCTGATATATTCGTTGGCTATCTATGATCCGAATAAAATCCACTGCGGGACTAGCCATTCATTTGAAAAATGTTCTTCTCCCCTTTGACATTTAAGTGTTTTTGTCTTTGTTATTATATGGATTGTATTTCAGAAGAAAGACCAGGATTCTCTGAAAAGGCAAATCCATTTTTAATGCATAAATTATTTTTTGAAAAGACACGAATTCTTATTTCAAGTTGAAGGGTTGTCAAAGAATTTAACCAACATCTGCTTTGTGCATAATTTATTCTCATCAGGATTACGCATTTAAAAATGTAGTCAGATTGATTGAAATATTAATGCAAGTTGTATGTTATAAAGTCTGGTATGTTGTTCATTGTATTAAAAGATGGGAAATCATTTGAACAGCAGCTACATAGACTATGATGGATAACGTGTCCTACAATGTGACATTTTGAAATGTATTTAAGGTGTCAACGTCGATGATTGCATCATTGACTCCAGTATATAAAATAAACATGCTTCATTCATTAATTTAAACATTTCTTGTCATTTTCCATTCCACTAAAATAACATTGTAAGTGGGCTGACAATAAAGATTTACGTAAAAGGGAACAGAAAATGTTGCTTTTCCACAGCAGGTCACCTAGCATCTATAGAAAGAGAAATAGAGTTAACACGTTAGGTCAAAGACTCTTTGTCCAGCGATCTGCAAATTTTCTTTTTGACATGGCCTGTTTCCGCTCCATAAATGGTTATATGATTTTCCAAATGTGCAAAGGAAACAATTCTTTTTTGTAAGATTTTATTTATCATTTTAACTATAATTAATAATCAACAACCCTATAAAATAACCAATGTCAAGAAAAACCCATCCGTCCACCCTCCTCCCCTTATAAATCCAATTCAACAGGAAGAAAAAAAATTGGAGAAAGAGAAACAGAAATAGTCCCATCGTCAGTGCGTAAAGTAAAACACATGATGGTACCGCCATGTTAAAATTTTTACAGAGGGTCTGCTGACTAGGTCAGAAGTGAGCGTAACCCTATATTGATGGCAGTGAGGTACCTATATGTTCTAAGTAAAGGTGCCAGATTTTTAGGAAGCTGTTGCATCCCTTCCTAAGACTGTATGTGACCTTTGCAGGTGTTCATTTCTGAAGACCACCTATCAATGAGGAGAGGGGAGTCAGACTTCCATGTCAACACTATACATTTCCTGGCCACGCATACGACAATTTCTGTGCATTTAATTTGGAACCTAGTTTGCGATCTACCAACACTTGCAAAGTTCCCCAGACGTCAAAGCTCTGGGTCTACTGGGAAGGTGACTCCTGTGATCTTAGTTAGGGTGTCACAAATGGCCTCAACTTCGTGCAATTTTATCAATATAAAAAATAAACAATTCTGAAGAAGTAAAATCTGCGTGGGAAGTCACCTCAGTGCACATAGCTCTGCTGACATCAAGTAAACATGTGGAGGTAACTAAAATGTAATTCCTTAGTACAATGAGGGTGTGGGGTGGAGGTTTGATACAAGTTCCATGCATGAACCATCAATGACCATCTTGATTGGGAACCTATTGCAGCAAAACTCAGTTGGCCTCCAAGGCATTAGTTGTTACCAGCTAAACAAAATCTACCAGGGGAACTCAGCGGTCAAGTTGCATCAGTGAGAGAAAAAGAATGGTCAATGTTTCAAGTTGAAAACCTTTATCAAGATGCATTCATTATCTCCCTCTGATACTGCTTGACTCATTGAGTTCCTCCAGCAGATTCTGCTGAACTTCAGATACCACCACACAGACTTCTGTTTGTATGGGATTAGTTGCTACCATACTGATGGTCTTGATGTACTTTGCACGTGTTGCACTATTGCAAAGCCAGTGTGGTGTTAGTGTAAAAGCTCTGGTCAGGGAGACATATTTTGAATAAGGATCAGATGAGCAAATTGCCACCAGCAGTCAGATGCAGCGGAGCTTTGGAGGGCACGGTAATGAAGGAGTTGAAATAAGTGGCTGGGCTATAATGGGGAGTGATCAGTAAGTGATTGTGGAGTTGATTGTTGAGTCAATATCATTGTGGTAAGATGAAGGAACCCAAAGCAGAGATGAGAGTCAAAGGAACCCACCTGCATGGTGGGGGGGTGTCACAGGACTTGGCTGGAAGCTGCACTTGCCGCGGTGAAACTGAAACATGGTGGTTCTGAGAGTGGCCAGTTTTGGAATTCCTGCCATGTGCTTTGGGAACAACTCCATTCCATGGATGTCTGATGTATAACAATGTCTTAGAACAAATAGAAATCGTAACCAAATGTATCCAGAGAAATTTTTAGAGTGTAGCAATTCGACTAAGAAATCATTGCCATCATGTTCTACACTGGAGATAATAGATTTTCATGTATTTATTGTAGGTAATAGCAACTTTACACCTACAAATTTTCAGGCAAACTTGTGCCTTCAGATGAATTTCTCGCCGGGACCTTCACTGTTCCATTTCCTTGTGTCAGTTTCAGTAGCAGAGATTTCCAAGTTACTTCATATACCAGGAATTTTTCAGATTACACTTAGGTAAATTATTAAAACCAAAATGTGAATTAGGTGTAACATGAGCTGTAACAAGTAGAAATATTTGTGCAGTTTGCTATCAATTTATGGAGTAATGTCCAATAAATCCATATAGAAGAAATACAAATAATACCACTGAAATACTGACAAAAATGAAGAACATTTAACTGATTAAAAAAATCCTGTTTTTTCAGCTCAAACACAGTGCGAGACAAGAAGCTGATTTTACTTGTAAGCTGGTAGGAGATATGGCTCATTGACTTTGTACCAATGCAAATCAAGGATATTACAACCAGATTGGCAAAGGAATGCGATGCATGGCCATCTTAAACAATGAATAATGAGACTGGCTGAAAATATGGTATGCATCATGTATGGTGGAAGATCCCTTAAATCAAAATTGTGCATTTCAATCTCAAAATGCAAGAGATATCATAGCAACTTACAGAAAAAGTTATTTTCAGAAATCACTTTGTCTAGGAAGGAATCGTACTCAGTTTCAACGAGACAAGCTTGGAGGAGACACTTAGAAAAGAGAAATAAAAATACATCAAATTGAAAGAGCTATTTGGCCCAGCAATTAAGCAAGCAAGAGCACAATTGGCGTACAGATCATGGCAAAAACAATGAATTATCAAATATATTTGCTAGAATTTTAATGAAGTAATAAACAACTTAATCCTATTCTGATTTCATTTGTTTCATTAATTAATGGCATCGCATTCACTGCTGGAAGAAAGTAGGAAAGCCTTCTGTGCAAGACAACTGAATTGTTCCATTACGAGCTGGCTTGTTTCATTGCTTAACTTCGCACTTGACAAAATGAGATATCTACTGCATAATTAGTGGGCTAGCCAAGAAAGTGGATCATTTCTAGATGGCCATGACAAGTAGACAAATATGTCAGTGACACGACGTGGATTTTGGAATTATTGGGTGTTCCTTGATTGTAATTGAGGAACAGTGAGCTGCAGTTGTCCAATCCTATTTTTTGTAGTCATTCCATTTCTGTAGCCACAGCTGAAAATCACCATTGTGAATGTTACGAGCCCAGAGGACCCCAAAATCTAGAAGCAATAGACATTCACCAAGACCAGTGGTTACTTAAATAAAAGTTGCTTTTAATGATCTTTAAACATGAAAACAGAATCACACTTTAACTTATCACTATTGACTTAACTAACCTAACTTAACCCCCTTCTAATTCTAAGCTCACGTGTATGTAATGTGTGCATAAGTTCAGAAACTTTCTTTGATTCACAGTCCAATCTCACTTCTCATTCCTCCAAGTTCACTGATTGCAGGCAATTCTTAGACTGTGCGCAGAATTTAACATGTATAAAGTTCACCAGGCTTTGGCGCTTGAAAGGTAAATGATTACTGTTCAGGAAGGTTCTTGTCGGTTTTCAGAGAGAGATTTGTTGTTCCAGGACACCCACAACTGATTCCTTTTTAATCATCCACTTCAGTGTCTTGCTGATGAAACTTGCCCCCTCAGGGTTCTCCAGATGATAACCTCTTTCTTTTAGGTCACCACAGAGTGCCTTTTCTTTTTTCCTTATTTCAAGTGAAACATTAGATAGCCAGTCTCCTCCTGCATGAACCACAAGGGCTTTGACCAGGCTGAACTAAGCATTTACAACCTGTCTTCCAAATAGGGGTTTCCACAAGCTTGTCAGCTTGTCCTGTTCCAGTCCCAGTTGCTGCTGCTGCTGACTGTAAAACTGTAAAGCCGATCCCCCCCCCCCCTCTCAGAGAGAAAAGAAAACCTGTTTGACTCTCTTTGCTTGAAAAACCACATGACCCTCCTAGAACAGCAAGTTCCACTCCAGACTGAATGCAGCTCCGTAAATTTCTTTCATCTGTTGCCTTTTTGTAAACAACAATCCATTAGTGAAGTCTCTTGGGCCCTCTCCAAAGGTTCTGGGGCCGATATGTCTAGCTTTAGCAGAGCTCCAGTATTTTAAATAAGATCTGTTTTAAAGTATTTGTATGTGTCCTACTCTAAGAAACCTTTCCCAATTTATCTCCCAAAAACATATCTATATCCTGACACATAAAGAACAACAATTTGCAACAGCCACAGTTAGCAATTACACTGATATTGTGTTACGAACTGGGGGAATTACTAGATTCAGGTCTCTGGCTTGTCCATTGGCATGCAGGGCATTCCTAAATAAATTCAAAATATGCACAGCACTGACCTTCATTTAGCAGATGCGTATAAATCCTGAGAGTTCACATCATTTCTAAGTAAATGTCAGATTTACAGGTGATAGGAACAGAAGCTGAGAGTAATGAATCATGGAACATAGTTTACAAAGGATTAAAAGAGTAATTGAGGGGTTAGACCTTGGAGGGAAGTGGGTTGATGAGTAGCTTTGACACGGCTATGGGAAATCCTTCAGCAATATTAGAAGCACGCTATTAAAAACAAGGAGAAACATGGCATGAGTGCCTGCAATCAATAGGGTGATTTGGCATCGAGAAACTGGAACTTTAATATGCCTGGAGGGGCTTGGACATGTAAGATCTCTCCATGGAAGCAGACCAAATGTATTGTTGATGGTCACTACAGTTAGAATGTAACATATATGAAATACTTTAACTTTTGTCCATATACAGGTTAACTTTCTGTGGAAGGAAAGCTTTGAAATACAAAAGGGCATCAACAACCAAAAATGGTGAAACATGACTATGGAAAGCAAATAATCTGTAACTGAAAGCACTCTCTTATCTATAAAATGGAGATTAGAAACAGATACATTTTTTAGCACCAAATTATAGCTCGTGTCAACGATGGATCATTTTTCAATGATGTCAGAACTTGTATCTTTACCTTGTTGCTTGACAAATGGCTCGGGCCTGAAACGTTGGTTCTATATCTTTACCTCCTATGGATGCTGTAAGACCTGTTGAGTTCCTCCAGTATTTTTGTGTTTTTCCGACAATCATGGCATCTGCAGACTTTTTGTTTCACTTGCATCTTTATCAGTTTGTGTGGCATTGTGGTTTATCAAAAGGGAAAGCTACAAAAAGACAAGGGATTAAAAGAGTAATTTTTTTTGGCATGGGCAAGTTGGGATGAAGAGCCTGTTTCCATGCTGAATGACCCCATGTATGACCCCGTGTATGAGCCTATGAATAATTCTACCTATGACCCTATCTATGAGCCTATGTATCACTCTATGTATATCCCTTTGTATGACCCCATGTTTGACACTATGTATGTCTATGAATAACTTTACATATGATCCTATGTATAAGCCTATGTACCAATCTATATATGATCTATGTATGACCCCATGATAATATAATTTGATGATATTTCTATTATTTGTGAAAAGCAACCTTGAAATGAAAAGAAGAGTGTTTGATTTATTTGTGCATTCCTCATGATGCTTTTGATCCGTTCAGATCTTGGTGAGTCAGAGAAAAACCTATCAATTTAACCAACAGGTTATTACCAGCTTAAGGGGAGGGGGGGGGGGTGTTGAGCAGTTTTAAAGAGTCATGTGTTTCAAAATGTTGGTTTGTTTTTTTGAATATTTTATTTTGAGAACTTCCGACCAACATGCGGTCAAAACGAAGAATAATTTAAAAAAAATCAATGTCAATAATATTAACAAGATAATACAAATACCGATCCGCATGTTGCTATTAAAAGTGAGGAAAAGAAGCGTCCATATGTGATTGAATTATTATAAAGGAATAAATATTACAATAATACTACAAAAATGGAAGTTAACGGCCCATTTTGAACCAAAGGAGAAAAAGAGAATAGAAAGATAAAAAAGAAGAAAATGAGGAACTCTCCCATCACTAATGCCCCCCCTCCTGCCCCACAAGAAACAAGAAGAAAGAAGAAAACGTAAGAAAAGAGAACTCCCATCAAGTGGCAAATTATCCTTGGCACTGTGAGCACTGGGGGTAAGACAGGAGGGGGGATTTGTTAAAGATTTACCCCGATGTACCTTAGGTATGGATTCCATATTATTGAAAATGCATCAGACCTGTTTCTGAGGTTCTAGGCGATCTTCTCCAGCGGAACACAATTAAGCATTTCTATCTTCCAGCGGGCTAAATCTAGTTGGGAATCAGATTTCCAAGCAACTGCTATGTATTTCCTGGCCACTGCTAAAGCGAGCTTATCGAATTTGAATTGATATTTCAACCACCACATTTTAGGTCTTATGTCTTCTAAATTCCCTAGTAAAAATAATTCAGGTGCCTGAGGGTATCAAATTCCAGTATTTTGTTTTCTCCAGGAGATTACCCAAATCTTCCCAGAAAGGCCTCACTTTAGGCCATGAGCAGGGTGAATGCATGAAAGCATCTATTTCATGACCACATCAAAAACATTGGTCTGATATTTACAATTTCAATTTATGGAGTAAGGTAGAGCGGATACAAAAAGTTATACTGCACTAGCCGATCCTTCACATACTGTCCCATCATAAGTCAGACCAGAAAAATGGATCGATTTCTATACCCAAATCTGATTCCCACCTTGTTTAGGGGGTTCCCTCCTGAAATAAGGAATAATTTTTGAAATAATTTTTTATTGAAAATGCTGGAAAAATTTGGATTAGGACAAACATTTATTAATTGGGTTAGAGCTCTATATTCTGAGCCTAAAGCTAAAGTAATAACTAATTGTCCAATTTCATCAACATTTCCCACTGTCCAGATCTAGTAGACAAGGTTGTCCATTATCTCCAGCCCTTTTCCTCCTGGCTATTGAACTGTCAGCAGAATCCATCCATCTAGATCCAGACATAAAAGGTTTCAGGATCAATCAGGAAGAACGTAAAATCAATTTATTTGCTGGTGATGTTCTGATATATCTGCAGAACCAGTTGATGCATAACAAAAATTGCAGTCTAAATTGGAAGATTTTGTGATTATATCAGGTAACAAAGTCAATTGGGACAAGAGTGAAGTTATGTCACTTATAGGTGGGGATTATGAACAAATTAAGGGAAATTTTCAATTTGTGTGGTCACTCCATGGGGCTAGGTATTAAGGTAGATTACAACCTGTTGAATTTATACAAGTTGAATTATCTTCCCTTGCTTCGGAAAATTGAGGATAATCTTAATAAATGGGTGATCCTCAACTGTATTAAAATGAATGCGCTGCCTAGGGTACTTTTTCTTTTCAAAGTTTACCCATTCCTATACCTCAGAGATTCTTCAAAACCTTAATAAATGCAGCAGGAAATTTCTGTGGAAAGGTAGGCCTTCTAGAGTCTCTATTGATAAATTAATTTGGAATTATGAATTTGGAGCATTAATGCTCCCGGTTTCAAAAACTAGTTTTGGGCATCCCAAATGAAGTTTGTCACCTCCCTCTGTGATGGAGGAGACAAGTCTTTATGGGAAAAATTGGAGTTGTATAAGGATGGTGAGAGGATAGCAGAAAACCTTTATATATAAATGAAATTCTAAATTATTATCTGGCCCTAAAGAAGCCCCCCCATTAAAGCATATATTTACAATATGGAATAAAATTAGTGGTCAAATTGGGGACAAGGGAGGTGGGGGGGGTCCTTTCACCTAAAACACCCCTGGCTCAAAATATGTTGATTCCATTAACAATTGATAATAAAATCCTGGACACTTAGTCCCAGAGAGGGGTCAAGTGTATTGGTGATTGTTATGACCAGGGACAATTTATGACATTTGAGCAAATTAGGAATAAATATGGAGTTTTAAATAGATCTTTTCCCTGCTATCTTCAGTTAGGATCTTACTTAAGGGACAAATTACGTCCATCACTAACCTTACGGCAGGGTAGTGAAATAGAGACTCTGGTTCGAGAGGGGAAGCGCAAAAAAAAATTGTTTCAAAAATGTTGATTTTATTTATGTGTTTAGTGCAAGGATGGATACACATGGATAGATTTATCATTCTAAATATCTAAAATATCCTATTGTCATGTTTAGGAAGGAAGATGAAGCCCAGAAGGAATAACTTTGAAGGCAAGTTTTGTTTGAAGAATATTTGACAGCACCATTCACTTGAAGCAGCATTTGAGCTCCTAGGCCCCTCTGAAGACAAGGCAAGAGTTGGAATAACTTCACATAAACAGCACACTGAATGAAAATAAAGTCCCCTGTTGATTCCCTGACATTTTTGTGGTAATAAATCATATTAAATCATGTGCTAAAAATAGCACTGCAAAATAACAAATAAGACATCAGGTGTAAGTAACCGATAACTTGAAATATATACAATGTTTAACAAAAACATATCTCATAGTCTCAATAAATGAAAAAAAATCCTTGTAATTCTGCAGTTCTTTTTTTTTCCCTGGCAGTTTTCCAGTCCCCAAACTATGTGTGTTCATCATAACGGGCTGTGTTGAGGGACTGCTGCCATGCATTTTGCCCATGGGCCACCACAACTCAGCCCGAACTCATCCTCACTTGACAATCCTGCCTGCATCTTTCAGTGAGTGAGGTCAATGAGAGCAGCTCCACTGCTGCAGTGTCGCTCAGCTGCTAACTCAGCACAGTCTAGGGGGGTCACCTCTGCATTGCTCTCAGTTAACGTAACATGGTGTGTGAATTGGCAACTTGAAACTGTCATTTAACTCTATCCTGCAAATTTTTGTTTGAAATAATGCACCCAAGGGCAGACACCGTAGCGATTGTGCCTTCCGGAGGACCTGGGGCTGAAGACCAAAAGATGTGATTTCAAATCCCACCATAGTAGTTCGTATTTGAACGTATAAATTCCTGGAATTGAAATCAAGTGCTGATGACCATCTTTTGAACAACAGATTGACAGGACTCCCCATCCTAACTTCTTATGTCCTTGAGGAAAGGCCACACATTATCTCTACTCAATCTGATCTCCCGACGATTCCAGAAAAAATTGTTCCAGGGCTGCTCAGATAGTCGGTGAAGTGGTTTGACAAATGGACTCGTGGTAAGTACCTTGCTGATAGGACCTTCTCCATTTTGAGTGGTCGTGGGCTAGACTAGTGAATCCGATGAGTTAAGGGGAATGTGGTAGATTTTCAAAATGACCATGAAGACATCCTTGAAAATGTTCACCTGTCTGCCAGGTAAACATGGTAGAATTTGGAGTAGAGCTGGAGCGGGATTATGTGACGTGGGGTAAGGGAGAGTAGAGGTGGAGATGGAAAGGGAGAATGGGAGTGCTGAGAGGTGGTTAAAAGAAAGGAGGTGGGACTGAGGAAGGAGTTGGGAGGGAAACCTAGCGCGTGATTTAAAGGGAAAGGTGATGGCTTTCCCTTGTATCTCTTTATGTAGGAGAGATCACAGAAGTGTCCAATTTGAGAAGTGCACTTAAGGAATCCTGACTGAGCTGTTACAGTAGTTGTTTGAATGCAGCATCCTGCATTCACACTTCACTGGGGAGGCTGGGTCTCAGGCTAGAAAATGGCGTGGTCAACATGAGGTGGGTCAATGTTCAGCTTCTTCAATATTGTTGGAGCAAATTTCTATTACACTTGATTCCACCTTTAGCTTGTAAAACAATCTGCACAATCACTGGTGAATATAATTGCTCCACCTGGAATTTTTTTTAAATTGACTGTCATTCCAATTGCTGAAATTTAAAAAAAAAACGCAGCTCCTGGAATCTGAAATAAAAACGGAAAATACTGGGAAAACCGAGGTCTGGCAATAACTGTCGAAAGAGACATGGTTGGTGTTTCAGGTCTGCTGCCATTCTTCAGAACCGGGAATGAGAAAAAACAGAATCGTTTTCAGTAGCAAAGAAGATGAGGGTGAGATGGGTAGAAAAATGGAATAGAGTCATGCAACACATACACAAGGCCTTCAACCCCCAACATCATACCTGTCCTTGTGCCCATCTTTATACCTCCCATATACCCCACATTCTATCTTTCTCTGCTTTGCCTATTCAAGGGTCTGCTTGCATGGCTCTTAAATGTAGTGATCTAATAAGATTCTACGTGTTTGAAATGCCAATCACATACAGTGCAAAACAAACCTTGCCCCTCACGTTCCCTTTAGTCTCTCTCGCACCTGAAGTTTCTGTTCAGCAGACTCTTGAACTTCCAGTTGCTGCCCTAATCACAGACTGCTCCTTCACCACAAAAGGACTGTCTGTACTATTGTAATGCCACTTTTTTTCTTGCACTAAGGTAACTGTGAATATTTCATCTTTTGATGAAGTACCTCTGGCTGCAACAAGCAAAAATCTTGGTGAATATGTGCATTGTCCAATGTTCATGACAATAAATGCTAACTTTATCATTGTGTCCTTTTGTTTTTAGTACCTCTACCATGGGAAAAAGATTCGGACAATCTACCTTATCTGATAGGGTGAGGGAAATTAACTAGTTGAGCAGTTAAATAGCTGATTCTGTTGATTTCACATCAACTGTTTCTCTTCCCATAGATGCTGCCTGGCCTTCTGAGTGTTTCCACCAGCTTCTGTTTTTATTTCCAATTCCTGGATCTTTGTTCTCAGAAAGCTGACGCCTTACAGAAAGTGTTCACAGTACAGGCTGTATTTGCTGGTTTCATTACCAGGAAGTTCCTTGAAATAAGAGAAAGGTAGACTTCTGAATAAATCCGTTTTAAAACTTCTCTTTTTTTTCCCCTTAGCCTCTGCTCTTCCCTTACTTTATATATCAAAATTACAATCCTTTAAACATAATTCCCCTCCTTCCATCTGACTCATCGGTGAAGCTGAGGTCATTGGGAAATCAATAACATCCTATTGTTGAACAAATAGGATACCTTCTGCTTTAACTTCTTCTTCATGAATATACCCAGACATAATTTATTTCTTCAAAGGTGAGTTCCTATTGATTCAACAATTCTGACTCTCTTTTTCCCTTTGCCCGCTCTCCCCTTTTCAGGAACATGCCAATCAACTGCCTCTACCTTCCCATCTGTCCATCATACTTTACCCTTCCCAGGTTTGCCACCCACTTTCTGCCCCCTGTCTAATCCCTACCACCCTTTCCTCATTATACTAGCTCTCTCGCCTCTGCAGTGTCGGATGAAAGGTTCTGACCCAAACTGTCATCGATTCTTTCTCCCTTATAGATGCTGCTCGACGCATTAAGTTCCCCCAGGAGATTGCATTAGTACTGGAAATTGGCCTTTTTAGCTCTGCCTACTAATTCCAAAAACTCTTGTATCCGAATATCTGGAATAATTAGTTTTCAAACAATTTAAAATGTAGCATTTTTAATGGGTCCAGTTTTTTTTGTTACTAAATAATGTTCGTTGATTAAAAGTTTAGATATTTTATCCTTAAATCAAAATGCAATTAAGTACATATGTTATATGACTTAATAGATCTTCCACTAGCTCCCTCAAAGCAAGTCAGAAGTCATGCTGATCTAATTACTCTTTACCTCTGAGTTTGGGCAGTTAGGCCACTCATATTTTTCCCTAAGAAGCCAATTTTAACCTATGGAATTCTAAGGGAAGATGGGCTGGCTGTCTAAAACAGATGGATGAGAGTGGGCCAATCTGGACATGTCATTTGCAACCCTAAAGACCAATGAGACATTTATTGATTCTTTATGGTTGAGAGGATCGATACGAACAGCTAGACAAATTGATGTAGTTAACACAGATATGCCTTTTAAAAAAAGTTGTATTAAAACCTAAAACAACTGAACTATTATTTTAATAGTTAATAGAAGCAAGGAACCATTAGTCTGAACTTCCAAAGTACTGAAATGTGACATAGTGTACACATATTGCAGTAGAACCTCAGACAATTGCAAAAATACAACGTTAGGATAGAAACTAGAATGACCTTTGGAAAGCCATCTCCCGGGAAAACTGAAGTTTCCGGATGAAAACAGAAACCACAAAGGATACCTGATAGCTATGAGCCTGCTACAAACCCAAATCCGGTGCAGAAGGAGATGGCAAAGCTTCACTCCCAGGTGAACTTAATGCCTTCTACCGCCAGATTTGACCATAAGAATAAGGAAGAGCCATTATTGCACAATCCCATGTCCCCCGATCATCCTCTCCTCTCTATATCCAAGGATGACAAGCCAGTTGCCTTCAGAAGAGTGAATCTAAAGAAAACATCCAGTCAAGACCGGGTACCCAGGTGAGTATTAAAGGTCTGTGCTGATCAACTTGCCAATGTATTCATGGATATCTTCAACATCTCACTCCAGCAGAGCATGGTACCCACCTGTTTCAAACAGGAGTCAATCGTTTTGGTGCCCAAGAAGAGTGTGGTAACCTGCCTAAATGGCCAGTGGTGCTCCTATCAACAGTGATGAAATGTTTTGAAAGGCTGGTGTTGAAGCATATCAGCTTCTGTCTGAACGGTGACAAGGATCCGTTCCAATGCGCCTATCCTAGAAACAGGTCTATGGCGGAAGTGTAAGGTAAAACATCATGAGATGGGAATGTGTAAGGAGTTACCCTGCCCTGTACAGGGCTGTAACAAGATGTAAATGCATCCTTGTACTTACAAGATAAGAGAGACATTGATGGATTGAGAGGCAGGAAGCTAGCAGGGAAAGGATAGCAACAGTTTTAGTCATTGGACAAGTAATGATATGATGATGTTCTAAGCATGTATCCAAGGGTATAAAAAATCACCATTTTGCTGATAACGGCAGAATGCATTCTCCGACTAACATGTTTAGTCGCAAGTGTTACAATCCGGTAATAAAGAACAAAGAACCCTGATTTCGACTCAGCCTGGTGTTTGTCTCACTCATTCATGAACAAAGCAGACCTAACAGAAGCCATCTCACTGGGTCTACACAAAGCCTTAGAACATCTGGACAGTAAAGATGCATACATCAGGATGTTCCTTATCAACTACAGTTCAGCATTTAACATCATCATCCCCTCAAAATTGATCAGCAAACTTCAAGACTTGGAACACACCCCACTGTGTAATTGAATCCTGGATTTCCTCACTCCCAGACTACAATCAGTGACGATTGGTAAGAACATCTCCTCCACAATCCCCATCAGTACTGGGGTGCCACAGGGCTGTGTTCTTAGCCTCCTGCTCTACTAACTATACACCTATGACTGTATGGCTCGGTACGACCGACAACACCATCGACATATTCGCTGATGAAACCATGATAGTGGGTTGTATAAAAAGGGGCGATGAGTCAGTATACTCATTGGGAGGGACATTGAAAACTTGGATGAATGGTACATCAATATCACCAAACCAAGGAGCTGATTGTTGAATTCAGGAAGGGAAAACCAGAGGTGTACAATCCAATCATCATCGAAGGATCAGAGATGGAGAGAGTGAGCACATTTAAGTTCTCGGGAGCCACTATTTCAGAGGATTTTTCCTGAACTCAACATACAAATGGCAGCACCTCTAATTCCTCAGGAGTTTGGGGAGGTTTGGCATGACCTCGGAAACCTGGCAAATTTCTGCAGATATGTGGTGGAAAGTGCACTGACCGGCTCCATTGTATGGGGGGATCAATGTCCCTGAGTGTAAAGCTCTGCAAAAGGTAGTGGACACAGCCCAGGACAGGTAAAACCCTGCCCTCCATTGAGAACATCTACAAGCAACACTGTTGTCGGAGAGCAGCAGCAATCAAGGATCCACATCAACCGGCACACGCTTTGTTCTCACTGCTGCCATCAGGAAAGAGGTGGAGGTGCCACAAGACTCATACCACTAGGTTCAGGAACGGCAGCTCCCCCTCCACCATCAGACTCCTCGACAACAAACTCAATGAGGGACTCATTTAAGGACTCGCATTTTTCCACCTTATTGATTTTTCTCTCTCTATATTGCACATGTGTAAGTTAAGTCAGTTTTTTTGCACGGCCAATAAGTGGTAATTTTGCCTTGCCCAGAAGAAAAAGAAACTCAGGATTACATGTGTTGTCATGCAGGTACTCTGACAATAAATTTGAAATCCATTTTCAGTCATGACTGTCAAATACAGACACAAAGGAAAAGCACCATACTTTGTTAATTTCAGTTCCATTGAAGTCAAATAAATTAATTTGCAGAAATTCAGTTCAATGGATACCCACTGTGATAATGTGTGCTCATCACATGAGGGCAAGGGCACCCAATACAATACTGCAAATGCACCTGGGAGAGGTTTATTCAATTCAAGTTCCTTTGTGTCAAATTTACTGTGCATATATTGCATATAATAGAAGAGATTAGTGGAATGATATTTAGACACATACTAGAAGGACCAAATGGCCTGTTGTCTGTGCTGTCCAGTTCTATGGACCTAACCATTATAATACCAAAATGAACTATTTCTATCCAGATTACATTCATGCATTGAACCTTCCAGGTCTGCAGGCTAAATCTCTAACTGGTTGGCGCATTTACCAGCTGAACCACTTGGGTTTTTTTTTACACTCTCTTCTGTTGTTGCTTGCTTGATGTGGTGATGTGTTTATATGATTTTGGCCAACATTGACCTACAGGGTTGACAAGTTCGCTTGCATTTGTTGTGTTGAGTGTTTCCTGATACAGTGGGATTTATTAACTGTCTCTGAATGCCTCGAAGGATTTATTGTATGTGTTGAATGGTTTTCACTGTTCAAGGGTTGTCTACTTCTTCTGGAATATGTAATTCATCTGTTCACTGTGGTTCATCTAGCGGCAGAGTTTTTATTTGAGAATAATATTTATTCCAACTCTTTTGGATCACAGTCATGCATTTGTCTATTTTAAAAGAAATTGTTTACTTGTATTCTGCATCGTTGAAGTCCTGTAAAATTCAATGTCCTTTTTTTCAGTTCTAATGGATACGCACAAGAAAATTGCGCGCCATTTTTTATACTTCTCACGAGAGAGGTCGTATTAACTATCAACACTGCATACTTTTCAGATCGACAGATGACAACTTAACAAAAAAAATTAAATGCACACTTAAATCAATTTAGCTTTCTGTGTCAGCAATTGCCCATGACCCTGTACGCTAGTATTGCCCAGCATCTGCAGACTTCTTGTTTACCAGCATTCTGATGAATCTCCTCTGCACTCTCTCCAGCACAACTACATCCTTCCTACAGTGTGGCAACCAGACTTGCACACAATACGTTTGTAAGAAGAGTAGCCATTTGGTCAGCATATTATTCACATTAAAGTCTTCGAGGGATTAAAGTCATTGTGTCATACTGCACAGACACAGCCACTTTGACCCAGCACCAATCTAATTTTATTCTCCCCATTTTGCCATATTTTCTCCCCAGATTGTACGACTCACCTAAATAAGGTACCCTTTACAGTGGCCAATCAACCCATCAACTTACACATTCTCGGGAGGAAAGTGGAGTACCCAGAGGAAACCCGTGGGGTCACAGGAAGAATGTGTAAACTCCACAGAGACAGCAGTGAAGGTCAGGATTTGACCCAGGCCATCAACAGTGGGATGGATTAACTCTATTGTAGTTCAACGCAGACAATGCATGAAATAATCATGAAAGAAAAAAGAAGTTTCAAATTGTTGACCTTTCATCAGAACTATTTCTTTACCCAATTGTGCCTGGAATACAAATTTGGATTAGATTTGTGGCATAGAGGCAGATAGTAGTTGATTGGGCGATCGAGTTCAACAGTTGAAGACGGGAACAGTTGATTGGGCAATCGAGTTCAAGAGTTGAGAATGGGAACAGTTGATTGGGCAATCGAGTTCAGGAGTTGAAGACGGGAACAGTTGATTGGGCAATCGAGTTCAAGAGTTGAAGACGGGAACAGTTGATTGGGCAGTTAAGTTCAAGAGTTGAAGACAGGAACAATTGATAAAATTGTTTGAATGGAAAATGATGAATGATAAAATGGCAATAGAAGTTTGGATTCTATAATTTAAAATGATTTTACAAGCAAATGTTATGTTTAGTTAAATGCACAATGTGGGGTTTGGAAAATCCATTCTAAGAAACAAAACCTTTTGAGATTATATGGACGGATTCACATGGAATGCTAAGAATGAGAATCCTAAATCGAGGAAAAAAGATTGAGAAAATTTGAATAGTTCAATTAGAACAGGGACCCATGTGGATTAGAGACAAACTATCATCCTCTGATCCACATGGGTCCCTGTTCTAATTGAACTGCTCCTAGAACGCTTCCACCAGCGTTGTCTCCGCTCCATCCTCAACATCCATTGGAGCGCTCACACCCCTAACGTCGAGGTACTCGAGATGGCAGAGGTCGACAGCATCGAGTCCACGCTGCTGAAGATCCAGCTGCGCTGGATGGGTCACGTCTCCAGAATGGAGGACCATCGCCTTCCCAAGATCGTGTTATATGGCGAGCTCTCCACTGGCCACCGTGACAGAGGTGCACCAAAGAAAAGGTACAAGGACTGCCTAAAGAAATCTCTTGGTGCCTGCCACATTGACCACCGCCAGTGGGCTGATAACGCCTCAAACCGTGCATCTTGGCGCCTCACAGTTTGGCGGGCAGCAGCCTCCTTTGAAGAAGACCGCAGAGCCCACCTCACTGACAAAAGGCAAAGGAGGAAAAACCCAACACCCAACCCCAACCAACCAATTTTCCCTTGCAACCGCTGCAATCGTGTCTGCCTGTCCCGCATCGGACTGGTCAGCCACAAACGAGCCTGCAGCTGACGTGGACTTTTTACCCCCTCCATAAATCTTCGTCCGCGAAGCCAAGCCAAAGAAAAGAAAAAAAAAATCATCCTCTGAAGTACCATGGAGGAGAATACCAGTTCTTGTAACCCAAGAAATCGATTGAAAACTGCTTCGCAAACTATTTTTAAATCAAAATTTGAGTTTGATTTCCACTGACAATCTTTTCACGCAGTATTATAAAACACATCAATTCTTCCACAGTGAATCTGCCGGAGGGAAGGAGAGCTGGAGATTATTCTGGGAAGTGAATGATCACTTTGTTTGTCTGCAGTAAGTCATAGAGTGACACAAAGGATATTTCATTCCTGCCAACAGGCAACTGACAGGATGGCTCACAATGAATATCCCACTTGCAGGTGTGGCTACAGATCACACTATTATCATTTATAACCATAAAACAATTACAGCATGGAAACAGGCCATTACGGCCCTTCTAGTCCTTGCCAAAACTCTTACACTCTTCTAGTCCCATTGATCTGCACTCTGCCCATAACCTTCCATACCCTTTCCTTCCATATAGATATTTTTTTTTCTTAAAACATTGTACCTGCCTCCACTTCTTCCACTGGAAGCTTGTTCCACACAGACTCCCACTCTTTGAGTAAAGAAACTCCCTCTTGTGTTGCACCTAAACTTTTGCCCCGTAACTCTCAGCTCATGTCCTCTAGTTTGAATCTCCCCTATCCTCAATGGAAGAAGTCTATCCACATCTACTCTATCTATCCCCCCTCAAAATTAAAAAAACTTTATCAAATCCCTCCTCAGCCTTCTACTCTCCAAGGAATAAAGACCGAACTTGTTTAACCTTTCTCCATAACTTAGGTGCTGAATCCCAAGTCTCATCTGGTGAATCTTTTCTCTCTATTTTGTTCACATCCTTCCTATAATTTGGTGACCAGAACTGAACTCATTATTCCAAATTTGGCCTCACCAATGCCTTATTTTGGTTTCTAACCACAACCTAAAGAGGATTTTTATAAATATTGGTAACTTTTTCAGTTGCTGAAGAACGACATTGTTCCTTTAGCCTGACAATGATCAAAGCTGCCATCCAAACAGGTTTGATCAATTGTGCACAAAAGAACTGTAGATGCTGGAATCTTGAGCCAACTGGAGGGTCTCAGCAGGTCATACAGCATCCATGGATTGAAATGGTCAACCAATGGCTTTAACCATTTCCGTACATGGATGTTGTCTGACCTGCTAAGTTCCACCAACAGCAATTCTTTATTTCATGAATTGTGCTTCTGGTGGTAGGCTGGTAATCAGTGTGGGGACTGAGAGCGGGTTGTGGGGAGAGCGGGGGGCAGTGGGATCAGTGTGGGGGCTGATAGCAGGCTGACAAGAGAGCATGGGGCAGTGGGATCAGTATGGGGATTGAGCGGGCTGTTAGGAGAACATGGGACAGTGGGTCTGAGAATGCTCAAAAACTTTTCCCATATAAATTAATGGTAATTGCTGCTTTTCTTTACGCCATTTCGGCTTACAAAAGATTTCATTTGAACGCTCTACTTTCGGATAAATAATGTGAAAAGTAAGATTCCTTAAATGAGTCTCCGATTGAGTTTGTTGTTTAGGAGTCCAATGGATGCTAGCAACTGTTCCTGAACCTTGTGGTACCTACACCACTTTCCTGATGGCAGTAACGAGAACTGAGTGTTTGCTGGGTGTTAATTTAAAATCCACCATAACACTTGTTCAACTTTCACATCAGTTCAAGACTATTTACCCACAGCATCATTTTATTGGGGGATACTGTGCAATAAACTTTGCAAAATTTTATCGTGAGGCAAATGTAAAATGAGGTATATCCAATCAATTTCAGGCTATGCAACACTGCAGCTCTTGCAAATGAGCACACCAGCCTAACTGTGGCGATTGTTTTCAACCCACTGTGAAAAGTAATTTTCTCTATCGATAAAGTATTGCTGAGTCCTGAGTTTACTCACTTGTCTGTATGTTGAAATTAAATGGGATCTCAGATGAGAGTGTTAATTCAACAAACCACTTAACGCAGTCAACCACGTCAATACCATGCCAGACCCCCACTTGTTTCCCATTAGAAGCAAATCCTTGTTGAACTAATAGCTTTGATCCTTTGAATGAAAGTATCACTGTGCCAACTTTTCCATTTAATTTGCTAAAGATGCCTGTAATTCATCTCTTTCCGGCTACATTTTTATCAATATCAATAAACTAACATTGAAAATGAGACGGTGCTTCTGCATCAGTTAACTTAGAATAGAAGTAATGACAGTCTGCGGGTGTGGTGGTGGGGGGGGGGGGGGGGAGGAGGGTGGGGAAGTGACATTTTAGATTAAATAGATTTAATCTGAGATCGTAGTGAATAAGAACGACCTTAAAAACATAGTTGACCACAGAGCCTGTCAATAATCTGTGTCAACGCTGCCTGTATCAAGTGTTAGAAAGAACAATGAAGCAATAGGACGGATAATTTTCAAAAGAGTTTAAAAATCATTTGATACCCACATGGATTCTGAGATTTTTCAACATTTCAAGGCATTTACTTAAAGTGATTGATAAAACTGTCCAGAGTTTGTTAAACATCCATTCTGTTCCCTTCTGAATTGATCATTCCCTCTGCAAAGCAGCTTTGAAACTATATTAATAGCTAAAACCCCCAGTGTATCCAAGTATAATTTGATTATGGTCTTCTAGTGATTATCCCTGACAGCAAGCCTCATGGTTGAATTTCAAACCATGTTCCATCAGTTTACTTTCTTTTGTTAGTTAGTGGAACGCTTCGTCAAACTGTGAATGCTTTCGTAACTATGAAGATTTTGTGTCATTCCAAATCAGCCATCATCTGGAATGGACATTGTTGAAATTTAAACATTTTTGGTCCTTATCTCTTTAACTCCTCCTTCCAGCTGCTCATACTGGCCTTTCAATCAATGCAATCCCATCCACTGGTTAGAAAAATAAATGAGAACCAAGGTTCTCAATGTCATTTTCACGGGGGCAAGTGCCTCACTGAAAGGGTTCCGAACCATCCCATTCATATGCCATTCATAAATAAAATATGGCTATTCTATGTGCCGAAAGGTGGATCCAGTGGTTCTCAACCTTTTTCTTTCCACTCACATACCACTTGAAGTAATCCCTATGCCATCGGTGCTCTGTGATTTGTAAGAGATTGCTTAAGGTGGGTGGTATGTGAATGGGAAGGAAAGGTTGAGAATCACTGCTCTAGACCCAATTGTTACTGAAATATTGTGCTTGCAAAAAATTGTCATTGGCCCATTTCCTTTGGAGTAATGAAACCATGCACATAACGAGTCAATTAGGTACGAATAAAACAGTGGTTTTCAACCTTTTCTTTCCACTCACCCACCATTTTAAGTCATCCCTATGCCATAGGTGCTCTGTGATTAGTAATGGATTGCTTAAGGTGGAATGTGGGTGAAAAGAAAAAGGTTGAGAACTACAATCTAGTCTTTTCGGCTCTAGCTCAAACCTCAAGCGAAGCTGCAGTATGCAGGTGCTGCTTGCGGCTGTTTATGCTGTGTGTTTACCCTCAGACTATTGTTGGCTTGTTAACTTAAGTACACTGGAGAGTGGATATAACAGTTGATGACTGCAGGACAGTAGTCCTCTCAAATCCTGCCAATGTGTATAACATTGCCTTTCATCAGCACCTCATTAGTCAGAAGGTCACAGTAGCCTCTTTTCAATGGCAGCTCCTGGGACCCAGGTGCGATTACTGAGGCGAACGTGCTGGAAAACCCTTTTAAATTGCAGGGCGATCAACCCATTAAATAGCCAACCTGGCGATTTAAGGGGGATCCCAACCCCACAATGACAGTTCACATATTCACCTGAAATATTGCTGGATGTTCGGATGCTAGCTGCCCGGCAAGCGTTGACGTCACTGGAATAGGCGGGTCGGCCATTTTTGTTTTCAAATCACCTGTGAACTTGACCTAGGTAAGTTTAACTGGGTTGCCTGGGGATAGGTCAGGGACCCAGTTGGATTCCAACGAGGTTGACCAGGTCAGTTAACCCCATTTTATACGGCAGTTTGAAAGGGCCTAGTAGCATCTACGCTTCCTAAGAAGGTCAAAGAGGGAAAGGCGACTGGCCCCCATCTTGACAACAATATATAGGAGCACAATTGAGAGGGTCCTGTCAGGGGCTGCATCATTTTGAGCTCTGCAAAGCAGCAGAACAGAAGTCAATACAGAGGATCTTCAAAATGGCTGCAATTATTATGTACTGCACATTGTGAATGGATGTGGGAGAAACACTTTTGTCTGGTTGTCTACGTGATAATAAAATTAAACTTGAAAAATAGAATCAGAATTTAATATTTTTTAAAATTTAGACATTCAGCACGGTAACAGGCCATTTCGGCACATGAGCCCGTTCTGCCCAAGTACACCTGATTGACATATCCCTGGTACGTTTTTGAATGGTGGGAGGAAACCGGAGCCCCTGGGGAAAGCCACGCTGACACAGAGAAAATGGGATAAATCAGATTCAGAATTTATTGTTTTGTTGTTTAGAGGCAACATCACGGTGCAAACGTATATATATATATAAACTCCCTTACAAAATAAGAAAACCCAAAGCAAAGGAGTCTATGTTCATTCAGGAATCTGACGTCAGAGGGGAAGAAGCTGTGCCGCTGAGTGCTCGTCTTCAGGCTCCTGTCCTTTCTTCACAATGGTAGCAGAGTGAAGAGGGCATGGCCTGGGTGGTGGGGGTCCTTGAGGATAGAGGCTGCTTTCTTAAGACACCAAGAGCTGCAAAATAGGATTAACGAAAATCCCTCTTTTATTTTAGCGACTGTTGGCACAGTGTGATTATGATCTTGTGTGCCATCACTCTACAATATTTTGATTCTATGAATTGGTTAAATCAAGATTTCTCTCTTTTTCCATGTTGAAATGGAATTGTCTGCTGAGTACATTTCCACCACAAATGTAATAAAAATGCACTCACTCCATCCAGCTATAAAGTACGTGCATTGCAGAGTAAATTCATATGGATCAAAACTGCTTTTATAAAGCTGAAAAATGTTTATTGACCTCTCACAGTTTATAAATTTGAGTTAAAAATTGATCTCGGGGTGAACTCCAGTGGCCTGAAGCCAAAATAGTTTTGCAGATGATCGACCTTCAAATGTCACAAATCTATTATTTAATGTTCACATCTTCACCAAATGATTCATATGCACATCCCAAGGCACCAATGGCTCTTCTTTTCTGGTGATGAAGCTCTGCTGGTTTTGAATGGACAGGAAGAAGAGGATTTCGAGGGGGAATGCAGTGAATCTAAGCATTTAGTAGCACGAGCATTGCAGGAGAGAAGAAGAAAAGGAAGTCACATTTGAGAGAAATCCAGGATGTTGAAAGAGAAAAAAAAAGTTAAGGATTTAAAGCACAGGAAATACAGATTGTACTGAAGAAATGAGGCCTCAAACCTTTCACCTCAAACAATAGATTCAATAGGAGACAGAAAGTGATGGGAGTTTGGAAAAGGAAATCGAGGCTTCTATATTGAGGGAGCTTTATAAATAAAAAAAACAACAAAAATGTTGGATTTTCTTTTCACTTTAATTGAAATATCAAGCTATTGCTTGATATCAAATTACTCCTGGCAATGTTAATACCTTACTGCATAATACATTTGCTTCAAGATCCTGTCTGCTATTTTGATGGAACGCTAACCCATTTACAATTAATTTAATGGCAGTGCATTAAGGATTCATGCTGCAGAATTATTGAAAGTAACTTTTGAGCAATTAATACTCATAATCTCTTATGAGGGAGATTGCCCTTAAAAAGTAAATCATGTGAAGCAAGCAGTTTTGGTCTAATGTTTCATTTTTGAGAGAGGTCACAGAGCTACGTTGCACACACTTTTGTGATTAATGCTTCATATTCAGCTCTGATCTAATGTCAAGGATATCAGAAGAGCAAGTATGCATTCTTGCAGGACAACAAGCTTTTTACATGTCCCCTTTCAGTTCAGGTTGAGCAAAATTTGCTTTCAATGTCTTAATTACTTAAACATTGCCTGAATTCTACTCAGTGTTGATGACCTTGACAGTTCTGCAGTCATCAAACCACAGAAGGGCTGGAGGAACTCAGTCGGTCTTGCAGCATCCATAGGAGGTAAAGATATATTACAAATGTTTCAGGCCTGAGCCCTTCCTCAGGGTATGAGTGAAAAATGTCAAACTTCGGAATTAAAGGCTGGGGAAAGAAATAAGGGGGTGGGGGGGTAAGAGTGGAGACCAACAATCAAAAGGTGTAAACTGGATATGGTAGGAGGAAAGGTGAGGAACTGCAGTCATTACAAAACTGAAAGTAACCGACTTCATGGCAACCTGTTGATAAGGTTAGTCACTGCCTACTGGAAGTGATGCCACCCAGGGTTCCGCATGCCACTGCTCAGGAAGTGGTCCACTCCACTCCATGGACAGAGGTGGAGCCCTCAAGTCCCAGTAACCCTATACCTCAGCGGGTCCAGGAAGTTCAGGAAGTCCAAAGTCCTCCAGTACTGAGGCGCTCAACCAGAATTACCTCCGCTATTTTTGAACATTTTAATAATTTTTCAATCCTGTTGTCCATTGTGACGAGTCTCTTTCAGATATTGGAAGTGAACAGAATTTCCAAGCCAACATTTGAAAATTCTCCAGACATGCTGATTAAAGTTGTATTCTCTGGGAAGAAGGAGCAAGGCGGAAGTGATGGGGGAAAATACCCATGAATTTAAAGATTAGTTCAGTGGAATTCCAGATTTCTAATCTTTCCTAGCGGAATACTTCTTTTTTCAATAAGTTGATTTGAAAATTAGTCTTGGAATGGATCATTTATTATGTTTTTTTATTCATTCATGACATATTACATCTTTTTCTGACTCCTTCCATCTTTTCAAAGTGCTATCAGGGTAGTGAGGGTTGGGGGTCTGAGTAGAATGGAAATAAAGTATTTATTTATTTGGGCCAAAATTTGCTGAAAATACTCATGATTCTAATCTATAAATCAAACGTGGCAAGAATAAGACTGGATGGAGAGGCCACCATCGAGTTTGATGCTAGATGCAGTCAGCAAGGTGAGACCAGCCAGATGACATTATAAAGATGAGGAAATAGACAGCGATGGTAGAGTTTGGAGTTGGATTCTTGTGATGAGTGGTGGCTCACAAGGTTCGGTGTTGGAACTCTTGTTGCCTGCTGCAAACTTTAATGACTTGCATGTGGATGTGGGAGGCAGGCTCAATAAGTTCACTGATTACATAAAAAAGTGGAATTGACAGGTAGTATAAGGCTCCAAAGTGTCATTTTGTGTTAGTGAAATGGGGTGAAAAATGGCAGATGGTGAAGTGATGGGACTAATGAGGCTAGCAAATGCTCCATGAATGTTAGGGTCTTGGGAAGCATTGAGGACCAGAGCGAGTACATCCATTGATTCTTGAAAGGGCCAATGCAGGTAGATAATGTGTTCAGGAAGGTATGTGGGATTCTGGCCTTCATTAGTTGGGGCAATGGAATCAGAAGTAGAGAAGTTATGCTCCAACTTTATAAGCCATTGGTTGGCCCTCAGTTGGAGTACTGTGTACATTTCTGGTAACCACATTCTAGGAAGGATGCAGCAGTGCTGGAAAGTGTGCAGATTCACCAGGTAGTTGCCTGGGATGGAGCAGTTCGGTTATGATGAGAGACTGGAGAAGCAAGGTCTGTTCTCTTGGGAGAAATGGCCTTGTGAAGGCAGTTAAGAGAGGACATGATTGAGATACAGGTATATTAAATTATGAGAGATGGAGATAGGGTCGATGGCAGGTAATCTGAGGCTTAGGTAAAGGCTGCGATAGCTCAGTGGTTAGAGCACTGGCTTGTAAACCAGGGATCACGAGTTCATTCCTCGCTGGGGCCTCATTCTGTGAAGGGGTGCTGGACAAAGTGGCGACTCGCTGTCTTCTTTGCAGGAGTCAAAGTTAAAGAATTCTACATTCTAAATCTAGTATTATGTGACAATAATGGAACTTTTACCTCTGTATCAGAGGTAGATTAAATGAGAACATAGATTTAGGGTAAAAGGTAAAAGATTTATATGAAATATGAGGTAAGTACCTGGAATACACTACTTGAGACAATAGTTGAAGCTGGATTATTGACCGTCTAAACGAATGCTTGAATAGCCCTGGATGTAGAAGGCTTTGGACTAAGAAGAGTAAGGCCACTGCTATTCAGAATTAAAGCAACTGGCAGCCTCAAGCAACTGTCAAAAAAAATCACGGAAAATAAATAGGTGAAAGTTACGGGTTTAAAATTGGTGTGCCTCACCGTTAGTTTGCTAATCACACAATACTCACTCTCAAGCAAATTCACGTATCGGCATCCACCAATTCCCCCAAAGGTGCCAGATCCCAGGGATTCTACTGTACTGGGAGATGGAATTAATACCGAAGAGTGCCCACTGAGCAGCATGGATTAATTGTGCTGAATCACCTGCTTTTATGCTGTACAAATCTGTTTGCTTCATTATGACCTTTACATATTTCTGATCTGCCAGTAGTAAGATCCAGCTGAGATGATGGTCTCAATGAAAACACTGTCCATTCATTAAAAAGAAATAAACTCAGAACGCATCTGCAGCTCAATACTAAACAGCCATGAACTACTGTTGACTAGACGAGAGGTGCAGCAAAACCATACCCCGTTGCAAATGTTAACCTTGTGCCCTAACAAGTCCCCCAATCCACTTGAAAACCAATGCTCATTCAATGAGAAGAGTAAAGAACACGCTCCAACAAAGGTGAAAAACAGTTGTCAAAATGGCATAGCTGCAATTGATTTTGTTTGTGAAACAAGGAATGTGAAATAATGTAGAAGGACCTAAGAGGATGTATAACCAAAAGAGCAAGTTAAAGATCTTCAGTGCTGTTACATCCAGCAGTGGGGCTACGGACAATCGCATGGCTAATAGGAGGGGGAGGCTCCAAGGCCATCCACATCCTCAATACCAAGTGACGAATGCCTTAGACAATGTTCGGCCAGAAATGCTGAACGAATCACAATCTGCTGGAGCAGCTCAGCAAGTCCAACAGCATAACTGCGACCAAAAGGAATCTTCAACATTCATCCCAGAACCCTTCATCAAACTGAACAGTCCTGTCATCGTCTACACTGGGGACAAGCATGTTGATGCTACAGTCAATAATGGCTCTACTTTGTCAGAAGTCAAAGGAAGTTGGGCATTTTTCCCCTCCCCACCATTGCTCAACAACTTCTACAGGTGTCCCACCAAAAATGTTCTTGCTGGATTCATCATTGCATGGTAGAGGAGCTGCTCTACTCAAACTCAGCAGATACTATAGAAGGTAGTGAATGCAATTCAGAACATAACACAAACTTTCCTTCCTTCTTGGACTCCATCTACATTTCCTGCTGCCTGGGAGTGTAGCAGCCAACAGAGTGAAAGACCATTCACACTCCAGAACATACAACACGACAGCACAGTACAGGCCATTTGGCCCTCAATGTTATGCCAACCCATATATTCCTTCCAAATAAAAATAAACCCTCCCTACCTATAACCCTCTTTTTCCTTTCATCCATGTGTCTGTCTAAGAGTCTTAAATGCCCCAAATGTTTCAGCTTCCACCACCATCCCCAGCAAGGCATTCCAGGCCCCCACTCTCTGTATGAAAAACCTACACCTCAGAATCAGGATATATGGTCATGAACAAGTCATGAAATTCGGTGTTTTGGAGCAGCATCATAGAGCAAACATACATATTATAACCATCTGATGACATTGCTATAAAAAATAAAATTAAAATAAGATTAACAATAACACTGCACGAAAAGTGAGGCAGTGTCTGTGGATCATTGATCATTCAGGAATCTGATGGCAGAAGGGAAGAAGCTGACCTTGAGCCGCTGAATGCTCGTCTTTCGGCTCCTGTACCTTTTTCCGATGGTAGCAGAGTGAAGAGAGCATGGCCTGGGTGGCGGGTGGGGGGGGGGGGGGGGCGGTTCTTTGAGGATAGAGGCTGCTTTTATAAGACACCACCTCATGTTGATGTCCTCGATGGAGTGAAGTCTGGTGCCTGTGATGTCGCAGGCCAAGTTAACAACCCTGTGGAGTTTATTCTTGTCCTGAGAGTTGACACCTCCATACCAGGCAGTGATGCAACCAGCCAGAATGCTCTCCGTGGTACAAATGTAGAAGTTTACAAGAGATTTTGGTGACATACCAAACCGGTTCAGACACCTCACAAAGTATAGCCCCTGGCAAGCCTTCTTTGTGATTGCATCAATGTAGAGGCTCCAAGATAAATCCTTGGAGATGTTGACACCCAGGAATTTGAAATTCTTGATTCCCTGCATGATTGAGCCCTCGATGAGGACTGGGTCAAGTTCTCTTGACTTCCTCCTGAAGTCCACAATCATAACCTTGATTCTACTGATGTTGAGTGCAAAGTTGTTGCCATTACACTATTCAATGAGCTGATCTAGCTCCCTCCTGTACACTTACTCACTGCCGTTTGTGATTCTGCCAACAACTGTGGCGTCATCAGCAAACTTGTAGATGGCATTGGAATTGTACCTGGCCACACAGTCATGGGTGTATAACAAGTTGAGCAATGGGCTAAGCATGTATCCTTGGAGTGTGCTGGTGTTGATGATCAGTGAGGAGGAGGCGTTGTTTCCAATTCGTACTGACTGTGGTCTTCCAATGAGAATGTCAAGGATCCAGTTGCAGAGGGGGGAACAGAGGCCCAGAGTTTGTAGCTTCTTGACCAGCACTGAGGGAATAATGGTATTGAAGGCCGAGATGTAGACTATGTAGTCTATGAATTGCTATTTTCGAGGTGATCCAAGGCTGAGTGGAGAGCCAGCAATATTGCATCTGCTGTGGAGCGATTGTGACGATAGATGAATTGCAGTGGGTCCAGATCTTTACTTAGGAAAGTGTTAATTCTGGCCACAACCAGCCTCTTGAGTACTTCATCACAGTAGAATTTTGTGCTACTGGGCGGTAGTTGTTGAGGCAGCCCAAATCACTCTTCTTTAGTACTGGGATGATTGATATTCTTTTGAAGCAGGTGGGAACCTCTGACTGTCACAATGAGAAGTTGAAAATATCCGTGAACACTCCAGCTCGTTGGTTGGCACTGATTTTCAGTACCCTGCCAGGTACACCATCAGGGCCTAATGCCTTGCAAGGGTTCACCCTCTTCAATGATGTTCTGACATTGCCCTCAGAGACAGATCTCACAGGGTCTCCCTGTTGTCTCCCCTAAACTTCTCTCCCTTATCTTTGTACCTATGTCCTCTGGTGTTTGCTGATCTTGCCCTGGGAAAGAGGTACTGGCTGTCTACCCTAGCTATCCCACTCATAATCTTGTAGACCTCTATCAAGTCTCATCTCATCCTTCCATGCTCCAAAGTGAAAAGTTCCAGCTCTGCTAACCTTGCCTCATTAAACTTGCTTCCCAATCCAGGCAGCATCCTGGCGAATCTCTTTTGCACCCTCTCCATAGCTTCCACATCAACTAAAGACACGCACTCTTTTCTTCACCTCCTAGCGAGGAGAAGGCGGAAGAGTGTGGAAGCCCGCGGACATCAGTGAAATGACACCTGCAGAAACGTGTGTGATATGCAGCCAGAGATCCAAACATTTCACTTGTTCCTCCATCATTTCAAATACTTTTTATCAGTGTGTGAGAAGAATGCTCCCCAGTGCTTCCCTTTGCCTGGCTATCCACAATTGACAGTAGACTTCAAGCAGCAACTTTGCCTTATCCTTTATGAACATGAGATTGAGTGATGAACACCTCCCCTGTGATGCAGGGACATCAACTTACTCATAAAAACAGATACCTCCCCCTCCCCCTCCCCCCCCCCCCAAGGATCTCCTGGTTTCCTGTTAATTGCACTAGAAGGAGATTTGCAATGCATCACTCTTGATGAACAGTGACATTGCAGTTCACGCCTATGCCCAGGTAATATGCCAGCTGAAAATGCCACAGTCAGTTTAGGATTTGGCCTGCAAGAAAAATGCATGCAAATTACGAGCTGTAATTAATGTTGACCTTTGGCTAATGTTGTGTGTCAATCAATATTTCACTCAGTGAGTGCATGCTAATCCAGCCAACAATTATAAACAAGTCAAATAAAGAATTGGATTGACCAAGAGAAATTAATACCTTGAGTGACTTCTTCAGAGACAGCCAGTTATGAAAGCATGTTTAATATAATTAGATAGCTTTCAGTGTTCGGGAGATAAACCTTTCTTTTATTGTTATAATTATAATCTTTAATTAACACATACTACTGCGCAAAACGGAGGAAGAACAAGGAAAATTCATTAGAAGGAATCCATAATCATGACCAACAATTCAAAGTTGTATGTGCCATTTTGTCATGTGTTATTTGTTATTTAGTCACAAGCCTAAATCCTGTAATGAAAGAGATAGATATCTGGATTCAACATAACATAAAAGCCATGGGCTCCATATGCTAGAATACTGAGATTAAAATTATAACATTTTTCATTTTTCCTGATCACTGAAGTTTTCCCTGAAGATATAATACTTTAATGACATCTTCGAGGTCTCTGAGTGTCAACTGATGCAATCTGAATTAATCAATTATAATCATTATATAATGAAATATTATGTATTTTAGTTTTGGGATTAGATTAGTTTTAGGGGAGAGGGTGGGTCAATAGGCGTTTTGGTTTTTATTTGTAGTAGGTAGTTTTTAGACTTTTAATTTTTGTTTTTTTTTATATTTAGTTTCAACATATATTTGTTAACATTCTATTATGTTATTTTAGTGTATTATTGTCAATTATTTGATCTTATATTGTTAATTATTTGGTCTTATATATGTTGAATAAGTAAAATATTCAACCTAAGACAGATAAGTAGAAATTTGTCATTTGTCCTCCACTGGCTCCTCTGCCCTTTGATCTGCCATTTTTATGCACTGATCCCATATCCCTTAATCTATTTGATTCTAAAATATTGTTGTGGAAGGATTCAAAATAAATCTAAAAAGCATATATTAATGCATAAGTTATACCAGTGCTTTAAACATTGGGTCTTTATTCATTGGAGCGTAGAAGGTTGAGGGGGGATTTGATAGAGGTATATAAAATTATGAGGGTAGGTGAGATGGGAAGTTGAGGGTTAGGGGGCAAAAGTTTAGAAGTAACATGAGAGGAAACTTCTTCACTCAGAGAGTGGTGGCTGAGTGGAATGAGCTTCCGGAAGAGGTGGTTGCAACAGGGTCAATTTTGTCATTTAAGAGAAGGTTGGATGAGTGCATGGATGTGAGGGGATTGGCGGGTTATGGATAGGGAGCTGGGAGATGGGACTAGTGGAGTTTCACTTAAATCGGTGCGGACTAGAGGGGCTGAGATGGCCTGTTTCCGTACTGTAATTATTATATGATTATATAATATTTGTTCACTAACATTTTATGACAGAGATAACCTGTTAGTCTATTTGCAGAAGAACCCTTCTTACCATATGAGGTAGCTTGTGACAATTTTTACAGTAATCTCGAAATTTTGTGGTTATCATGACTAATGCCACTTTAAAAAAAAAATCCAGATTAATTAATGAACTGACTTTAAATTTTCCAGATGCCATCGTGGGATTTTAAATTAAGTCTTCAAACGTTTAGTCCTGGATGGGATTGGTCGTCCAATATTCAACCACTATGTCTCCATTCTCAATGTGCTCAAAAATTAACACCTATCTGTGGAATATTCAATTGAGCATCTTGAAGAAAGGTAGAAATGCAGAGAGGTATACAGAAGTCATCTGAGAACATGGGGCTTAGACCCTGGTCACCCAATGAGTGAAAAGGTATTCATGAATTTAACTTGGTGGGTATTAGAACAAGATCAGCAGAAAACTAGGTAAACAGAAGCCTACAAGAGTGGAAGGTGTGAAAGCAGCCGAGAGAGCTCAAACATCTTAATCGTGGCAATATCCAGAAACTCCTGGTTTATTATTGTTCATTTTAGGCTGTCCTAGGAGATAGTTGAAGGACTAAAGAGTTCATACATTTAGAATTCATGTTATATATCATTAAAATCAAGAGCTTTGTTCAATATATTTCACTCTTACTTTTGTGCTATTTACTGCTTTCTGAAAATAGAGGATGGATGGAGAAATTAGAATTGGATCAAACTAAACCATCGAGGCTTCCATGGCCAAAGTGCTTGATGTGAAAAATGTTCATTTGGATGGAATCTTGGACGAGAATATGAGGGAAATTATAATTGAAAATGCATATGAAATATAGAAAAGTTATCATATAAATATAACTGCTCCCATCGTGAAATTTGAAATACCAAATAGCAATTTTCCGTACAAATATGCCTAAATGTTTATTAAAAAAAAGTTACAATTAGAGCAGAAGAGCATTCCAGAGCTGGCAAGGGGAACTGCAGTTTTAATGTATCTGAATGATCAGTCTTGTAGCCCTATGGGATTTTTAAAATATATATTAGAGAAAACTATGATTTGAGACACTGTACACAGAAACAATTCATTATCTCTTTGTCTTCCAGACATAACATTGCTGCCTCGTTAAGTGCTTTTGAAAACTTAATTATCTAAACACATGGCACCGTCAATGAAAGACCGATCTTAAAGGTAGTTACAGTAAATTGCAGGACAGAAATAAATTATTGTGAATGCTGTTTTGCATTTATTTAATAAAAGATGATAATGGTAATTATATATTTTGATTCCGTTTAAAGAACTCAAAAATAAGTTTATTGTAGTGGACAGATGCCAAACTGTTAAACAATTAACATAGTGCAAGGTGGACAAATTTGGATATATAATAAAATATTCTAAATGTCACGGCCAACAGTCTTGACAGGAATTCTTCCACCTCTTCCTTGTATTTCAGGTGGAATTTTACTTCATTGACTATGTATCAACTTTCGCTCAACATTCTTTCCAAATTCGGGAGGAGTCACGTGATGGAGTAGTGGCCGGTCGGAAAAGCCAGCCTTCTCCTGGAAAATAGGAAAGAAAGTTAGGAAAAAGCAAAGCATAACAAAAATAAAATAGAAGAAATAGAAGATAAAGATACAGAGAAGAGAAAGAAGATGGCTCCCAAGAAGGAGAAAGTAAAAGCAAATGGAAAACAAGAAGTAGAAAAGTCGCTGGAGAAGATAGAAGAAGGCCTTAACTGCACGAAGGAACAGGACGCTGTGCTTGCGAGGAGCACCCGACCCTTGAGGTCAGTACTTGCCCTGCAAAGTCATGACCCACCAGCCGGTGCACTACAAAAATGGCTCTTGGAGTCAAACAAAAATGCGCAACTGTGCATACATGAAGAGACACGCGTGCGCAACTGTGCAATCAAAGGAGAAAGAGGACACCAGCGGTGGGGGGGGGGGGGAGGCTCAGCAGGGGAGCAAGGTGTCACAGAGTCAACAGCTGAGGGACGCCCGACACCAGGGCACTCAGCTGGAGGATGAGGAACTAGCAGAAGAGGAAGTGATGAAATAGATGAGGGAGATAGACAGAAGGATGACCGACAAGAAGGTCAATGTCAGGAAGCTCAACAGATGAGCAGCCCAGGAGGGGAGGACCAGCAACAAGAGACCCAGCAAAAAGAGGCCCGACAAAGAGATACAAGCAACTCATCAGGAAAAACAGAAGCGAGACAGACACAAAGAAGAGAAGACACAAACACAGATAAAGACACAGAAGAAGAGGAAGAAGAAGACCAAGATCTTCACAGAGAAATAGAAGGTAAAACTGATCGACAAAGAGAAATAAAAGGTAAAACTGATGAACAGAATATAGATAAAGTCTTTTTTGAATAACAAATGAGATCATTAAAAGAATGGTTGTCATTAGAATTTAATGCAATTAAAAGGAAAATGAAAAGAACAGAAGACAAAATGCAAAGGTTAGAACTGGTAATTACAGAAATAGAGAAAAGAGTAGAGAGTGTGGAAGAGCGGGAAACGGCTGAAGAAATGGAAGTAAATGACTTAAGAGAAAAATTGGAAGAAAGTGACAAAAAAATTAAAGAGACACAAGAGTTGTTATCTCAGAAAATGGATATGTTGGAAAATTATAGTAGGCAAAACAACATAAAAATAGCGGGCCTAAAGGAAGATGAAGAAGGCACAGATATGAAGGAATTTATAAAAGGATGGATCCCGAAGGTCCCGGGAACAACAGAAATGCAGGAAGAAATGGAAATAGAAAAGGCACACAGAACATTAGCTCCGAAACCGTAGACACATCAAAAACCAAGATCCATCTTAGTAAAATTTTTGAGATACATGACAAAAGAAAATATACTGGAACGAGCAAGGAATAAAGTTAGAGAAGAAGTTTTGAACTCTTAAAGAGGAGGGAGGAGTTTAATTCAGCAAAATTGATTTTATTGAAAAAAGGTTATAAATTCATATTAAAACATCCAGCCGTGTTTAAAATATTTATACCCAGGGAGCAAAACAGACTGTTCTCAGATCCAGAGAAAGCGCAAGAATTCGCAGAATGGCAATAAAGTATATATAAAGATGTAAAAACAATGTATATGTAAAGAACTAAAGAGGGAAAAGAGAAGGGAAGGAAGGGAGTAAGGGGAAATAAAAGGGAGAGAGCTTTGTTATATGTATTAAAAAAAAAGTGTTTTCTGGAGAGGTCTGCATAGAGGGGGAATAACCATCTCTGCAAAATCAGTTGACGTTGTGAACAAGATTGCAATCCAAATAAAAAGGGGAGTTGTGGTTGCCCGGCAAGGGATATGGGGCAACTCAGAGAGGGGGGGGAACTTTCGGAGTCAAGGTATTAGTGCGGGGATACTTTATGTTTTAAATGTGTTATCGTACATTAAGTGTAATAAGAGAAAACTAAGAGATGAAAATGGGGAAAAGGAGGATGGAGGTGGTGAAGAGGTGGAAAAGAGGTGTATGCAAGATATAAGATGGCCATGTTGAACTATATGACTATAAACATTAATGGAATACATAACCAAATTAAAAGGAAGAGGCTACTAAATTTATTGAAGAAGGAAAAAATAGATATAGCATTTGTGCAGGAAATGCATCTAACTGAAGCGAAACATAACAAATAAAAGAAATACTGGGAAGGACACGTAACAGCAGTATCCTATAATTCAAAAGCTCGAGGTGTAGCCATACTATTTAACAAAAATGTACCAATTAAAATAGTGGAGGAAATAATAGATCTGACAGGGAGGTATGTAATGATAAAGTGTCAGATATACTCAGATTTTTGGAATTTGCTCAATATATATGCCTAACGAGGAGGATCAAAAATTTATGTAGGATATCTTTTTGAAGATTGCAGACACACAAGGAAATATATTGATAGGAGGGGATTTTAACCTTAATTTGGACCCAATGTTGGATAAAACTGGACAAAAGGCAAGTAAAAAGAATAAAGTAGCCAAATTTATGGTTAAATCAATGCAGGAAATGAAACTTATGGATATATGGAGGAGGCAACACCCAAGAGAGAAAGAATTTTCATATTATTCGAGTAGGCACAAAACTTACTCAAGGATTGATATGTTTTTGTTGTCGGCCCATATTCAAGGGAGAGTTAGGAAAACTGAGTATAAAGCTAGATTACTATCGGATCATTCACCCCTGTTATCAGCAATAGAACTGGAGGACATCCCACCAAGAACATCTAGATGGAGGTTAAACTCCATGCTACTTAAAAGACAGGAATTTAGGCAGTTTATTGAATGCCAAATTAAAACATATTTCGAAATAAACACAGGATTAGTGAAAGACAAATTTATATTATGGGACGCAATGAAAGCCTTCATCAGAGGGCAGATAATAAGTTATGTAACTAAGATGAAAAAGGATTACAATCGGGAAATAGAGCAGTTGAAAAGGGAGATAGCAAATTCAGAAAAGGAACTAGTAAAAAGGGATGATATAACGAAAAGGAGAGAATAGGTGGACAAAAAAATAAAATACAAAACATTACAAATGTACAAGGTGGAGAAGAACATAATGAAAACAAAGCAAAAGTATTACGAACTGGGAGAAAAAACACATAAAATATTAGCCTGGCGACTTAAAACAGAACAAGCTAAAAGAACGATACTGGCATCAAGGAAAAAGGACAAACAAATCACATATAACCCAACAGAGATTAATGAAAATTTTAAGGAATTTTATGAAAATTGTATCAAACTGACAATGAGGGGAAAGATGACAAAATAGAGGAATTTTTAGCTAAAATTGAATTGCTGAAATTGCAAGAAGAGGAACAAAACAAACTAATAAAACCATTTGAAATAGAGGAAATACAGGATATATTAAAAAAAAGCTGCTGAACAATAAAACACCAGGAGAGAATGGATTTCCAATAGAATTCTATAAAACATTTAAAGAGTTATTAATTCCTCCTCTCCTGGAAGTAATGAACCAGATTGAAGAAACACAAAACTTGCCAGATTCATGTAAGACAGTAATACTGGTGAGTTTTTATATTGCACCAGCTTTTCTTCCCATTTATAAAGTATATGTTCCGGTATCTTTTTCCCTATTTTATCTAGTTCTATCTTAGTCCAGTCTGGGTTTTCCCTTGTCTGGTAAAAATCTGATAAATACCTTAATTGTGCAGCTCTATAATAATTTCTAAAATTTGGTAACTGAAAACCACCTTGATTATACCTCTTTGCTAATTTATCTAACACTACCCTTTGATTCCTCCCTTTTCACAAGAATTTCCTTATTATTCTATTTAGTTCCTTAAAGAATTTTTCTGTTAAAGGAATTGGTAATGTTTGAAATAAGTATCGTATCCTTGGGAACACGTTCATTTTAATGCATTTTGCCCTCCCTATCAATGTTAGTGGTAATTCTTTCCAATGTTCTAAGCCTTCCTGCAATTTGGGGTAAAGTTAGGTTAGTTAAGTTAAAGTGTGATTCTGTTTTCCGTGTTTAAAGATAATTAAAAGCAACGTTTAACTAACCATTTGTCTTGGTGAATATCTATTGTTGCTGGGTTTTGGGGTCCTCTTGGCTCATAACAATAGTTTCTGCAGCCCACACAGGGACAAATGATATGCCAACTGCAATAGAATTAATTAATATATCACAAAAGGCCAACACAAGAAAAGAGATAAGGGCAGAAAAGTAAATAGTCACATATGCAGTTAATGCAAGAAAAAGTGACATTTCAATGCCGTTGGTGGTCCCAGCTGATTAAGGTGGTGTGGGGAGGGAGGTACATGAGTCTGCTAGCGGTTGTAAAAAAAAATGCTCTTGAACCTAACCTCTAGGTCTGGGATTTCAGGGTTATGTCCTATCAGCCTGAAGGTAGCAGTGACTAGGGTGATCAGTCAGGAAAGTCTGCAGATGCTGTGATTGCAACACGCCAAAGTGCTGGAGAAACTCAGCAGGTCCCGCAGCAGCCCTCAGAAGCAAAGGGAAATAAACCAACGCCTCAGGCCTGAGCTGTTCATCAAGGTCAGAGCTGAAAGGAGGCAGGTGATGGGGGGTGGGGGCAGAGTGGGGGAGGAGAGGAGGGAAGATGGGGCAGGGGGAGAAACACAGGCCAACTGGCAAGAGGTCATAGATGGATATGGGTAGGAGGGCAGAGGACAGGAGAGAGAGCGTAGCTCTCTGAATGGAGGGGAAGTGAGATGGGCACTGGAGGAAAAGAGAAAGGGATAGGGAAAAAGAGAGAGAGAGAGAGAGAGAGAGAGAGAGAGAGAGAGAGATGGGATGGCCCTAAATGGAAACTGGAGGAGTCGAGTGGAGAAGAGAACATCGGTTTCTCCAGTTTCTGTTAGGCACCTTTCAAAACCTAACCCACACCAGCTTGAGGAAGATCACCCCATTGTCTGTCAAGCCACATTGCAGCCTTCCAGATTCAATGTCAAACTCTCCAACTTTGGGTAACTCACTCTGTCTTTCTGCCAATATCAGAACTGGCTTTTTCTCCCTGCCATTATTTTGGCTCATCTTTTCTTCTATTATCAGAATGGTCTGGCTCACTGAGCTTGGCCACACATGAGAAAAAAACTGTTTTTCCCAGAGAGCAGTGAACCTGTGGAATCCTCTGCCAAGGGAAGCAGTTGAGGCTACTTCATTAAACATACTCAGGGTTCAATTAGGTCAGTGGTTCTTAATCTTTTTCTTTCCACTCACATACCACTTTAAGTATTCCCTATGCCATCAATACACTGCTTTAATCATCCCTCATTGATTCATTATGTGCACGGTTTCATAATTCCCAAGGAAATGGACCAATGACAATTTTTCTCAAGCAAAATATTTCAGTAACAATTGGGTCTAGAGCAGTGATTCTCAACCTTCCCTTCCCACTCACATCCCACCTTAAGCAATCCCTTACTAATCACAGGGCACCGATAGCTTAGACTTTACTTATAGTGTATTGTGAATGGAGAGAAAAAAGGTTGAGAGCCACTGAGTTAAATAGATTTTTACATTAAAAAAAAGGAACTAAGGGATATGGGGAAAAGGTCGGTGGAGTTGAGTCAATGATCAGATCAGCCATGATCTTATTGCATGACGGCGCAGGCTCGACTGGGCGGAGGGCTGACTCCTGCTCCTATTAGCAACACATTACACCGACAATGAAAAAGAATCAGATCCTAGCCACTAGTATAACTGATGTATTAACTTGTTTGGTCTCACACTGTCTGAGGTACAGTATTTCAGGCTATCAGGCTCTTGAACGTCCCCATATAACACTAATGGCAAAGTACTTAGACAGCATCAAAAGGGCCTGTTCCAAATCACCAAAAACAATTTAATTTTAATTTAGACATGCAGCATGGTAACAGGCCCTTCTGGCCCACCAGCCCGTGCCATGCAAATACCCCAATTAGCCTAGAACCCCCGTATGTTTTGAAGGGTGAGTGGAAACTGGAGCACCCAAAGGAAACCCATGCAGACACGGGCAGAACGTGCAAACTCCATACGGACAGTGCCAGATTCGAACCTGGGTCACTGGCACTGTTATAGCATTGCACTATTTCTTGCACCATGGCAAATCATTATTAACTATCAATCTTGTGCATTTATTATCTTTTTTTCCATTTTTTAATTTAAGGTATGGTATTGCTTTTGTTTTACAAAGTACCGGTTTGACACAGCAAGTGAGAATTTTGGTGCATATGCGCTTTGTACAAGGTGTATGACATAAATCCACAATCATTATCATTCTCCGTGAAGGCTTCTCATCTCTTACACGTCCAACCCGCTCTCTCTCACCACACTCCCCTGGCATTAACCTTTAACCAGACACGTGGTGTCAGGGCCTTTTTTAAGCCTATTTGACCAATTTGATCAAATTGGGCCCTGTGCACATGTTTGAGCCTAGGCCTTGAGCAGACAACACTGTGACGGAATTTGTTTAAACTGGTAAGAAAATAATAATACTATAGGCCTTATAAACTGAGGGATTTGTCAGTGAACTTGTGAAGTTATTTCCCTTAATTGATCATATTATCTCAGTGAAATATTTTTAGGACATGTGTTTTCGATTAAACTACTGGCTATAGGCCTCTTTTGCCTCCCTAGCCAAAAATTTCATGTTTTGTATTCATTTGACCCGACCCAGTAAGATAGATGTATTCTAGAGCTGATGAGGCATCTCTTATTATTATCAAGATCAAAACAGAGTATAAGCTAATCAATTAGAGAACTTGTCCTTTAGTATGAGATTGAGATAGCGTCATGCTAGCCTGGGGCCTAGCCTATAGCCTAGGCTTAAGCAGTTAGCCTGAACGTAAATAGCTTAGGCCTAAGCGTAGAATTTCTGACAATATTAGCAATCATAGATGGAATTGGTTAGGATATTTAGGTCTTGTAAAGATGAATAACCCCAAAGTTAGGTTAGTTTAAGTTGATCTTTACTAGGCTAGGTCGCTGTGCGGGTTATAGCCTACATCTTTATGAGCTGGTTTACAAGGTTATTCAGCTATAGGGGCATGTTCTGAACATCTCGGGATTATTCATCTTTACAAGATCTGGATATTTTTAGCAAGGCTGTCTCTGTCATTGCTTCATCATTTTTCAGTGGTTTGATTTAGTATCAAAATAGTACTAGGCTACTGTTACTAACTATGCTATTGCACTGCCAGGGCTTAATATAGCCTATTTCATGTTTTTGGTGATTTGGAACAGGTCCAGTTTAGCTTGACCATGTGGAAATTGTTTTCTTCAGGGGCGAATTTCATCTGTTACATGCATCAGTTTTTCCACCAATTTTCTAGCCAAATATCTAGTGACAAACTAGCGCTAGACATTTGACTAGAAAATCAGCTAAAAAAATGGCAAAATTAAAGTGCGTCACCCCGTTCTGGAATGTAACTTAACTAACATAACCTAACCTAACCTAACTAACCTAACCATTACTAAAAAAAGACAATTCTTACCTTATTCGAAGTTGTCATCGTTCAACAAATCCAGAATCAGTCGCTTGTTTTGCTGTTCGGTGGCGTTCACAAGTTGAGAGTTGGGGGCGTTGTTCCAAGGTCAGCTGCTGACCTTGGAACAACATAAAGCTAACGAACAAAATGACGTGGGATTCACGTTGGTTTCTTATGTTGTCCCAACGACGATGACAACATTGTTCCACTGTTGGAACAATGTAGACATGTGTCCTGGATAAACTTGTACCTCTCACTTTGTTCGTTTTAGATTGGTCACAGTGTTTGAGCTACCAAAAGAAAATAGACACACACGCCGAGAGCACTTCAGTTTATACAAATGTTTATTACAAATTCTAAAGCTGATATCAAATTACAATATGCAAGCCCTTCCCAATTATACTTATCAACTCCAACTGCCAAAGCGAGGCAATGACTGCAAACTTGTAGTAGGTTGTCGGGGCGCCGGTAGCAGCTTCTCCACCTCCTCCGACCAGGATGTTGGCTGGAGTCTAGAAGTTCTTCTTCTTGCTGAGAGATGTTGCCACCTCTTGGAGAGTCTCCACTTCAGCAGCGGGACCATGGCTTATATTACCCAAAAATTGCTTACCCAAGCACCTATTCCCAGCACAGTAAGAAAGATAAGCGAGTAAGCTAGAATACTGTAATGGAAGATTTAAACCATGTTTTTTACTTTTGCAGCGTTTGCTTCTGCAAGGCTGAGAACTTGCTTGATGTTTCTTAATCTTCCTGCTTGTTCTTGGTACACAGATGTCCTTTCGTCTGATAACTGCATCTCTGGCCCCTCGGTGGAATTTAGCTTGTGTCTGCTGATTCTAAAAACAAGCAGGTTCTCAGCCTTGCAGAACCAAAGGCTGCAAAAGTAAAAAAAAACATGGTTTAAATCTTCCATTACAACATGTTATCAGGGATGTCCAATTTTATGACAAATTGCTAATGTCAAGTTTTTTTGTGTAATTTTAAGTCTAAACATTTTAAAATACACTTCTTTTACCTTTTTTACCTTAAAAATATAGCCCAGAGAGTTAGCAGCTTAAAATTTGTCTGTCATTTTACATGGCAAGCACAAGCAAGGATAGAGACAAAGGGTGTAAGTATTTAAGCGGCAACCAGAAACGAGCACTGGCCAAGGCTAAGGTAGCTGAAAATGAAAAATGTAGAGGTGCTATCACAAAATTCCTTGTCACTCCATCTTTGAAGCGCCCATGTATTGAGGATGAAGAAAACTAAAACAATTCAGAAAATGACAATACAGCCTTGAGTCCAATTCCAGTTGATGAATTCAATGATGAAATTGATAACAAGTTAGAAAAAGATGACGCAGCTGTGAATCAAATTGAAGATGATCTCAATACACCAGAAGACAGTGTCAAAGCGGAAAATCCACATAGCCGAAAAAGACCAAGCCCAAACATCACGCAATGATGGATCATCCATGAGTACAGTTGTAATTAACATTTATGATGACCCAGCCAACTGGCCAGCATATATAAATCAAAATGTAAGGGATTATTCAACAATGAAAGGTCCTCCTATTCCAGTGAACAACTTTCCACGAAATGAAAAGGGATTGTGTTTTTCAAAGTTTCACTGTAAGAGGAAACTTCCAAATGGGGAGTGTGTTGAAAGACCTTGGATTATATATTCTCAGTGGGCTGATAGAATTTATTGCTTTTATTATAAACTTTTAGTAAGAACACAACCAGTGCACGATCAACAAGTGCATTCAACAACTGGTCTAATTTTCATACAAGGTTGTGTGAGCATGAAAATTCTAAAAACCATTTGGAAGCCACATGGAGTTTCTGGGAGTTACACCAAAGACTTTGTAGTGGACAGACAATTGACAAAGAACTTGAAATAATCGTCAATGAACATGCAAAGCACTGGCAGCACATATTCAAAAGGCTCGTAGCAATAGCGCAGTTTCTTGCTGAGAGAAATCTAGCATTTAGAGGAACAGAGGAAAAAGTTGGTAATGAGAGTGTACACAATGGAAACTTTTTAGGTCTTGTTGAGCTGTTTGGAAAGTTTGACCTTATTCTTGAAGAACATTTGTGAAAAGTCAAAACCCATGAAATTCATAATCACTATTTAGGAAAAGATACTCAGAATGAACTACTGGACATTACGGCTACAGCTGTATTGAATGAGATATTGAAACGTGTAAAAGCAGCTAGGTACTATGCCATAATTTTAGACTGCCCACCTGATACGAGCCACAAAGAGCAAATGTCTCTAACGATCAGGTATGTGTCTGATGGCAACTTGGCTCCTTCAGGTGTTTATGAACATTTCATAAAATTTATGCAGGTTGAAAGTAGCACAGGAGAAGATTTATATAAAACATTATTAAACACACTGAAGGAATTAAATTTAGAGGTGAAAGACATTCGAGGCCAAGGCTATGACAACGGTAGCAACATGAAAGGTCACATATCTGGAGTACAAGCACGACTGTTGAAGGATAATTCAAGAGTTTTCTTTGTACCCTGTGCATGTCACAATTATAACCTTTTACTTAGAGATGTAGCCAAGTGTTGTCCAGATGCTATAACATTTTTTGGGATCTTGCAAAGGATCTACATATTATTCTCAGCATCAACTAAGAGGTGGGCAGTTTTTAACAAACATGTACCTGGATTATCAGTGAAACCTTGAGCAACATGAGGTGGGAGTGTCGGATTGATAGTGTTAAAGCTGTTCGTTATCAGGTTGGAGAAGTATATGATGCACGTGGAAATATCGAAGATAACAGATGAGCCCAAGGTAAAAAGCAGAAGCTGAATCTTTAGCAAACCAGCTAAAACACGACAAATTTTTAGTTTCTTTAATATTTTGGCATGAAGTACTTTTTAAAGTTAACTATGTAAACAAGGAACTATAAGGTGAAACAAAGGACATTGATGAAGGCATGGAGTCATTTGAAAAACTATTATCATGGCTAAGAATTTATAGAGAGGGTAGTTTAAATGATGTCCTAATAGGCGCAAATGAATTGGCTGAAGCTGTTGAATTACCATTGGGGTTTAGACAATTTCAAGAAAAAAAAACTACGTAGAAGGAAGAGAATGTTTTCATATGAGGCAAAAGGTCAAGTTTTAGATGATCCAAAAGAAGCACAGAGTTCAGTGCTTCAGCTTAGTGCTAGACAGAGCTATTCAATCTTTAGAGCCGAGAATAAGCAGCTAAAAAGCCATGTAAAATTATTTGGATTTTTAAATAACTTTCAGAGCTTACAAAAGGAAACACACAGCAGACCTTGAAGCAGCTTTAACTGACACCATACTAGAACAGAGCACTGATGAAGGGGTAGTTAATGAAACAACTAAAGACGTGGATGGTTATCTGTTGGCCGAAGATCTTGAAGCTCTGAAAACTTTTCTTCCCTTCAGTGCCGTTAAGCCTCAAGCTCTGTTTGAATACCTGGTAGTAAACAATCGATCCACAGCATTTCCTGATGTTTTTATTGCTTTGAGGATTTACTTAACAATCCCCGTAATAGTTGCATCGGGCGAAAGAAGTTTTTCAAAACTAAAACTGATTAAAACATACTTACGGTCCACAATTTCACAAGAGAGACTAAACAATTTGGTGATGCTATCTACAGAAAATGACATTACTAAAACCGTTGACTTTGAAATTATTTTGAAAGATTTTGCAAATAAAAAAGCCAGAAAACTCTGTTTCTAAAAGACCTGCATAAACAGTATGTCTGTAATTGTCTCAACTTGTATTAAACAATTAAAACTTTCATATTGTCTTTCAATATTTAGTATATCAAGCATTTAATGCTTTCTGGCTAAGACTGGCATACTACATGAATATAAAACATCAATTTCGACTTTTGTAGAGTAGAGGCCCCGCTATCAATTTTCTAATTGGGCCCCGCGATTCCTAGCACCGGCCCTGCATGGTGTCATGAATCCTTTAGACCATGACTCTCCCATTTATTGCTTAGTCCCACTAAGATCTGATACTATCAGGTCACTGACTCCAATCAACAGCATTAGATGAAGTTCCTTGACCTGTGGATAGTTACTGTGTGTGATTACAATGCTTTCTGTGCGAGGCAATTACCCAATCCCTTCAAAAATTCTATATAGTTATTTAATTAATCAAGGTTGTCAATGCAATCAACCCTCACTAATGATGTTCAGACCTTTTAAACGAATGCCTTGATCTAGTTTAAGTTTGGGGAGATTAAATTAAATGTTTTACCATCTTGCATTGGGGCATGATACCGGATTGGAAACTGATTGCACCCCTCACAGTGCCAGCAAGCCCTCTGATTCTACTCCTTTCATGTTCTCTTATCGCTCCCTTTTTACTACTCCAGAATTAACTTCGTATTTACTTCTCTCAGTCTGACATAACGCTTCCAAAGAATATGAGTGGAACATCTCTAAGAGATAACAAGTAAAATTGAAAGAAGGTAGATTGCTAGGTTTATTTATATCCCTGCCTGGTCTTCACCATCCCTTCCGGCCTTTCCCTCTCAGAGACTGAACACTCAGTCCTCAGTAGAAGCCTCACCTTTGATTCCCTTCACCCACTCCTCAACAAGTTCCGCATGCACCATGATGCTGAACCTTTCTTCCATCGGCTCCGTCTCCATGCCTACTTCCACAATCCATGGTTCTCCACCCCCCCAACTTCACATCCTTTCTCCTTCTTCCTCCTGCTGGACACCTCATTCTACCTGCTCTGGACCCTTCAATTGCCTCCGTGACATCAACCATAATGACTTCACTACTCTCCTTACTCATTCCATTCTCATCCCCTCAGAACGTCTGCCCCCTCGCCGCCCCCCCCCCCCCACTCTCTCTGCACAAATCCAAACCTCATCATCAAACCTGCAGAAAAGGGTGGTGCTGCTGTGGTCTGGAGCACTGACCTCTATCTGGCCAAAGCCAGATGACAACTCTCAAACAACTCTCAAACACCTCCTTTACTTACCCCTCCAACAGGACCCCGTTAAAATACATCAAACCACTGTATCACACACTATCTCTGAACTCATCACTTCCGGTCACTTCCTTGGCACAGCCTCCAAGCTTATTGTTTCCCAACCCCACAACACCCATTTCTACCACCTGCCCAACATTCACAAACCCAAAAGTCCTGGTAGACCCATCGTGTCTGCATGTTCTTGCCCCATTGAATTGGTAAGTGGTTATCTTGACTCTGATTTGTCGCCCCCGGTCCTTCCCCACCTACATCTGAACCACTTTACACACCCTCCATCACTTCAACAACTTCCAGTTCCCTGAACATAATCCCCTCATGTTTACCATGTTTATCCTTATACACGTCCATTGCCCAGTCTGAAAGCCTCAAAGTCCTTCATGTTTTTTTTCTGGACAATAAACCCAACCAGTTCCCCTCCACTACCACACTCCTCTGGTTGGAAGAACTTATCTTCACCCTCAATAATTTCTCCTTTGACTCATCTCATTTTCTCCAGTTCAAAGGGTAGTCATGAGTACCAATGTGGGTCCCAGCTATGCCTGCCTTTCTGTTGGCTGTGTGGAGCAATGATGCCACAAGTCTACACAGGCAAGGCCCCTCAAATCTTCCTCTACTACATCGATGACTACTTTGGTGCTGCTTCATGTACCCATGATGAGCCCATTAACTTCATCCATTTTGCTGCCAACTTCCACACTGACCTCATATTCACTTGCTCCATATCTAGGAACATTCTCCCTTTCCTCGCTTTTTCTGTCTCCATCTCGCAAGACAAACTCTTGACAGACATCTTCTACAAACCCACCAACTTCCAGAGCTACCTCAACTACACCTCTTCCCACCCTGTCCCCTGTAAGGATTCCATTCCATTCTCTCATTTCCTCCATCTCTGACGCATCTGAACCAGGATGAAGACTTCCATGCCGGATCATCAGAGATAGCTTCCTTCTTCAAACAACGTGGCTTTCCCTCTACCACCATCAACTTGGCACTCACCTGCATATCCTCCATTACCTGCACATCTGCCCTGGCCCCCTCCGCTCCAATGCGCAACAAGGACAGGATTCTTCATCCTCGCCTACCAATCCCAGCAGCCTCGGCACCCAACAATTCCTCCCCCACCATTTCCACCACCAACTAAATGATCCCACCACTGGACACATATTCCCCTCTCCTCTCCTCTCTACCTTCCACAGGGACCACTCCCTCAAGGATTCCCATGTTCACTCCTCCCTCCCCACCAATTGCCCCCTTGATACTTACCCTTGTGACTGAAGGAGATGCTCCACTTGCACCCACACCTCCTCCCTCACCACCAAACAGTCTTTCAATGTGAAGCAACATTTCACTTGTGAATCTGCATGGGGTCACCTACTGCATTCGGTGTTCCTGTTGGAGAGACTGGGAAATCGCTTTGTTGAGCACCTCATCTCAGTCCGCCACAATAATGTGGTTTTCCCAGTGGCCACCGATTTCAAATACCCATCCTATTCTCTTGCTGACATGTCTGCCCATGATCTCATGCACTGCCAGACTGAGACCACCAGCAAATTAGAGGAACAACACCTCATCTTCCAACTGGGCACTCTCCAACCAGATAGCATTAATATTGACTGGCTTTCATTAAAACCCTCATCTCTCTCCTGCCTTGCCCCCCACCCCCCAAGTTCCTCCAGCTCTGTCTCTCCCTTCCCTATCTCCTGCTTTTGCACAAATTTTCACCTCTCCCCATCATATCTAATTAACATCTTTTGTTGGTCTGGATTCCTCCGCCAGTCAGCATTGTCTGAATTCTGAGATTTTTCTGAGATTTCCTGTTTTTGGCACATTCTGCTTGACGAAAGGCTCAGGCTCAAAATGTCGGCAAGATACCTTTGTCTTTTATGGACGCTGAAAGACCAGTGAGTTCCTCCAGAATTTCAGTGTGTTTTTACGACAATCTCAGCATCTGCAGACTTTCCATGATTCACTTATTTACTCATGCAATGCATGACCCACAGTTATTGTTCATCCCCAATGACCCTTACACTTAACTATTGTGTTTCACTGAGCCATTTCAGAAGCCAGTAAAGACAGTGGTGCATCTGGTAGAGCTACTGCTTCCCAGCAGCTGAGACCCAGGTTCAATCCTGATGCCAGCTGCTGTGTAGTGTTTGCCCATTCAACCTGCAATGGTGTGGTGCACGCAATAATCACATCAACGTGATGGGGTGATTTAACGACCAAAAAACCTGAGCATTACGGATACACGACTTGGGCAGGTTCCAGGTACAGGAGCAAGAGGGGGCAAGTCCGGGCACACCAGCCTTTATTGGGAAATCTAAGGAGGAGCCAAGGGAGGGGTTGGGGAAGGTTCAGGGAGGTTCAGACTGGCCAGTCTATACATCTAAGCACCGAAATGTGACCATGGGAGTTAATGATCTCTAACCAACCTTCCTTGCATTGCCTGGAATTGGCTACTGAGATAGAAAGTATTAAACTTCCAAAATCATGTTGGTTGATGAACTTGGAATTCCTGTCACCATTTTATCAGAATCATTTGGAAGTTGAGATAACTATTAGCCTCTCTAAAAACTGATTTGGAAGATCATGTTATACCTCTATATTAACACCATGCAATTCCAAGGTATACATGAACCCAAGCACCACAGGGCAAGTAGTCAGTCTTTCAATTATTTTGAACTAGAATGTAGTACAGATTTCTGTCGAGTCCTCGTTGGGGAATCAAATAAAATGGATGTAATATAGCATTGTTAATGACATTACTATGTATTTCAGCCTCATTTTAGGGTATTATGGTATACCTGGCATATAAGTCGACTCCCATTTTTCGGGCCTCTCAAGAACAATTCAAGATTTTTTAAAACACCCTAATCGCAAGTAACAAAGCTGTAAATTAAGTAAGTAAAATAAAACCTCGGCCTCCCAGAGAGCGCTGGAGCGCCCGCATCATGCTCCCAGTGGGAGCGGCAGTGGCGACCTCAGGGTCGCAGGTAGGAGTGGTTATGGCCACACCCAGCAGTGGGGAGGTGTCGGGGAGCGGCTGCACCGGCGGCGGGGAGGCTCTTCCAGCATAGAATTATATGCTGAATTGACGTCAATCCTGGTTTTTTTTTCCTGTGAATTTAAGGTCTCAAAAAGTATATCTGTCGTAGAAGTTGACCCTCCTTTTTGAGAAATTTTTTAGGGTTTCACGACTCAACTTATGCGCTGAAATGTATGATGTTGTGGAAATAAAGTTCTAACAAAGTTCCTCAACCTGAAATTTGACTGTTTTTTTCCTAGAGATGTGACCTGACTGGGAGTATTTCCAGCATATCCTGTTTTCATATTCTATGGCATTGTTAGAGGTGCTCAAGATCGCCATGTGAAAGCAAGGGTTTAATTCAATCAAGCTCAAAATTCTCTTCGATAGAAAATGCTTCCATTGTGTTTATTATAAAAATATAAATGTTTCCATTACAAATTGTTTTACATTAGTGACTTACCATCTACAATTGCAAGATGTGATTAGGAGAAAAATTGTGGAAAGAAAAATATGTATCAAAATAATAGACATTATGAATTAAAGTGTGTCTCGAAACATTACAGATTTCTAATTTCATTTAATCGTTAACACTGAATATAAACAGAAAAGAACAAATACTTGTATTCTCAGCAGAAATTTAAAAAAATACTAGCACATTGTGACAAAGCCATAATATGAAACATTTATAATTGGAGTATTTGTTCAGATCAGTTAACTAATTGGTTATTATTGCAATACCATTTTTCATGTACAAACAGATGGCACACATTATTTCAATACCACTAATGTACAGTAAATTACTTACACAATCTAAACGTGTTCAGAGAATACTGTAAGAGATTTCCAATTTTCCAGAAACAATTGTAAGCAACTGCATTTTTAACTTTTAAAGATGAAGAATTTTCCTGTGTAATGTCTTAACATTTAAATAATATAGTGGTGTGGCAAAATGGCTTGGCAGATTGCACAATATAATGGAACAAGCAAGTTGTAGTTTCATAATTAAGCAGTTCAAGTTCAAAGATTGATTCTGCAAAGCATCCAAACAAATACGGAGCATTTTCTGTGTAATGTGATAATATTAAGTGGCATTTAGACAAGAACATGAAGAGAAAAGGTTCAGAGGGATATGGGATAAATGCTGGAAAATGGGACTCCTTCTGGTGAGCAACTTGGTGAGTTGCGCTGAAGGGCATTTTTTTTTGTGCTGCATGACCCCATGACTTTATGGCTCAGTGAATCCCCTTGGTCAAGGCCCTTCTCACCCTCCCCTAACCCACCATCACCTTTGTCAACTTTTGAAGGATTAATGTCATACTGGGATTTTGCTGGATGACCTCTAGTAGTCCACCGCCACTCTGCCTTCTTCACAGCTGAACCTGTAGAATATTTTACCATTACTGATACCAATTCTCCTCTCAATGAATGTGCACAGGCATGCGCACAAATGCACACACACACACACACATGCGCGCGCACACACACACACACACACACACACACACACACACACACACACACACACACACACACACACACACACACACACACACACACACACACACACACACACACACACACACACACACACAATCCCAATGATTTTTTTCTTATTTGTTTGTTAGCGCGTGGATTGCAGACCCCAATATAATTATTGCCCTGATTAAAACTGAAACAGAAAATGGATAAATCATAAAAATGTTCTGATTGAGTATAACACAATCAATTTTCAAAGAGTGAAAAAAAATTATTTGAATTTTCCTGAAGCCATTGGCCATCACCTCTTGGGATGTGTGTAATAACCATATTCCAATATACTGTACATGTAATGTTTCCATTACCAATTGCAATTTACTTTAAATCAGAAATCTGTCTTATTCATCAATACTGTGCAGTATTTTCATTCTATTTATGCCAATCATTTTGGGAGAATTTGGAAATGCTCTGACTGTTTAAAGGTTAACATTCAGCCTAAAGTTATAGGACAATAGCAAGTCAAACTATTTTACCAGATTGGGCAGACAAAGGTTGAAAACCAAGCTGCTGGACTCTCTATTTCTTTTTCTACTGAGGATTTGTGAGCTAGTAGTTTCACTTTCTACTTATTTTGTCACCAGACACACTCTGAAATCTTAACCGACGCTCCAGGCCAGATAATTTAGGCATCAATAGCACATTTATGATGGTCCATCATGTCCCCACCTAGTTTCACTCCAACTCATTATGTTGGCAGTAACAAGATTCAATATATTTTGAGGTCATAGAACATTTCCCACATCTGAACGTGAGATATTCCAACTGATGGTCATAATCTAAACCTTAAGATCTCATTATACTTTGAAACATCAGGAGTATGCTAAAGCTTTCCTGAATAATCCTTACTTAACGCATTACTCCATTTAAAAATTGCACCAGTTTTTCAATATTTTCTCGGCAGAAAAAATGTAATAAAGAAAAAAATTTTTAGGAAATTACAGTTCAACATCATCTCGTCAGGGTGCTGAAAGCTAACAGGCATTTTAATTTAGCATTGAAAATGCTGGCTAGTGAATTGCACTGATCAAGTATATAGCTGGTTTGGATTACAAAGGATCGTTGCTTATTTTGTGTTCGTTTTTCATATTATGATTCAAAATATCTTTTGTGATAAATACTTATCATTAGAATCAAGTTAACAAATTTAGAATATTCATTCTTGCTGGAATAAAGAAATCACCTTCGCCAATTTAAGAAATAGCAGCACAGCAGGGATCCATGAGATTTCATTTGCTCCCGTTCATACTGTTGAAGGCAGTTTGGTCAGAAAATATCTGGCCTTGTGCTCTTAAATCATTCACGAATGGTTCCGATCTTACGGAATCCCTTGACAATCAGAACTGACAGATCAGGCTTTCCCGATCACATTTTAGGCCTCCGCGATTAGGGTTAGATTGCTGGTAATTCACTTTTTTTTCCCATGGCTGACAGGGGAAGCCAAGCACGGCAAATGAGCCAGAACACAAGCTCATTTACGGGTGAAGTTTCCACAAATCCAATCTCCCCTTCAAAAATTCCTCATTGTTACTTTTCTCCCCACACATTCAGCTTCAATGGCAGCTTGTTGTAGCTGTCGACCTTCCCACTAAAGACTTTAAATACAGTGAACACCAATTCTGAGTATATGCATTAACTCAGTTGTGGGTTCTTGTAACTTCATAACAAAATATTGTCGCCTTCTCTCTCTACCATTGAGCTGTTTGGAGCAGAATTATGAATCTTGAACGAAGACATTCGCGTTGGTGGACGAGGGTGTTTTGGCAAACATTAAGAGTACTGGTTAAATTTGAAGGATGGATTATTCGCTGGATAATTGTGCTAAACAGGGTAAATAAGAGGCAGAGACAGGAAAACTATAACATTTGCACATGAGCAGATATGAACAAATTGCTAAGAGTCAATGAGATACTGCCAAGTAAATTCTTCAGCCAACCTCCCTTATTTCCGCAGCATGACGCAAAGTTCACTTTATAAATTCCTAAATGGCTATATGTATATGACAGGCCTTGGGAACAGATGTGCCACCAACTACCTGGCTTGAGCTAGCATTACATCACCAGCAATTCTCTGATCATCAGGACTGGCTCCAGGCTTTGAGGAAATGGAGGAAATATCCAATGTGCCCAATCCTAAAACTTTGGATTTGCAAAACCTTGAGAAGCATTCTACAATTGTCAGTCCCATCGATGGCACAAGGATAGCCATCATGAGTTTCTCAAGTTAAAATTTTTGGTTGAGAAATTTGGAGAGGCCAACTTGAGTGTGTCTGGGCCTGGTATCTTTCATTAAAATGTATTCCTCAGTATCAGGTGTGAAGCAATAGAGCTGTCCAGAAGAACATCAGACACACTGCAGCTGAGACACACAAATGCTGGATGAATTCAACAGGCCTCGTAGTGTCCGTAGGAAGTAAAGATAAATCACTGACATTTTGGGCCCAGCCCTTCTTCGAGGATACCTTGGTTATATATCTTTACCTCCTGTGGACACTGCAAGACCTGCTGAGATTCTCCAGCACTTCTTTGTTTTTATTGCAGTCACAGTGTCTGCAGACTTCTGTGTTTCACTACATTATAGTTGGGTGCTTCGTAGCCAGAGGGTTTTTTTTTAAAGTGTATCCAAACAACTGATTGGATTTTTTCAATGAGCTCTATGTTAAACTTAGTTTGAACTTACTTTAAATAATTATATCAATGGTAGAAAAAATATTATGTGCAATACTGTTCTCCTCGACTGATCATTGGAAATGGTGCCAAAGGCGAATGGCAGAACTATTCTGTTCCCCAGAGGAACACAAAAATCTGTAGACAAGTATTATTGAAATGTAACAAAATTAAGTAATTATATTGTGGAATGTTAGTTTTGGAAGCTGTTGCCTTCCACAATCATTCCCAGTGACAGGGATGTGGCATGCACCATCGACAAGATACACTGTGGCAAATTGCTCTGGCATCCTTGCCAGCATCACCTATGGCCCCCCTGCACGAAGAAGGAATGAGAGCAGTAAGTCCATGGACATGATGGGAAAACCATCACCTCCAACTTCCCATCCAAATCACACGCAATCGTGGCTCAGACATGTGTCAACCGTCCCCTGTGAATACTGGATCGAAATCCCGAACTCCCGACTCCCGCAAGATGAAGCTTCCGGCACAAACATTCACTCGGGCCCCGGTGGCCTACAGGACCGAGTTGCCAACATAAAAAAAATCCTGTTGGACCCTGTGGGACCTGCTGAGTTCCTCTAGCACCTTTGTGTGTTTACAAAAATCATAGTGTCTGTAGACTTTTTTGTTTTGCTACTAACAGAGGGACGGCTCTTGTCCTATAGACAGCAGCGGTTCAAGAAGATGGGACACTTCCATGTTCTCAAAGGCAATTAGGGATGGGAAATAACTATGCCGCTGATGCCCACATCCTGGTGAATGAATACAACAGACTATGATTATGGCCAGCACTTTTGGAAACAGTGGACTTGGTTGGGGAAACTTCTAAAGACTGAGGTGAACTCGCAGAAATTGCTGAGTGACTATTTCCAGACATATTTTGGGTGGATGTTATTTTTCCATCTCTTCAGTAGCTCTCTCTCGTGAAAATTCTACTCACGTTATTGAAGACACTGAGGCTGTTTAAAAATGCCACTCATCCAACATGAAACAATTGTCATGGCAGACTGCGAGGAACTCAGCAAAACGAGGGCTGATGGTGAACACAATTTGGAGTGAGTGGCTAGAGATGATGATTTATCCTTAAAAAGGAATTTTAATTCCAATTGTTGATACTTCGTAGCGAAGAAATTACAACACGATTTCAATTGGGATGGAAACTACAGCGAATGATGTCAGATCATTTGACTAAAGAGCACTCAATTTTCAAAATAATTGAGAAAAAATTATATTCTATTCAGTAATGTTCTTCTGATTGTGTAATCAGTCTCCTCATTTCTACACATGTGATGAAATGTGATTCTTGTCATTTTTCTAAGAAGCTAATCATATCAAAGTAACTTATTGCAATGATATGCTCTTTTCTCAAATCTCTGGAAATGCTGGGGTTGATTTTGAACTGTTGTTCATCGCAGTGACGAAGGAGAAGGTGTCTCCCAACACTTGGAGGTTATGCCTCAGAGAAAATTAACTGTGGTCCCCTGCACCCAATTGTAACCCGAAAAAATGAATGTGAATAAAGTTGGGGTAAATTATGGAGATAGGATCTACCTGGGTAGGCCCCAAAGTGCTGAGGGATCGGGTTATTTGGGTTCCACTGCAATGCTATTACATCGCCTGTGGCGCAGGTTCGAATCCGGAGTTTGTACGTTCTCCCCATGTTTGCCTGGGTTTTCTCTGGAGGCTCCAGTTTCTTCCCACCCTTCAAAAAAATGTATCAGGGTCGTAGATTAATGGGGGTATTTGGGCAGCATGGCCTCCTGGTGTAGTAGGTCTAAATTTAAAAAAATTAGAAAGTAAAATTTACAATATATCCTTGAGAGACTTTCACCTCATTGATTATCAATGGAATTGATCAAATTCCTAGAAATGGGGCTAGTAGGACACCCGTCTCATATTAAAAAGAAAGAATTTTTAAAAAAATTGGAGCTGCTGGAAAGCTAAATTGAAAACAGAAAATGATGGAAATCCTCGCACATCAGCCTACATCCATGGGAAGAGAAACCAATCAATGTCCCGATGAATGGTCTTCAACCTAAAATATTAGCTCAGCTTCTCTTCCCACCTGCTGAATAGTTCCAACGTTTTCTGTTCAGGTTAAAAAAGGATTCGGCGTCTGAAACAGGCTAGCATTTTATGTAACCATACGGAAACAAGCCATCTCGGCCCCTCTAATCCACATCGATTTAAGTGAACTCCACTAGTCCCACCTACCTGCTCCCTGCCCATAACCCTCCAATCCCCTCATATCCATGCTCTCATCCAACCTTCTCTTAAATGACAAAATTGACCCTGCTGCAACTACCTCTTCCAGAAGGTCATTCCACCAAGCCACCACTCTCTGAGTGAAGAAGCTCCCTCTCATGTTACTTCTAAACTTTTGCCCCCAACCATTAACTTATGACCCCTCGTTCCAATCTCACCTACCCTCAAGGGGAAGAGCCTATTCACATCTACTCTACCTATCCCCCTCATAATGTTATACACCTCCATCAAATCCCCCGTCAACCTTCTACGCTCCAATGAATAAAGGCCCAGTCTACTCGATCTTTCTTCATATTCCAGATACTGCAATCCAGGCAACATTTTAGTAAATCTTCTCTGCACCCTCTCGACCTTATCGATATCCTTCCTATAATTTGGGGACCAGAACTGCTCTTCTGAAAGGGAGGCCTTTTCAAAACCTACCCTGGTGTTCCACTCATTTTAATGGGATATTGAATCTGTGGAGACAAGTTTGAACCTGGTATTGACTGAAGACAATGTCCCCTAATTAGAGGCTCCTCACTTATTCTTCAGAAGTAATTTGAATAATGGTGCACCAGTACAGAGCATATCAGCTAATCCAACTGAAATGCTATACTCCTCTGGATTTAATTTGGCATCCACATTATAATAATATTTAATAGCTACTTCAGTTACATGGTTAAACAATAAAATAGTTTCTGTTGAATTCTGTGACCTGTCTGCAGAACATTGTTATGTTTAAACCAAAATGATTTTGAAATGTAAACTGTTCCATGCACAGCAGTCAAGATTTGTGGACAGATCTTGAACTGGAGTTTTACTACCACTTTGGCAGTGAAGGGGAAACAGCTTCTGGACTGGGTTGACGAGTAAATGGCGGCATAATATCAGCTCTTGGACTGGTCTAGCCTTGCACGTTCCAGGATCCTGCTTTACATCACCTGGGCTTCGTGATGGACTGCTTAACCCCAACATGATTGGCTAAGTTTAAAAAGAGTTCACGTGCCTGTGAGTTCCTCTGGGAGTTTTTTTTGAAGAGTTAAAGAATAGTGGCTCCTTCCGCCTGCGCTTTCCACAGCACTAAACCTTTGCATTCACCATGCCCACAGTCAGGCTTCGAGACCAGGTGTTGCCAGCATTCAATAGCCAGGGGTCTGGTCTGATTATAACTGCAATCTTAATACACTTTGTGTGTGTTCCAAATGCTATCACATACTATCAAAAAAACAGTTGAAAAGTGATCTGTTGAAGATATACTATTGGGACTGATCACCTTCACTGAGGGTTGTGACCATGTTGGTAAATTGGCCGCAGTAATTCAAGGAGCCTTGAAATTAAAGGTCATGAGATCAATCCTCCCCTTAACTTCACAAAGTATTTAATTGGCTGTAAAGTGCTTTGAGAGCCTCGAAGAATGACAAGAGCAATATAAGTGCACATTGAAAAGCAAAATAAGTTATATTTTGCTTCATTTTTGAACGTGAACCGCGCATTCAGTATTTGTAACATCTCCAGAGGTCTGAGCATCAAATCTAGTCTTAGGTTTCAACACGGTACTGACAGAGCACTCTATGGTCACAGGCACTGTCTTTCTGTTAAACCAAGGCCACATCAGTTAATTAGCACTATTGTACTTCAGGTTTCCAGCATCTGCAGCATTTTGCTTTTACCCACCCCATTCTCACTGTGAACAGTTTTAGTAAAGAACTGTATCCATACTTCTTCTCAAACCTTGTGTTTTACTTATTCTGATATCAGTATGTCTGCCATCATTTGGAAGCCACAATACCAATCAGCACATATTAAAAGTTTATAATCCATACACGTGGCAGATTGTAATGGCTTGTAGTAATTATTCTGTTGTACGGGTTCAATGGGTAATTTTCTTAGTTATTGCTGAATAAATTTTAAATCATTCTTCTACCCCAAAGCTTTATGTTTGAAATTTCTTTACGGTTCTTAAAAGAGCCTGTACAATTTCTTGAAACAAATATAATCAACAAATACATTTTTTCCGAAAGAGGAATGCATTGAGTGTAAGTATTGCCATCGTTTACACCAGCGATGAGGATATGCCAGCATACTGTGCATTCAAGCCCACTTCTGAGCTTTGACCCAGACATAAGTTCGGCATCGAGTGAAACCACTTATACTGCGAGAAGGAAACTGCGTTTAAGATGCTTCTCTCTTTCTCCATCGCTTTTCTCCTAAAATTGTCATCTTTGCATTCCAATCACACTCATAATCTGATATTTTCTTTATATAAATTTTGCCTTCGTGTAATAAATGGTGCCATGCTCCTGAACTCGCTCATGGGAAGCCCATCACTCTCTAGAGATCCAGACATCAATTCTGGAATGGCAAATTGCCAATGCTAAGAATAGAGAGCTATCGGATTTGACACATTATCTGAATGACATTGACACGGATATCTGATTAAGGGCATTCTAAATCCAGTTCACTGCCTGCTGATAAAAAGTCATCAGAAGAAGGTCTGTGAGCAGCAGAATGTAAAGGCTTGAAACTTGTAGGTTGCATTGATTTGTACTAGATGTTCTGATGGACTCAAGATCCAGTTTCAATTCTTGATGCTTTATAATTTCTCTTGACCTACCTTTTTCCAAAATAATTAAGTGTCAGTAGATGTTATAAAACGGAATAAAATGTTATAACCCCACTGACGAATATTAAGGCCTCTAATTTGTAAAACTCTACAGGAATTCAGGAAAGGTTGCTAAGAACTTCATCCAAAAACTGTACTCTTTCCGACAGATGCAGCATGTAGCAAACTGAACCCTCAAAAGAATCTGTACCTGGATGTCGCCACTCGAGTCATGAGATATGACAGCTCCTTTTTGAATTGCACCGACATTGAAGCGTGGACCTGGTCTACATCATGATTCTTTCAGGACTGAAGAATCTTTCCCTTTGCTGTGAAATGTCTTCCTTTTCTTCACGAACACTGGCTCCCAATGGAACAGGCTTAGAAAAATATGTCAAAAACATGGATAGGGTCTCCAAATAGTAAACTTCGACGAAACTGCAAACTTCTAATCTTATGGGTTTTTTTTGGACAGGATGCAAAATAAACAATGCCTTTAGTCCAAAGGAGATTCATGGAATGAAGCCTACAAATATACAATAAATTTGTACATGAAAACCTACCAATTCAAGCCTCAGAGTGTAAACTATTTTGGCTGCACAGGGTTGAAAAGAAAGGTTAGCTGCCACATTGTTGATGTGCTTGTGTGATAATAATGTAAACATTAAATATAAAACCAATGGCAAAATATTGTGACAAAAATAGATAAAAAATTTAATGTAGATAATACATATTTCACAAAATTTTCAATACTGTAGGGGAAACAAATCGATTTTGAAAAATGAATTAACATTTTAAGACGTGAAATTGGGTTACCTTGTACAGGATAAAGTTTAATGGTTGGCTGTGCATACTCAAACATGGCAGAACAAGAGGAAAAATTGAGGGAGGGGGCTTTACTCTGACAGCAAAGTCTAAAATTGAACTATAAATTGTTTAAGAAGTAATGCTGCAAGATGTTTATTAAAATTTTCAATTACTGTGAAAAATCTACAGTATTGCGCAGAATTTGAATCGGCCTTATTTCAATAATTTAACCAATTTAAAAACTGAAAGCCACACGCACACTTGCACCATTTCCATTGCTTCTAACTGACAGATCAGTTTACCTCTGTCCAAAAGTTCATTTACCTCTCTAACTATAATATTTTTCTTTTATTGAAAACAAAGAAATCCTTTCTTTAACATGACAGATTTTAACTAGGTCTTTTTCTGTTGCCTGCACACTGAAAGGTTTTGTGATTTTAATTTTCTTACTGTCATAAATAATACTTAAACATACCACCTTTTTTTAAATATATAGAAAAGGTAGAAAACAGATCCATCATTCCTTTTGCTTAAGGCATTTACACTTAAAAAGCTTGAAAGTCTTTCACGCACCACATCAACTGACCAAACCAGGTTTCTCATCTCCTGACTTCCAAAGTATTATTGGTCACCATATCATTATGGTATTATTCTCATTGGTTAAATCCTTGTTGATTTGCAGTCTGATACACAAAGGCTTGGTTTGCAGTTTACACTGAAACTGGGGTGTTCTTTGTGTGTGTTTCCAATTGTTTAATGCTGCTGACCATCTTCTTCTGATGTCCAGAAAGAGTAACTCCAAGCTTCATTATATCACTGGAAACAAAGACATGACTTTGATGAATAATGGGTATTAAGGGTCCACATAGTGATAGAAAGTGGCTTCAGGACACACAAACACAAAAGTGGCAATATAACTTGTGAGGCTTAAGATCAGTGAAGGTAAAAACAATTAGTTTTTGGAAGCCTTTTCAGATTCCTCTGTGTTATTGCCAATAGTGCTGACCAGAGCCTGCCATCTACTGACATGGAATGGTAGACAAATGGAAAAATGAAACCAATCAATCATTTTATTGCATCGGCCCATAGCAGTTAGTTATTAACATCAGAAATGCTAATCTAGTTGAGCCATTGCTGTACTTAGTAATATTGGAATGTAAAAGGAAAGGTATGTGGGGCCACCCTTCAACACTTCAATCGATGTGTGACACATGGAATAACGTGCTTTATATTCTGAGGTCAACCTAGCCAAAAATCCTAGGTTGTTCACACGCCACCTGGTGAAATAATCATTCAAAATCATGGGTACAAAATAAAATGATGATTTCAGCCCTTTTACTAAGTGTCAAGGCTTCAGGAACAGCAGCTACCCCTTCCACCATCAGACTCCTCAACGACAAACTCAATCACAGGCCTCTGACTTGTGCACTTTATTGATTTTCTTTTTGTTTTCTCTGTATTGCACAGTCAGTTTGTTTGCATTCATTTTTATGTTTACGGTTCTTTCTTTGTTCATATATTTGCGCTCTGTATAGTCAGAATGGGGAGGTGGGCAATTCTCATCTTCCCGCCAATCTGTTCCTGTCTGCAGGGCTAGTTGCAAACCCCACTTGTGATTCTGGTGAAATGATGATTTAAAGGCCCGAACTGAACCTAGAGCCAATTTAAATCTCTTAACTGCATGGTTCCATTAGGCAGAGCGCACTAAATGTTAGGCAGGTTTTATGACTTGCACTTAGCAAGCGATTCTGTTTCATTGATATCTGATGTTCCGCACATGTAATAAAAACGACCATTTCCTCATGTTCTTGAAAAACAATGTCATCAGTTCATTAAGAAATATGATCCATGGATTTAGATACCTTGAGCTTGGAGAGGAAAAGAGCTTGTTTGCAAATTCAAATTTCAACATTTATATGAAAACTTAGCCTAAAGAAGCTCAACTGGAAAAGGTACTACGTGGAGGGAATAAATTGCAGGTTGTATTCTTGGCCTGGAGATATCTGGCAATGGATGAAGCAACTCTAACCTAATGAGTATTTTAGATGGAAAAGCATTTACAAAATAACCATGGCTGCACTATTAAAAAAAAAGGAGAGACTCAGCAGAGAGCAGTTGATTTGGCAATCGAGTTCAACACTTGAAGACAAAGGAGGGAGCGGTCATCGTCGGAGTGGGCTGAGCCAGAGTGGTAAGGCTTTGGCTCAACGGGCTTCAGCGAGAACAGGTAAGAGGTGAGGAATAGTTGGAGTTGAAGTCAGAAGGGGCCACCGTATTCAAGGACAAAAAGGATTCAACAGGTAGGCACAGGTAAGGGTCATAGACAGTAGGAATAGCAGCCAGGGCAGGTGAATGCTACTCTTGAAAAATGTGGCTCATCAGGGAAGCCAGCAGTATCCCTGATGACTTCATCTGTGAGAAGTGCATCCAGCCGCAGCTCCTGACAAGCCGAGTTAAGGAACTGGAGCTGAAGTTGGATGAACACCGGATCATTTGGGAGGCAGAGGTCATAATAGACAGGAGTTACAGGGACACTATCAGATCTGGGAGGCAGGAGGAGGGTGGATGTGTGACAGCCAGGAAAGGGAAAGGGAACAGGCAGGCAGTGCAGGGAACCCCTGTGGCCATTTGCCTCAATGACATGTATACCATTTTGGATACTGTTTTGGGGGTGGGGAATGAACTAGCAGGGACAAGCCATGGAGATCAGGTCTCTGGCATGGAGTCTGGTCCTATGGCTAAGAAGGGAAGGGGGGAGAAGAGGTGAGCTGTAGTGATAGGTGACTCCATAGTTAGGAGGACAAGTAAGAGGTTCTGCGGAAGAGATCGAGTATCCTGGATGGTATGTTGCCTCACTGGTGTCAGGATCCAAGATATCTCAGGCAGCACAGACCAGAGAGGTCATTTACTGAAGCTATATAGGTGGAGCTGAGAAATGGGAAAGGTATGACTACATTCATGGGGTTGTATTATAGACTGTCCAATAGTAACAAGGAGGAGCAAATCTGCATAGAAATAGCAGGGAACATAAGGTTGTGATAGAGATTTTAACTTTCCACACATTGACTGGGACACCCATTCTGTAAAAGGGCTGGATGGCTTGGAGTATGTCAAATGTGTTCAGGAATGTTTTCTAAATCAATATGTAGAGGTACCAGCTAGAGAGAGTGCAATACTGGACATCCTATTAGGGAATGAGACAGGACAGGTGGCAGAAGCATGTGTAGGGGAACATTTTGGGTCCAGTAATCATAATGCCTTTAGTTTCAAGTGAATTATGGAGAAGGTTGAGATTCTAAATTGGAGAAAAGCCAATTTGGAGGAATTGAGAAAGGTTCTAGAATGCGTGGATTGGGATGCTGTTTTCAGGCAAGGACGTGCGAGGTAAGTGGAGGACCTTCAAAGGTGAAATTTTAAGAGTACAGTTTGTATGTTCCTGTCAGGATCAAAGTCAAGATTAGAAGGCAGAGGGAATCTTAGTTTTGGAGGGATTTTGGGGATATGGTACAGAAGGAGAGAGCAAATGAGATTCTTGAGGTGTATAAAAAATGCAAGAGAAGCCTAAAGAAATAAACCAGGACCGCGAAAAGAAGTCATGGGGTTTAGCAGATAATGTGAAGGAAAATCCTAAGGGTTTCAACAGGGTATATTAAGGCAAAATTGGACCCCTTGAAGATCAGAGTGGTCGGCTTTGTATGGAGTCAGAAGAGATGGGAGACGTCATAAATGGTTTTTTTTCATCAGTGTTCACTCAGGAAAGGGTCACAGAGTCGTGGGAAGTAAGGAAAACAAGCAGTAAAGTCAAAGAACCTTTACAGATTAGAGGAAAAAGTGCTTGCTGTTTTAAAGCAAATAAGGGTGGATAAATCACCAGGGCCTGACAAGATGTTCCCTCAAATCTCAAGGAAGGGTAGTATAGAAATTGCAGGGGCTCTGGCAGAAATATTTAAATGTCCGTAGCCACAGGTGTGGTGCCAGAGGATTGGAGGGTAGCTCACATTGTTCCGTTGTTTAAAAAAGGCTCCAAAAGTAACCATGGAAATTATAGGCTATTGAGCCTGATGTCAGTAGTAGGTAAATTATTGGAAGGTGTTCTAAGAGATCAGGGTTATACAATTATTTCAATAGCCATGGGCTGATTAGGGATTGTCAACATGGCTTTGTGCATGTCAGGTCATGCTTATCCAATGTTACAGAGTTTTTTGAGAAGGTTACAATGAAGGTTGATGAAGGAAAGGCTGTGGATGTTGTCTACATGGACTTTAGTAAGGCCTTTAACAAGGTCCTGCATGGGAGGTTAGTCAGGAAGGTTCAGACACTAGTGGTTCTCAAACTTTTTCAAGAATGAGTACCACTTTAAGTATTCCCTATGCCATAGATGCTCTGTGATTAGTTGGAGATTGCTTAAGGTGCTATGTCGATGGAAAGAAAAAGGTTGAAAACCACTGTTTTAATCCTACTTAATTGACTCGTTATGTCCACGGTTTTATAACTCCAAAGGAAGTGGGCCAATTACAATTTTTCTCAAGCAAAATATTTCAGTGACAATTGGGTCTAGAGCAGTGATTCTTAACCTTCCCTTCCCACTTACATCCCACCTTAAGCCATCCTTTACTAATCACAGAGCCCCGATGGCCTAGGGATTACTTAAAGTGGGATGTGAGTGGAAGGATAAAGGTTGAGAACCCCTGCACTAGATATTCATGGTGAAGTAGTGAGCTGGATTCGACAATGGCTGGATGGGAGAAGCCAGAGAGTAGTGATGGATGATTGCTTCCCAGTCTGGAGGCCAGTGACTAGTGGTGTGCCTCTGGTATCAGTGCAGGGCTAATCGTTGCTTGTCCGCTACATCACTGATGAGGATGATAATGTGGTAAACTGGATCAGCAAGTTTACTGATGACACTAAGATTGGAGGTGCTGTCAACAGTGAAGAAGGTTTTTAAAGCTTGCAGAGGGATCTGGACCAGGTGAAAAATGGCAGATAGATGATATGTAGAAAAGTGTGAGGTGTTGCATTTTGGAAGGAAAAACCAAGAAAGAATATACACAGATAATGGCAAGTAGAACAGAGGGACCTGGGAATATAGATACATGTGGCATCACAGATGGATACGGCTGTAATAAGAGTTTTGGGCATATTGCCCTTCAAAAATCAAAGTATTGAATACAGGAGTTGGGATGTTATGGTAAAGTTGTATGAAACATCGGTGAAGCCAAATTTGGAGTATTGTGTGAAGTTTTGGCCATCTAACTACAGGAAAGATATCAATAAGATAGAAAGAGTGCGGAGAAAATTTATTAGGATATTACCCAGACTTCATGAAGTGAATTACAGGGAAAGGTTAAACAGGTTAGGACATTATTCCCTGAAGTGCAGAAGAATGAGGGGAGATTTGATAGAGGTGTTTAAAATTATGAGGGAAATAGACAGAGTAAATGTGGATAGGCTTTTTCCACTGAGGGTAGGTGAGATACAAACCAGAGGACATGGGTTAAGAGTGAAAGGGGAAAAGTTTAGGGGGAACATGAGCGAGAACTTCTTCACACATTGAGGGTGGAACGAGCTCCCAGCTGAAGTGGTGAATGCGGGCTCAATTTTAACATTTAAGAGGAATTTGGACAGGTAAGTGGATGGGAGAGGTATGGATGGCTATGGACTGGTTGCAGGCCAGTGGGACTAGGCATAAAAAATGATTTAGCATAGACTAGAAGGACTGAAGAGGCCTGTTTCTGTGCTGTAATGTTGTATGGTTCTATAAGAGTGTTTCAGAGACAGTAAACATGCTTTGGATAAAACCAAAGTACCAGGAGGAAGTATATCAAGACGTCATCATTTAATCACCATTTCCATATTTGTGATTTTTAAATGGGTAACGCTGTGATATCAAGGGTTGCATCCAACAGTTTAACACTCTTATTTTTAAAATGGGTAGTAATTATTAAGAAGCCAATAAAATTTGTAAAATGCCTGGTAATTAGCATCCTTAAAGATTAGACATGATATTTTTAGGAGCGGAGTAAAAAAATGCAGTCAGTGCTAAATAGTAAGTTCTGAGGAGGGATTTGGTTTTAGGCATCTGATTCTGATCATTTCTGCTGTTGTCAGTGCACTAGTTTGACTTAGAATGGAAATGGTGTATTAACTACTCGTGACTATAATGTTCTCCAAGCAGCTGCAGAGATGAAATTAGGGCACAGTAAAATATCTGGTATCTGGCACCTAAGGGGATTGGTAGATCCCGGATTGGTGATTTTGCTGCGGTTGCCTGAGGATTGCGTGTTGCATGGACTGGTCAACAAGCGGCGAGGTGCGCCAATTTTAAACTTCCATAATTTTTTGCCTGTTTATTTTCTGCAGTTGTTTTGCCAGTCGGTTGAATTCAGGTGTTCTACTGCAGTACGTGCTCAAAGGATAGCCTGGAGCTCAAGCGCTACCAGGCTGTCCTCCCGCAGTTGGCAGGCATAGAGACATCGCAGCCAAAGGCAACTTGGTGTTCATTAACTTAGCCCTAACACTTCGTTGAGGAAACTCAAACAGTTAGCAAAAGGAAAACTTTTGAGGTGCTGGACGGATCAGGTAACATCAGTAGAAGTGAAAGAATAGTCAAGGTTTCAGGGTGTCAACCTGAAAGTCTGCTATCCCCTTTTGCTTTGATAGATACTGCCTGACCTCATGAGTTCCTCCAACAGTTTTGTTCCAGATGACAGCTTTTGCTGTCTCTTGTGTCTGCGACCTGAACGGTTAATCCTCTCTGTAACTGAACAAAAGCCAATTGTATCAGCCAAGTGCTCTATGTCTCAGGTTTTCAGACAGAGTACCAATCTTCTGTCAGACCTGAAATCTGACATCCCACATTCACTCAGAACTACCCCATTCTTTTCATTTACCTGCTGAATGATCAGGAAGCCCGCGTGCATTCCTTCGGAGGGTATCACATGAGCGAGGAATCAATGATTTCAATTGTTTTCACCTCTGGACGACCTAAACCAGCGACATTTGTATGTTTCTGTAATGTTTCAACCATTAAAGTCATACTGGAGGACTTTTTTTTAATGAATAGAGGGCCCATTCTCAACTACACACTGCTTACAAATAACCTCACAGGTCACATCAGGATCCCAGCACAACCTTTCTTTTTGTACCTGTCCTATGAAACCACGTTAGCAAAGGCAACAAAAGGTAATCTTACTCTGAGGACAACTTTGCCATGATGTCGCAGGAGTTGTACCCTGCTCCCATGAAGCTGTCCTTGTATTGTCCCATCCGCACACCATCGAGCCAGTCACCCATGGAACGGAACACTGTGACGTCTGCGTGGCTCCGGTCAAGCAGCAGATTAGATGGCCTGATTGGAAGGAAATCAGGAAGCCAGGATTAACTAGAGAGCATTATTCGTGAAAGCAAACCCAGATTTAGCAGGAGCTGCGACACTGTCATGGAATTTATCTGTCACTCTTGCTTCATCTTTCAAAGCTGTCAGATTATACGACTGACCACCATGACATCATCAGTTCTGAACTACCCAGGCAAGGCCAGGGTTCCACTGAAGTAAAGAATCCAAGATAGTAACAGTCCTTGACAATGTACACTTGAATAAATCCTTCGGAGTCATTTCAAATGGGTATCATGAGACTCGGTTTAAGGTGAGGGATGACTCTGTCCTTCGAATGAACCATGGATTCCAGCTGTTTGCAAGGTGTCACCAGTAAGAGCATGACAGGCGAGTTGAGGTGACACCCCTACTCCCTGCCCCTTCAGCCCTGCTGCCCACTGTAATGAAGCAGCAACCTGACAAGTGGACAAACTGCTTCCAAATGACAACAGCCGAGACTAGAATGGGAGCAAGAGCAGGCTGCAGAAGGTCTGCTTCTACCCAACCTGCCTTCTGGAAACCCAGTGCAGTTCTCACTGAAATTAAAAATTTTCTCGACAGGAGAGCGGACTATCCGAGGTAAGGCAGCAAAATCCTGCTTTAAATTCACAGATTACATCTTCAGAATCTGATTTCAATTTTAATCCAAAATTTGAAGGCCTTTTTGACTTCTTTCCCAGGCTAAATTTAGACAGCGTGGATGAATCTGGAAGAAGCTGGATTGGCATGGTTGCACGGTTAGAAAGTGGCACAGTTAGTGCATCACATATACAGCGCCAGCGATCAGGACCGGACCTAGGATCAAATCCCGCACTGTCTGTAAGCAGTTTGTAATTTCTCCCCGTGTCTGCATGGGTTTTCTCCAGGGGCTCCGGTTTCCTCCTACCATTCAAAAATGTACCAGGGGTAGAGGTTAATGGAGGGTAAATTGGGTGGTGCGGGTTCGTGGGCCAAAATGGCCTATTATCGGGCTGTATATCTAAATAAATAAAAGCTATTCCATTTAATTACTTCTTTTTCTGGGCCACAGGAATCAAAATAGTCCATCATGTCCGGGAAATAGGAAGGATCATGCTTCTTATACACCAGATGGACCTCCCTTCTTTGTTCTTCTCTGATAGCAGGAAGATTTCTTTACTCTACTACTTCCCCTGGTCTTGTACTCATTTCTACTCCAACCACTCTGTCACAGTGAGAAATTGACCCTGTTTGATGTAAATATTTCTGCTTCTCCACCCGGTTTTCGACAGTTCTCTTTCTGTTTTGTCTCTCAGCTGATCGACTCTGCCTGAGCGTTAAAAGCCATGTTTGGATCATGTCTCAATGTGGTTACAATGTATGTCTTTGCCAAAGCTTCACCAGATCTTTAATTTCAATAAAGTAAAGGGCATTTTTCCTGTGAATTAAATTGACCCAAAAATAGTGGGACTTTGTGGTAGGGGAATTAAATTTTTTGCAATATATGTTTTCCTACTCAAGTTTGTTAACATTAAATTGGAACAAAACTTCAACTGCAAAAAATATATTCCTATTATAAACATATGTTTAAAAAATGTGACTCCTGTTCAATTTCTAACAGAATAAACAAGCAATAAATATCCAATAGAATGAGCTGTAACTGTTTGAATCTGACCGCCTCTTCTTCAGGTTATTCACATCTTAACAACATGGGATCACTAAGTGATTTAATCTTACTGGATCTCCTGCAATTAATTATGGTGGGCTGGCTGACAAGGAGCCTTTATCAGCTGATGAATAATTTGCTGGATCGCTGATTTACTGCTGACGAAGAAATCTATTTAACGTGGACTGTCCCTTTAAGATCATCAAATCTCTTTGCCACTTGGTACAAATGCAGATTAATTGCTGTGCTGAAGAAACTTTGCGGAACATCTGGGCTTGTAATTGTCTGGCTCCTGGGCATTTTACAAGTGTACCTCAACAGAATCAATTAACCTAATTGACCTCAGGATGAAGCAGCTGCCTATCTTCCTCTTTCACTTAATGATCTGACACTGTGAGTTGTGACATCTGGAGTACGCCAGATGCTCTCAAAACTTCCCTAACAGCTCTCCCGTAGCATTGCATACATTGAGTTAGCAAAGTCACGAGAGCAAGATCACCTTCAGCGTGAGCTTGAATAAGGCCACAGCCGATCAGCAGCTCACTTTATCCAATGTCTAGATGGCTTCAATGGAAAAGAAAATCAAGACTCCCATTAGCTACCATCCTGCTTTATATTTACTCATCTCTGAATGGCGTGAGCTTGGTGAGGGGGAATAATAATTATGAGCCTCCAAACTGAATCTAAAAAAAATAGTAGATTGTCCAGCCCAGTGGTTCTCAACCTTTTTCTTTCCACTCACATCCCACTTTAAGTCATCCCTAGGCCATCAGTGCTCTGTGATTAGTAAGGGATGGCTTAAGGTGGGATGTGAGTGGGAAGGGAGGGTTGAGAATCACTGATCTAGACCCAATTGTTACTGAAATATTTTGCTAGAGAAAAATTGGTCCATTTCCTTTGGAGTCATGAAACCCTGCACATAATGAATCAGTGAGGGACGATTAAAACAGTGGTTTTCAAATTTTTTATTTCGACCCACAACCCACCTTAAGCCATCCCTTACTAATCACAGAGCACCGATGGCCTAGGGATGACTTAAAGTGGGATGTGAGTGGAAAGAAAAAGGTTGAGAACCACTGGTCGAGCAGGCTTATGGCGCAAGCAGTAGAAAATATTGCCAACAGTAGGAATCACGCTTCAACAAAATGAAAACTGCTGCGCATATTCACTGATGAGAGAATGAAACTTTTGGAATAAAGGCCATACACAGCACTTCAATGGGGGATTGCATCTTTTCTTTGGCTTTCCACTGTATTGAGATTTTGGAGTTAATCAATGCTAACCTCACTGCACAGATGAACATTATTGGAAAGTTCTGCAGGGTTAGTTAACATCGCTTGGGGGCTGTGAAACAGCCAGGAAATGACATTAGGAATCAATGCTTAGATTAAACATTGGTCAATTTGTACCTTGGAGGCTTACCACCCTGCCCTGTATTGATTAGCCTCTAAAAATCTAAGACAAAAAGAAAGGTTCCCTGGAACAGTAGTAAACTGTACATTTGTACAGCCTTATACATAAAACAGGGAACCTCTGCTTATCAGCCAGATCTAAAACCTGCAGCGAGATGTTGAAAGAAATGTCAATAGCCATTCATTTTTTTGTAATTAATGTTTGAAAGATTTCAGTTCTCCTGAAGACATTTTACAGTATTACATGAAACGTTAAATCAGCTAATGTTGATCTGCTGTTGACAGGATGTTTGTAGATAAGGAAGGATTGAATATTGTTCTTTGAATGATCCTAAGGTTTTGCAACCAATCAGCTCGTGCCGGACCTTACTTAGGAGATTGACGCATGGTCTCTGGGCTCATGTTACCTTGAATGATATCCCAATTCAGTTGAAACTACAGAACAATTCCCTTCACTGTATACAGCAGACACACACACGCATACTTTAAATATAAAACGTGAGCTGCTGAAGGAATTGGTGGGTCAGGTAACAGTTGTGGAAGCAAGAGGATGATCATTATATTGCATTGACAGATTCAGATTTCAGATTTATTGTTAAGAGTGCTGACATTACATCACATACAACCCTAAGATTCTCTTGCAGGCGCGGGAGAATTACCACTTATTGGTCATGCAAAAAATAAACTGTACCCAGTGTAAACAGATAACAAATGTAAACAAACTGACTGTGCAATACAGAGAGAACTAAAAAAAAGACACCTTATATAGTCCTGACGCAGGGTCTCAATCCAGAATGTTGACCATCCCTTTGCCTCCAAAGATGCTGCCTGACCTGCTGTGATTCTTTGGCAGCTCATGTTTTACTCCAGATTCCAGCATCTGCTGAATGTTGTATCTCCAATTTAACTGAGCTGTTTCTGCCTGGCACATGAATGGGTGACTGAGGTGCAGGGATTTTGTTCTGGTAAGATTGAATAAGCCAATTAGAGATAACATTTTGGTTTTATATTGGAAAGAATAAATCCAAGGCAATTAAGCGAATGGCATTTTGTTAACGGTGATCTTGTTCTGATTCCTACAGAGTTAAAGGCCTACTCAATTCATCAAATGTCAGCTCCAAATTGTATTTTAAGTGCTACAACACAGCAATGTTAGAACATAGGGCATGTTTATGATGGGTCCCACAGCTTGTAGAAATTATATTCAAGTTGTCTCACATATGGGCTCACAGCTCGCTGACTAGCACACAGCTCTCATCTAACTGCCAGTCCTGGTATCTGTTTACTCAGCAACCTTCTGTTTCCTTTTGTATTTCACAGAAATGCAAAGAGGTTCTATTTTAGGGTTAGTCTTCTATATATTTAGATATATAATGGTACATAATGTACTATTTCAAAAGAAGTTTCTATTTTAAACTAGATATAGTTGTAATAATAAAATCAAATAGTACCCTGTACATTAATATATTTTTACATTTAAACATATAGCACGGTAACAGGCCATTTCAGTCCACGAGCAAGGGCTATCCAATTTTACACCCAATTAACCTACACCCCCGGTGCAATTTGAACGGCAGGAGGAAACTGGAGCCTCCAGTGAAAATCGACACAGACACGGGGAGAACGCCCAAACTCCTTGAAAACAGCGTGGGATTCGAACCCCAGTCCTGATCGCTGGTGCCATAAAGGCGTTGCACTAACCGCTACGCCAACTGTGCCACCCCTCTGATCTCTTCAATAGACAAATGTTTCCACAAATGAACCATTCACTGTGCAAAGTTTTGTCTGTTCTCTGTATCATGCATTTAATGTAACATATTGTATTTTAGAACATAATTTCAAACTTTATTTTTCATTTTTATACAGCAATAGAGACAGGCCCTTTGGCCCATTTTGCCCATGCTGGGTTAAGTTGCCTACCTGAGCTAGTCCCATTTGCCTACAATTGACCCAAGTCCTCGAAGCCTTTCCTATCCGTGCAGAAGGAAGAGCCTTGGAATAGATATTCATAGGAATTTCTTTCAGCTGGCTACCTTAAGACTATCAGCAGATCTGCAGAAACATTTATTTTCTATGATCAGGTTCTTCAAAACATTATCTATATTGCTTAAACCTGAATCCAGTGATTATTTGGCTTGGCTTCGCGGACGAAGATTTATGGAGGGGTAAATGTCCACGTCAGCTGCAGGCTCGTTTGTGGCTGACAAGTCCGATGCGGGACAGGCAGACGCGGTTGCAGCGGTTGCAGGGGAAAATTTGTTGGTTGGGGTTGGGTGTTGGGTTTTTCCTCCTTTGTCTTTTGTCAGTGAGGTGGGCTCTGCGGTCTTCTTCAAAGGAGGTTGCTGCCCGCCAAACTGTGAGGCGCCAAGATGCACGGTTTGAGGCGTTATCAGCCCACTGGCGGTGGTCAATGTGGCAGGCACCAAGAGATTTATTTAAGCAGTCCTTGTACCTCTTCTTTGGTGCACCTCTGTCACGGTGGCCATTGGAGAGCTCGCCATATAACACGATCTTGGGAAGGCGATGGTCCTCCATTCTGGAGACGTGACCTACCCAGCGCAGTTGGATCTTCAACAGTGTGGATTCAATGCTGTTGGCCTCTGCCATCTCGAGTACTTAATAAAAAGTTAAAACACAAAACTGGAGAAACTCAGCAGGTCAAGCAGTGTACTTTATAGAGCAAAGGTAAAAATAGAGAACTGACGTTTTGGGCTTGAGCCCTTCATCAAGGTATGGAAAAATGTTGGCAGGCACCCGAATAAAAAGGGAAGGGGGGAAGGGGTGGTCACAAAGGAAGGAGGTAATAGGTGAAGCATGAGCCAGGGGAGGAGGGATGGTGGCTAGGTGAATAGAGAGGGAAGGGGGAGGAGAGCTGGATGGGGGAAGGGAAGGAGGAGGGGAGGGGAGGGTGAAAGGAGAGCAGCCATCTGGCTGGAGAGAGCCCAGGCGGAAAATCAAGTGTTGTTCCTCGAATTTTCAGGTGATCTTGGTGGGATAGTACATGAGGCCATGGACAGACTTGTGAGTGTAAAGTGTGTGATACAGAACTGAAATGGTTGGCACTGGTGCAAATGGAGCAAAGGTGCTCAGCAGAGCATCTCCAAGACCACGCCCAGTTTCTCCAATTTAGAGAAGGACACAAAGGGAGCACTGGATGCAGGGAATCAATCCTGCGGATGCATAAGTGTTGCTTCACTTGAAAGGCCTGTTTGGGGCCTCAGACTATGGTGTGGAAGGTGAAGGTGCTGGGGGGTGGGGGGAGAATTGGTGTGAATAGATGAATGCACAAAGCTCGAAACGTCGGTTATGCATCTTTACCTTTGCTACACTGTTTGACCTGCTGAGTTTCTCCAGCTTTGTGTTTTTACTTCAACTGCGGTGTCTGCAGATTTTTTGTGTTTTACTTTCAGTGATTAAATCTGTGCTATAAAAATTTAAAAAAAAACAATCTTTTTCTGCTACTTTAGCTTACTAGCAGCGCTTCATCTACGATGACATGTCTGAGTTGTATTCATAGAGTCATACTGAATGGAAATCGCCCCTTTGCCTTACGGAGCCTGCAGCAGCATTAAAAGACCCTTTTTAACACTAATTCCTCATTACACCGTGTTTATTCTCTCCACATTCCCACCAACTCCTGCCATAATCTACCAAATACCCACACACTAGGAACAATATACAGTTGCTGATTTGTCTACCAAATCTTTGGGATGTGGAAGATACCCATGCAGTCATTGAGAGAATGTGCAAACTCCTCACAGACAGGACCAGAGGTCAGGGTTGAATCCAGGTCACTGGAGCTGTGCCATTTTGTTCATCACATGTTTAGCTTGAAGGTTGGCAATTTATTTTGAAGGAATTTTATTAGAGTGCAGATCCCATTCACTTTCAAATGAAAAGATGACATTCCAACTTGTTAGTGAAAAAGTAGGAACAAATTTAAATTAAACAGTGATTTGGCATCATTTACCATTTACAAGAGACTTTCAAATTGTTCCCACCATCTTATATGAGGTTTTCATTCAAATATGAACCGTGCTTTGTTCTTTCTTCTTTTGTTTAAGATGAACAGGAATGCTCTAACCCAGTGGCTCTCAACCTTTTTCTTTCCACTCACACACCACTTTTAAGTAATCCGTCTGCCTTCGTTGCTCTGTGATTAATGAGGGTTGCTTAAAGTGGGACATGAGTGGGAAAAAAAAGTTTGAAAACCACTGTTTTAATCAACCCTCATTGACTTGTTATGTGCATGGTTTCCTAACTCCTAAGGAAGTGGGCCAATGACAATTTTTCTCAAGCAAAATACTTCAGCAACAATTGGGTCTAGAGCAGTGATTCTCAACCTTCCCTTCCCACTCACATCCCACCTTAAGCAATCCCTGACTAATCGCAGAACACCGATGGCATAGGGATTACTTAAAGTGGTATATTAGTTGAAAAATGTTGAGAACCACTGCTCTAACCCTTACCATAAATCAAAATTAATTTGCCTCTTCACCCATTCAATTTGTTTTAATTTGATCCTACAATTACAACAATGCAATCTGCACTGCTTGCAATGTTGTCTATCTCTGTACATCATCAAACTTGGATGTAAGCTTTCCATTCTATTATTGAACTTGGTGAATATTTTGGTCCGAACATGGATTCCTATACATTTATTTCCTGCTGAATTAAATGTGTGCCTATTAATCCCAAGATTTGCCTGCTCTTTCTCAGTTAATTTCCTGATCAGGTCAATAACTGCATCAGCTTCAAAAATAAAATGACAATCTCTTCATCAAATGCTGTTTAAACATCTGTATAAATAACGTGCAGGAATACTCAAATTAATTTTGTTAGTTCTTCAAGCAAAACAACACTTTACAAATTCCTGCTGTGCCTGCCTGCTCAAATGAAAATGTTCAAGGTGTTCAAGTTATTTTTAGCTGTAGACCCTAGCCATTTCTCAACAACATATGTTAAGCTATGTTTTCCTCTCTCACCTTTCTTAAGTAGTAGGATGAAAAGCACAATTTTCCATTCTAAAATAAAATTTCCTGCAAAATTGTCAATGCTGTAAAAACCCCTGATATCTGGCACCCCTGGGGAATGGTAGATCCAGATCAGTTAATGTGCCGGTTGCTTGAGTTTGCGTGTTGTGTGATTGGTGCGGGATTGGTGAACTAATGGTGAGGCGCGCCAATTTTAAACTTTTTTTTAATCTATTTATTTTCCCCAATTGTTTTTGCTTGAGGCTGCCAATGGCTTGAATTCCGGATAACGGGAATTTTATTGCAAATCAATTGTAATTATAATTTATAATTATTCCAAAAATTTTTGATGAAAACCACCTGGCCCTGGGTATTTGCCAGTCTACATGACCATTATGATCTTCATTGCTTTATGTGCTTTATATTACTTTTAACAAATAATTGACCCTGATTCAATACACAGAATCATATCACCTCTCTCTCCCCGGTAATTGCTACATACCTGCTATTCTATTTTCTTTTAAACTATCACCATTATCTTCATTATGGTACTCATTTTGTTCATCTTTATTACAAAATAACATTGCTTTAAATTCAGTATCACTTGCAAGCCTCTCGTCATGTTTCCTCTTTGTCATTTTTAACAGTTTTGCTGTGCTTTTCTGTCCTTTGGCCTCAAAAAAAAGTTTAATGAAATACAGGATCAGCTTATCTACTTTCGAAAAAGCCACAGAAATCAAGGAGGTCAGGGGCAACACCAAACCAACAGGACAAAAAAATCATAAAGCCAAGAATTAGAATGGATTGTGGTGGTGCTGGTCTGGAAGGTCAGATCGCATGGGATCCAAGGTGAAGTGGAGAATTAGTTTGATGGTGGGAGTTAGAGGGTAGTGGTGGAAGGTTGTTATTCCAATTGGAGGTCCGTGAACGGTGGTATGCCATTAAGGTCTGAGCTGGGCCCATGGTTATGTGGCATTAACAACTTAGGTGACAACGTAATTAGCAAGGTTGGTACATTTTGTAGATGGTACCATAATTAGTAGACAACTAATTAGCTTGTTTTGAAAATTATCTTGTTTGTCAAGTCCTCTGGGAAAGGAGATCTGCTTTCTTTAAATCAATGGTTCTCAACCTTTTTCTTTCCACTCAAAGACCACTTTAAATAATCCTTCTGTCATCGGTGCTCTGTGATTAGTAAGGGATTGCTTAAGGTGGACTGAGAGTGAGAAGGAAAGGTTGAGAATCACTGCTCTAGACCCAATTGTCACTGAAATATTTTGCTTGAGAAAAATTGTCATTGGCCATTTCCTTTGGAGTTATGAAACAATGCACATAATGAGTCAATGAGGTACAATTAAAACAGTGATTTTCAAACCTTTTTCTTTCCACCACCTTTAGCAATCCCTTACTAATCACAGAGCACTGATGGCATAGGTAATACTTAAAGTGGTATGTGAGTGGCAAGACAAAGGTTGAGCCAACTGGTTAAATTCTCTGATGATACTCAGTTTAGATCAATAGCTAAGTGATTGTCTCTCAACTGCCTTTAGCCGCAGGTCTTCACTAGGGGACAGCAGTGCTTCAAAGCAGGTAGCTCTGCCCTGATTTCACCAGGATACTAGACTCTGGCTCTAGTCATGTGAACAAACAGCAATAATCTGATTTCTTCTTCGATTCTGCCTGCTTTAAACATTCCTGATTTGAAATGACTTCAGAAGTGGTGGCTCTACCTTCGACTGGCCTCATCCTAAACTCTGAAATCCCTTCATGAGATCTTTACCTCTTGTGCACCTCCTTTAGAGCATTCCAAAATAAAAAAAAATCTCTTTTACCCCAATTTACATCAAACTTTTTGTTTGATCATATTCCTGTGAAGATCCTTGGGGACATTTTTATGACATCAAATGTGCTGAATCAACATACGCAATTCACCAATATGCTGGAGAAACTCAGCAGGGTTACACCTCATCTCAGGGCAACCAACATTTTGGGCCTGGCCCCTATGTTAGGCTGTGTAACTGTTTAGATAAACACATGTTCTTGCCATATCATTACAATTTCAGGCACTGGCTGTGGTGATACACCTCGAGCCTACTGCAGGGGACAACCTGTCTACCTGGAGGACAAGGCAACACCAGGCCTGCTGTCAAGCAGCCAACCTAAATGGACCAAGCCCCACCTGGTCAGCTGCCAATCACACTCTGGGATATAAGCTGCATCCGGCCCCTCAAGGTCAGTCTCAGAGCCAGCACAGCTACGCTCACAGCCAGCTCTGTGGAAGTTTGTGTGGAATAAAGCCTGTTGAACAGTCTTTATGTTTTGTGTCTGCTTTTCTGCTGGATAGCGCATCACACTGGCACTGTAAAGTAATGGTTTTAATCAGGAGATAGAGAGTGAGAGAGCAAGATTTAACTGAACTTTTGGCAATGTGGAGCAGCAACATCAATAACAAAAGGAAAATCCTGGTCTGAGTAAATCTTTTGATTTCTCCATCCAATATAAGCATGGGGCCTCCCTCAAGCAAAGGGAAAAATCAGGATCACTTTACAATTCAGTGTTCTATACTGAAAAGAAATGGTTATTACCCTGGTCCAATTCAGATGTGCTTACCTTTGCTAAGACACACTTAAGCCTGAGAATTACAATCTGCAAATGCTTCTTCCCACTGGAAATGCTTTATTATCAAAAGCTCCATAAATATTATAAAACTAAAAGAGGGAAGAGTCTTCTCGGAACTTGCTAATTGCCAATCACCATTTCTAACATCCAGTGTTGAAAATCCTTGAAACCTGAAATACGAATAAAGTTGGGAATTCAGTTTTTCTTTTAAAGAAATATACCCTTTGAAACTTGAGAATTGTGGGGCCAAAATCTAAATACAAAGTATGCAGCTACTCAAATGACAGTTATTGATTCCTGCAGTGTTTGACTGAACATGTGAATAAAATCTAAGATTGCCCACAGTAGCACCCTTGGAGAAAGTGCTTTCCCCGCCCTCTCCCCCCACCTCACTGCCCACTGTTTGCAAAGATCCTTTATTTTCCCCCTCTTGACGGAAGACATCTGGACAATTTAATAGTCTAAAGGAATTTGGATCTAACTGTGAAGACTCTAAGATGTCTCAATGTGAGGGTTAGAGATTGTGGTATTTTTCCGGAAGAGTTGCATACATCAGCATGTAACCCAGATGAATGTCTGTGGCCTGTACCATGCGATTTATTGACTGGGTTGTGCATCCTATTGATTTACACAGGAACAGACAAATTAGGTATGTTTTCTCTCTACTGTTCCTACAATCTGAGTTGCTCTCCTGCTGTTTCCAACTGAGCCATTAATGCTTTTAATAAATCGTTGGTGTTAAGTTTCTGAGGAGTGGAAAATGAACTAATTTTGGTTCACACAAATTGCAGTTGCTATCTGAACAGATCTATGTTTCACAGCCTTTGGGGTGGCATGAGAGCACTGTGGCTGCTACCTTCAGTGACCCAGGTTCAATTCTGACCTCTGTCCGGGTCAGTTTACATGCTCTCCCTGTAACTGTGTTGGGGTTCCTCCCACATTCCATCTGTTCGTAGGCCAATTGACCCCTGAAAATTGACCCTGGTGTTGCAGTGTGAGGGGGAGGATGATGGGAATGTGGGAAGAATTAAATGGGATTAATAGAGGGGTTGGTGTAAATGGGTGCTTGACTCTTGGTGTGGAATCAGTGGGCTGGAGATTCTGGTTCTGGGCAGTTTGACTCGAAACAATAAGATTTTTAAAGGAATGTGTGTTGTCTTTCCCAGGCTTATTTTTTTTCCCCCCCAAGGGTAGAGGAGTCTGAAACTAGAGGGCATAAATTGAAGGTGAGAGGGGAAACATTAAAAGGGATCCCAATGGGTACTGTTTTCACATAGATGGTGGAGTGTACGTAGAGTGAGCTGTGAGAGGAGGCCGGGACAATTGCAACATTTAAAAGGCATTTAGAGAGCGACGGGATATGAAAAGTTTAGAAGGCTATGGGCCAAATGCAGTCCAATGGGACTACCTTGGACAGGGTCAGCTGAAGGGCTATTTCTGTCCTGTAAAACCGTGATTCCATGATTCTAATTGAAAGTAACAGGCACGAACACAATGTTGGCAAGAACACTTATTGGACACCTGTTATTCCTCCTTTCTACACCCTCGCGCCTTGCCGTTCGGCGTGGGTGATCACGTGTCTCCGTCCATCATGGGTTCTGATCCTCCTAATTGTAGCTGTTGCCTCCCCTGTTTCTAACCCCGATGTTAACCCATCTCTCATTTTCATTCTCTGCTGGCCTCGGCTTCTTTCTCCCTCCAGCCTTCCCGTTGTAACTAAATCTTCTCATGCGTCTCTTCGCACAATGTGCCCAAAGAATTTTGATTGCTGTTTCCTGATTCTTTTAAGTAATTTACATTTTGTTTTTGTTCTTCATAGAACTGCTTCACTTGTTACCCTGTCCATATATGACAGGCACAGCGTCCATCTGGGGAACCTAGGCGGCGGAGGTCAATTGTTATTTCCTTGTTCGATAGGATGTTTCTCATTTCAATAAATGCTATTCTTGCTTTTGCGACTACGGCACCTAATAGCCTGAATATGTCTAAGATTGTCTGACCTCGGAAGCTAAGTAGGCTCAGGACTGGAGGGGAACACCAGGTGCTGTAGGGGAGCTGGGCAAAGCGTTCTGCTGTAACCTGTTGCTAGAGGTTTATTTTACAAAATGAGCAACATTCAAATGAATGATCATGTTTGATTAAATTTGTTCCTCTGGCACGAAACTGCATACTATTATACGTCATAACTGATGTATTACCATACAAACAGCCTGCTTCCACACTCTGGGGAACCCACTTAAAACCAACTTCATTTATGTATACTCTATAATTCTTCAATCATTTTATTTAAATTACACATATTACAAAAAAGCAATAGAGCAGCAGGCCCAATATGCAATTTGAGATTTGAACTTTAATACTTCTGTAATATATTGATGCTATTTGAACAGGGAATGGTATTTTGTGTCAAAATTAAATACTCCAATACGATTGATGGTAATACAGGAGCGACAAGGAAAATACTGGATTTGAAAGGAAAAGGAAAAAAAAGAGATAGCCTTGGTCTGCAGTGGACCCCTCCCTGTACTGCATCTGCATTCAACCGTCGACACTACACCCTGATCTAGTTTCACAGACTTTGGGGTGGCATGAGAGCACTGTGGCTGCTACCTTCAGTGACCCAGGTTCAATCCTGACCTCTGTCCGAGTCAGTTTACATGTTCTCCCTGTAACCAACCTCTGCGACCCTCCACGTGGATCCCCATCCAGGCTCCGGCCACCCTCCCGATGGAGCTCCTAATACCACGGCCGCTGACCAGAACGCCAACACCAGCCACCGACCCCATGAGCTCCCAACGCCATGGCCTCCCACTCCAACCCGGGCCCGACCACCAACTCACCAGAGCTCCCGAAGCCTCGACTGCTGACTCCCGACACAGACTCCTACTGGAGACCTGATCTCACTGCTGGATCCCACTTACTTATCCCCTTCTCTACTCCTTCCCTATCCTCCTACACCTCTCCCTACTCCACTTCCATCCCCTCTCTGTCCCCTTCTTCTGCCCAACCTCCTAACTCTCAGACCTCATCTCCTCTTCTCCCTCTGGCTACCCCATACCCTCCTTTAACCTATTCCACCCCCAACCACTCAGCTGACCTCCCCACCCCCACCTCCCTTTTGACCTCCCCTTCCCCCACCCCTCCCCCCCCAACCTCCCTAACACCCCCTGCCAAGCCCCACCAACCCCCTCCACTTCCCTTCAAACATCCCCCACCTTCCATCTCCACACTCGGGCCTTACCAACTCTCCACCTTTCCCCAACTCCCTCCACAACACCAATTCCCACTCTGACCCCTGCTTGGTTTTTGACTATCCCCTCAGACCTTCCTCTCTCTGAGATGGAGTGTTCAGTCCTCAGTAGAGGCCTCACCTTCATCCCCTTCTGCTTACACCTCAGTGAGTTCCACACTCGCCATGATGGCAAATGCTTTTTCCATCACCTCTGCCTTTGGACTCACTTCCATGAAGATGACTCTCCACTCCCTACCGAAGACCCTTTCTTCCACTTCAAGCCTTCTTTCTCCTCATGGACACCTCGTCCTGGCCAGCTGCCCTCTCTGGACCTTTTTATTTCCAACTGTTGATGAGACATCAACCTTCTCAACTTTACCACTTCCCTCTCGTACTCCAACCTCAGAATGCTCTGCCCTCCACTTTCTCTGCAACAATCTCAACCTCACCACTAAACAAGCAGACAAAGGCGGTGCGGTAGTCGTCTGGTGCATTGACCTCTACCTTGCCGAGGCCAGTCAACAGTGCTCAGACACCTCCTCCTATCAACTCCTCCAAGGGGTCCCCACCATCATACATCAAGCCACTGTTTTCAACACCATCTCCAACCTCATCACCTCTGGTCACCTCCCCTCCACAACCACCAACCTCATTCTCTCCCACTCCCCCTCACTCCCCATTTCTACATTCTACCCAAGATATACAAACCCAACCATCCGGGTTGACCCATTGTTTCTACCTCCTCCTGCCCCACTGAACTAGTTTAATCTTACCTTAACTCTATCCTTCCTCCCCTGGTCCAATCCCTCCCCACCTACATCCGCGACACCTCACATGCCCTTCATCTTCTTAATGATTTCAGATTCCCCGAACCAGACCGCTTAATCTTTGCGATGGATGTCCAATTCTTTTACACCTCTTTCCCCCATACAGAAGGTCTGGAAGCACTTTGTTTTTTCCTGGACCAAAGCCCTGATCAGTCACATTCTACCACCACCGTCCTCTGCCAGACACAACGTTTTCACTTTAAATAACTTCTCCTTCAACTCATCCCACTTCATCCAAATTAATGGAGTAGCCAGGGGTACCCACATGGGTTCCAGCTATGCCTGCCTGTTTGTGGGCTTTGTGGAGCGATCCATGCTGCAAGCCTACACAAGCAAACCCCCCCATTCTTTCTCCAGCATATCAATAACTATATCACCTGTGATCAGCTTGTCAACTTCATCCACTTCGTGGCAAACTTCCATTCGGACCTCAAACTCACCTGGTCCATCTCTGATAACAGTTTCCCCTTCCTGGATCTCTCTGTCTCCATCTTGGGAGACAAGTTTTCCACTGACATATACTACAAACCCTCTAACTCCCACAACTACCTGGACTACACTTTCTCACTCTGTCCCCTGAAAGGATTCCATCCCCTTCTCTCAATTTCTCCACCTCCACTGCCTCTGTTCCCAAAATGAGGTCTTCCAGTCCAGATCTTCTGAAATGTCTGCCTTCTTCCACAAACGTGGCTTCCCCTCCACCACTATTGAATCAGCCCTCACCCCCATCTCATCCATTTCCCACTCATCTGCCCTGGCCCCCTCTGTCCCCAGATACAAGAAGCATAGAATCCCCCTCATCCTCACCTACCACCCCACCAGCCTCTGCAACCAACACATCGTCCGCTGGAATTTCCGGAACTTACTACAGGATTCCCACGCCCAGACACATTTTTCCTTCTCCTCCCCTCTCGCCCTTTCACAGGGACCGTTCCCTCCATGATTCCCTCATGCACTCATCCCTCCCCACCCATCACACCCCCAGCACCATCCACTGTGCCCGCAAAAGGTGCAACACTTGCACCACACCTCCTCCCTCACCACGGTCCGGGACCCCAAACAGGCCTTTCAAGTGAAGCAACACTTCACCTGTGCATCTGCAGGACTGATTTACTGCATCGGGTACTCCCTTTGTGGCCTTCTCTATATTGAAGAGACTGGCCGCAGATTTGGAGATCACTCCGTTGAGCACCTCCTCTTCATCCAACCAGTAACCAACCATTTTAATTCCAAGGCACACTCCCACACTCACATGTCCATGTCTATATGTCCATGGCCTTATGTACTGTTCCACCCTGACCACCCTCAAATTGGTGGGGAACAACAACTTATTTTCCGGCTGGGCATCCTCCAGCCGGATGGCATGAACATCGACTTCTCTGTTCTCTGCTAAACCTGCTCGCCTTTTCTTTCCCCTGCCCCTTTCCCGTCCTCCCTCCCTTCCCCCTCACCCACCCAGCCACCCCTCCTTCCCCTCATTGCTCTGCCCCTCCTTCCTTTCACCACCTATTATCTCCTGCCTTTTCTACCCCTCCCCCCTCCCTGACTCTTTTTTTCAGACACCTGTCAGCATTTTATCATACCTTGATGAAGGGCCCAAAACATTGGTTATACATCTCTGCTTTTGCTACATAAAGGACCCTGTTTGACCTGCTGAGCTTCTCCAGAATTTTGAATTTTTACTTCAACCACGGTGTCTACAGATATTTCTGATTTACTCCTGGGCAGAGCTGAATGTTGATCTTATCCTCTCTCAGAATGAACCGCAGTGGAGTATGAAGATGCGCCTCTCTGCTGAATCCATTTCTTTCTGACAAACATTTTCAGTTTCCCTCATATCCCGGTCAGTATCTGATCCCTGAACCTAGGAAAACCGAAACCATGCGTATTAAAGAGAAGAATATTTTTTCTGTTGTATGAGCTAAATGAAGAATTTGGGAATGATTAGGGGTTGTCCTTGGTTTTGGAGCCAAATTTCAGAATGGGGACTTAGCAGGCGCACGATATTGCCTTCCACATTTAACGTGTACCACTGAGAACAAATTCTATCGTATTTTGAACTGAAGAAGGAATTGTTTGCACCTTGCTGCGGCATTGGCGATAATCTTCAGGCTGCTGGGATTCCGAATCAACTTGTCGAGGATGCTGACAATCTGTTCAAACTTGGGCCTGTTGTTTCTGTCCTTTTGCCAACAGTCCAGCATCAGCTGATACAGGGCAGCCGGGCAGTCCATGGGGGGTGGTAGTCGATACCCTTCGTCGACCGCTTTAATGACCTGGATGTGGATTCAATGGAAGACAACTTCAGTGATCTGCAGGAGCACAATGGAGCTCGAAGCAAGTTAAAACAACCTTGAAAACACTCTGCATTTGTCCTGGATTTCGAGACAGAGACTCTATTGGCATGAAGCAAGACCCGGGGTGAAATCCACTGCAGTGCTTCCATCCAGATGAACAAACATTTTAAAAGCTTCCAGATACAGAAGCCACCTGGTACAGACTCTGAGTGCCATATTGACTTTTTTCCAATGGTGTAATCCAGTGAGTAAAAATAAGGAGATTGATTTACATCACACATCATTGGTTTTGATGGGAATTTAAATCCAGGGAGAGGCTGCCAATTTCCTATTCCCTGCTTTATATTATTGCACCAAACAACACTCAAGGTGATGAGAAAACATTTTTTTACCCAGAGAAGTGTGAATCTGTGGAATGCTCTGCCACAGAGGGTGGTAGAGGCAGATAAGACTCTAGTGGGCAAAGGAGTTAAGGATTATGGGGATAAGGCTGGAAAGGGGTACTGATGGTAGTGATCAGCCATGATCTGTAAAATGGCGGTGCTGGCTCGACGGGCCGAAGGGCCTACTCCAGCTCCTATTGTCTATTGTCTATTGTCAACTCCACCACCTTTGCATGAACATCATCTCAAATAATCAAGGTGAGCATTGGTGCTTAATTTGCATTTGGAGTGAAACAAAATTTGGCTGCAGGCCAAGAGTGTCTGCGTCTGAAAGTGCGATCCAGTTTCGAGTATGATCTTCCAAATAACCCGATTGGCAAATGAATCAATGTTTAGAAGTCTCTGGTACTTCTCTCCATTCAGAAATGGAGCTTTCAGTTGCTCTCAGCAGAGATGGAGAGGTGAGGCACTGGACGAATAGAAATGCCTGATGTACATTTCCTAATGGAAAAGGAAATTCATCTGGTATTGAAGCCAAGTAATTAAATGCAACTGATACACACACTGAATCTTGCCAGCTCTCAGCACAAATGCACAGATGAAATTCACCTCTGGTCAGTTAAGTGTGAACCTAATGTTCCCCAAGAGATTTGGTGGTTGCAGATACAGTGGAATAAATACTGTGCAACTAGAGAATTTGAGATGACCATTGTGGACATTTGTCAGCAGAATAATGAGGAGCTATATGACACAAATAAACTTCTATAATGCAGTAAAACCCTTGGTATCCGTAATTCAAGCAACCAGCAGCTTGAAGCAATTGCCAAAAAAAAAAATTGAGGTAATCAATTTAAAAAAAAATGAGAATAAAATCTACACAAGTTTTAAATTGTAAAAGTAAATGTCCCCTGAAGTAACACGTAAATCTTTGGTGAAGATGGGAGCAAATATTCAGCCGGCGGAGAGTCTTGGTTGTGTTTTGCTTGTAGCAGCTCTTTGAGTAAAGTTGTGTGAAACAGCAATGGTGTCACCCAGGACGAAGAGCAATGGCATCGCTATTGGGGTGACTCTCTTCAAGTGGCTCCTTATCTCTGCTTAGTAAGAGTTGGCCTGGTCAGAGGTTTTATCTGTAAATTTGGTGGAGGAGGGATTAATGATCTATAATGTATTGTTTGACTTTTGGGAGGCCTCATCGAGGGGGAGGAACCTGCAGATGCAGCAACGGTTAAATGTTTATAAAGACTGTGACAGAAAATAAAGTAAAATGCTTTAAGGTTTATATATTCATGCAAGTGAAGTTTGTTCTGTGTAAGTACAGTCTAGTGTTTTTGCCTTTTAAGCTGTTTATTCTTAATGCAGATGCATTAGTGAGGCATTGTTAGAGTGAGTCTCAAGCAATTGGAAAATCCACTTATCCGGCATCTACCAAACCCCATATGTGGTGGATTCCGGGGGTTTTACTCTATTAATATTAGTTGCCATGTGAGTTATTTCCATGACCTTTTTGTCTTCATTCAAGGGGTGTAAGCTTTGCTTTAATTACCCTTCCCCAATTGCCCAGGAAAAGATGCCTTCTTGAACTGGTGCAGTTGTTGAAGTGTGGATAGACCCACAAATATGAGAATGCCAGGTTTCTGATCCAGATATGATGAAGGAATGCAAAATCTAACCAAGTCAGGATGGGGTGCGATTCAGAAGGCAACATGTTCCCAAGTGTATAAAGCGTTCACAAAATGGATAACTGCAGTTTTGATTATGAGGTTCCTGGTTGGATGAGCTTCTGGTTGACGTTAGCTGTGCTTTTAGGGGTAGAATAAAGGGTTGAACTCGAGCACACATTTTGTTCTCGCTGCTGCCATCAGGAAAGATTGCAAGATCATAAGAAAAAGGAACAGAGGTAGGCCATTTGGCCTCTCGAGTCTGCTCCACAAATCCACCCTGAGCTAAAATGTTCTCACATCTAGTTTCAAGTTTCGGCCTTTTCCCCATATCCCTTGATACCCTAACTAATTAGATCCTTATCAATCTTCCCCTTAAAATTCCCCAATGATCTGCTGTCCACAGTTTTATGTGGCAATGAATTCCACAAACCCACATCCCTGGGGCTAAAGACATTTCTCCTCATCTCTATTTTAAATGGGTACCTTCTAATTCTAAGACTGTGCCCTCTTGTCCTGGATTCACCCACCAAGGGAAGCATCTTATTCATATCTACTCTGTCCAATCCTTTCATCATTCGAAATGTTTCTATGAGACCCCCTCTCATTCTTCCATACTCCAATGAATAGAGTCCAAGAGCCATTAAGCTTTTGTCATATGTTAACCCTTGAATTCCAGGAATCATCCTGATAAATCTTCTCTGTACGCTCTGCAACATTACCCTGTCTAGGATAAAGGGGTCCAAAATGGCACACAGTATTCCAAGTGAGGTGTAAGTACCACAAGACTCACATCACCAGGTTCAAGAACAGCTGCCACCCTTCCACCATCAGACTCCTCAACCACACTCAATCAGAGACTCATTTGAGGACTCTAACTTGTGCACTTTATTGATGTTTCCTTCTCTCTATATTGCACAGTCAGTTTGTTTACATTCATGGTCTGTTTACCATTCTTTATTTGTTTATGTGCATACAGTTTTATTTGCACTACCAATTAGTGGTAATTTTGCCTCGCCTACAGTTAAAAAGAATCTCAGAGTTGCTTGTGATGTCATTATGGAGTCTGACAATAAATCTGAAATCTGAGTGGGTTGTAGATATGTAGAGGTTGCAATGGGTCAGTGGGGAGAGGGAAGGAGTTCCAAGAGTAAGCCCTCAAAAGGAGTTAAAAATAACAACCGGGGATAGGTTTTTGGCATGGGACCTACAATAAGGTCTTGGACTAGCTCAGACAGGTTCCCTTTAACCAACAAAATAGTGGGCACCTTATTTACTCTGCATGCCCACTAACTTCTGTATGACTGGCCAAGCCCACACATACAGGAACAAAAAAATTTGTATTTGAACAACAGTGCACCTACTGCGAGCGATGCAATGTGTTGGTGCATCAGGAACACAGAGGACTGGGAGAAAATCCTCATACAAACTGCCTCAAATCACGTTTATAAACATTATTCTAAGAAATAGATTTTCCAGGCCAGTCTCACGTTAAAATCTGTGAATGTAAAGATTATTTTAATGTTTTCAATCAAAGGTGGGGTTTTTTTTTGTGTTAGCAATGGATGTCATGGTGGTCTGCGATGGACTCCAGGATATATTTTTTTAATGGTTTGAACTGCAAATGATCTCCCAGTTCTGACAGAGGAATGTGGTTCTTTAATCAGAATGACATATACATGCATCACATGCTGGTGTGCACACCCAACATGCTGTGAGAGGCAAACTTCATGTACACAATTTATGATACTAGGCAGAATTCTGATGTTGATATATGCTTTGCTGTGCCCTAGCCTTAATGTATAATCACAGAGGGATATATTTTTGAAGCTGGTCTGTTGTTGTGCAACTTCGTAATGTCTTCTTATCCAATTCTCTTGTGAATTATATTAACTCAGGCACTAACCTGGTCCGAAACACACCTCCTATTTTTATTTGATAGTATAAAGCAATGGTCAAAGCTGCTAAATATTAACTTCCATGATGTTCTAATAGTGATATATTAGATCGCCACTGGGAGCTCAGACGGATATGGTTAGTGAGGTCAACAGAAACATAGGGTTTAGTCACAGGCAAAATAACTTTGTTTTCATCATGCTTGCAGTCTGTGCAAAGAGAATGAATACAGGTACTCCCCGACCTACGACCGTAATTGTGACCGAAGGATCTGCCGTACCTTGAAATGGATGTAAGTCAGAACTGTGTCCGCGTGCGTGGAGTAGCAAGTTTTTAATCAAATCTTTTATCTTGTTAGTCGGCATCCTGGGGTCCGTAGTCTGGGCGCAGCCATCTTGATTCCACATGCCCACAGGAATCAAGATGGCCACGCCCATCTTACGGACCCCGGGACACTGACTAACAAGGTAAGTGCGCACAATTTGGCTTTGACATGCCCTGTATTCCTGTTATAATTTGTCAAATACAACATAATCCATGTAAGTCTTATATTTTTTCTTTATTTTATTAAAATTTCCGTCGTAAGTCGCATAAGTCGCAAATCGGGGAGTACCTGTAGTTACTTTGACACAGCAGTTTTTGTTTTCTCCACTTCATTTTCCAGCAACCTATGATTAGTTTGCATCACTAAAGGAACCATAGGGGTGAACGTGTGAGATGATGTTGCATTAATGGACAGGAATTCCATACCTGCCCCACAACCCCCTTATTAAAGGAAGCAAAGAAGTCTTTGGGCTAGCGATAATCTTTTCTGTCACAAATTATCCACTTTTTTTAGTTGAGCAAGCATGAATCGTTCCCTGATTTATCTTTTCTCCTAGTATTTTTGTTAAATGATAGGGATGCAGCCATTTTGTTTCCAATTTCCAACTGCAGTTTTAGAAAGATGTTCAAGCCATTCTCCAGGGCAGACAGTACTCTTTACGCTCCTCCTCAATTCCTCTCAGCGACACAGAAGTGAATAGCCATGCCCATGCTTGACGTTCTAATTCTGCATGAGCCATTTTCAAAATTACAATGCAAAGAAGACACTCACATCCTGATTAGACATTTCCCAGTAAGGCCTCTCTCCATACGACATCACTTCCCATAGAACAATTCCATAACTCCATGCATCACTGGCGGAGGTGAACTTCCGGTATGCTATGGCTTCAGGCGCCGTCCATCGGATGGGGATTTTTCCACCCTAGAAAAGATAGTTTTAAAAATATTATTCATTGAGAATAAGGTGATCTTCTATCTCAGCACCACATGAGGAATTAAAATGCACTTTGTACTGATACAAGAGAGCATGATTGCAATCCAATGCTTCACAAAAGTTTGATTGTAGTAAAAGCACACAGAAATGCTGGAGGGACTCAGCCAGGCTTGCGGCATCCGTAGAGGTAAAGATATATTACTGATGCTTTAGGCCTGAGCCCTTCTCCAAGGAAAAAGCAAACAATAGGAAGGAGTCAGAATAAAAACTTAAGATTGGCCAGGGGAGGAGTCCAGACCCACAAAGGTGTTAAATGGAAATGATAAGAACAGAGGTGAGAATTGATTTTGGCTCTGTGAAAGGAGACAGAGGGAAAAGGGGAGGGAGGAAGGGAAAGAAAGAGAGAGAGAGGCCAAAGCTGGGAGAAAGGCGATAGGAGGAAGAAGGAGGGAGCTGTTTAAAGGAAACCGGAGAAGTCGTTGTTAATGCCATCCGGTTGGAAGATGAGGTGTGGCTCCTCCAATTTGCGGGTGGTCTCAGTCTGGCAGTGCAAGAGACCACGGACAGACATGTCATCTAGGATATGGGATGGGGAATTGAAATAAGTGGGCAGTAAAGATCCATGGTATCATGGCGGACAGAGCCAAGGTGCCTAACAAAGTGATCTCCCAGTGTGTACCTGGTCTCTTCAATGTACAGGAGACCACAGGAGGAACAATTTGCTGTATTTAATTTCCACCCAGCCTACTACAATATAAACAAAAGTTTGTGATCTTAATTCTTCATTATGATTAATTCCATGAGCCAATACTTCACAGTGCTCTGGCACACTTGTGAACTGAGACTCAATTATACTGGCAAACATGAGTGGGAGGAGAATGGTGTGCAGCCACAGACAATGAAGATGAGCCTGTCTTCTCACCTTGCACTTCCCTTTGATACTCTTCATCTACATGTCCATCTTGTGCATCTGCATTTTGGCTGACATGGCGATGCATTTCAAGATAAACTTTTTTTTAAAGTGCCCTCGCTTTCCAGTTTACTTCAGCTTCTCTTTCCACAGACGCCAAGTTTCCAGTGTTTGCTGCTTTTATTTCCGATGTTATCTTTCAAAATTTTCATTACAGGTGCTGATATTCATATTTTCACACCCGAGGTCCCCCCCTGACCTTTTCAAATAAAGTCAACTTATCTTAAGCCTTGTGTGATTATCTGTATCAACAGTGAGCCAAAAGGTGAAGCAAGAGGTGTTGTAAACAAAGGCTGAGATGCTTTTGCTGGTTTTAACTGGTAACTTATTTTCTTTTAAAAGTTTAATACTGTCATACTTAATACTGGCGGAAGATTTGCGATCACACCACGCAACAAAATGTTACACAAGCTGACTCAGTTCCCATTAAAAAATACCTGAATCACAAAGAGGGAATCAAGTACTGCCATTCGTCCGTGAAACCTACCATTTAAAGCAGATCGTTGGAAATTGAAGGAAAAGACTTTTGTGGTAGGTAGGAAGGAACGAGTTAGTGTCATTAAATCAGTGCAAATTCCACAGCCTGGTGCAAAAAATACCAGGTTTCAACTGCTGAGGATGGAACTACCACACAGCGCAGAAACACACAGCTGGATGTTAAACCTACTAAATCAATTTGAATATTTTATGGATCTGAAATCTATTTATTTCTCCTTTTGAAGCAGTTTACACCTTCATATTTATAGCTCCTTAAAGGCTTTCAGCACATTTTAAATTAAACCATGGTTTTACATACTAATTTGATTCAAAACAACATTCAGATCAGAATATTATGATTAGCATAGGCACTCTGTAGTTGGTAAGGGATTACTTACGGTGGTATGTGAGTGGAAAGGAAAAGGTTGAGAAACACTGCCTTAGAATGAAAGTCCAAAGAAATTATCTATTTAGTGACCCAAACACTTTTTCAAACTATTAGTTTACACATCGCTGGTCTAAAAATTCAAGGTATTCAAATACTAGGAGTAGATTCAATGCTGTGCTCTTGGAACTAGACCAATGGTTCTCAATCGTTCTCCTTCCACTCACATACCACTTAAGGTAATCCCTATGCCATCGGTGCTCTGTGATTAGTAAGGGATTGCTTAAGGTGGGATGTGAGTGGATGTCACTGCTCTAGAGCCAATTGTTACTGAAATATTTTGCTTGGGAAAAATCGTCATTGGTCCATTTCCTTTGGAGCACATAACAAGTCAACAAGGTACGATTAAAACAGAAGTTTTCAACCTTTTTCTTTCCATCCACATCCCACCTTAAGCAATCCCTTACTAATCACAGAGCACCCATGGCATAGGGAAATACTTAAAGTGGAATGTGAGCGGAAAGAAAAAGCTTGAGAACCACTGATCTAAGCTACAAACATATCCGACCCTGTTTAAACAGATCCTTGTCAAGAGGCCAGTTCCTTGTCAATATTTAAGAATAGGTTAGATTTGGCAGGGGTATGGCCTACGCTGAGGATCTGAGCAGACCTATTTTGAAAGAGCTCTCCATACAAAGTATTAAAAAGACGGCCTGAAAACTCAAAGAGCAGAATTTTATCATCAAAAATGGATAACAACCAAGGCAACCAAACACAAAAACTGAAGAAGCAACAGCTCAGCCAGGAATGTTGAGTGAAGCTCGGGAGAGGCCTTCAGGGGGGGGTCAGCCCAAGTTATAGCCAGCACCCTGAGCAAGATGGAAACTTTGAGCACTTGTTTCATAAGTGTGGAATCAGCGATAAGACACTGGAAAGACATATGGGTGTCATTGGATGATGTGGACTGGAAGATCCTGAATTTCTACATTGAAATTTAATTAATTAATGTTCAGAATTCTCTCAATAACAAAACTAAATATTTTATTTAAACAGATCCTTGTCAAGAGGCCAGTTCCTTGTCAATATTTAAGAGTAGGTTAGATTTGGCCCTTGTGGCTAAGGAGATCAGGGGGTATTTAGGAGAAGGTAGGAACCGGGTACTGATCAGCCACGATCATATTGAATGGTGGTGTAGGCTTGAAGGGCCAAATGGCCTACTCCTGCACCTATTTTTCTACGTTTCCTTTGAAACATAGAAACATAGAAGATAGGAGCAGGAGTAGGTCATTCGTCCCTTCAAGCCTGCTCCGCCATTCAACGAGATCATGGCTGATCTTAAAGTTCAGTACCCCATCCCCGCCTTCTCTCCATAACCTTTAATACCCTTATACTGAAGAAATAGATCTAATTCCCTCTTAAATATATTTAATGAACCTGCCTCCACTGCCCTCTGTGGCAATGAATTCCACAGATTCACCACCCTCTGGGTCAAGAAATTCCTCCTCATCTCGGTCCTAAATGGTTTGCCTATTATCCTCAAACCATGGCCCCGGGTTCTGGATTTTCCCATCCTTGGAAACATCCCATCTGCATCCATTCTGTCCAGTCCTGCCAGATCTCTATGAGATCCCCTCTCAATCTTCTCAACTCCAGCGAGTACAATCCCAATTTGTCTGCAGTTTTGCTCTCAATAGTTGTTTTTTTTTTAGGTAAATTTATTTCTCTAACTCTAGTCTTTCTAAATCTTAAAGAATGGGCCAAGGTATTTCAATGAAAGGAGGAGAATATAATTCTTCTAACATTTTCCCACTGATCAATATTAAGCAACTGGCCATTAGTTTTTGTGCTTTGAATAAGGCTTGTTTTTTTTTCCAGTGGAACCATTTCTGAACCTAGGAAATGTTGAATAATGTTGGTCTAAATGCTTCAGTTCTCTCACCAGCCACTTCTTTCAAGATGCAGGATAAAGATCATCAGGAGCTGGAGAGTTGACAGCCGGCAGCTCCAATAATCTGTTCGGTACCACTTCTAAGTTGCTTTGAAGTAACACTTGACATGTCAGCTAATCATCAAAATTCTTACTTCAATTATTGGATGGCATATAAAGTAGTGTGGAGGAGTTTAGCACCTGAGTATCTGCGGCCTTTTGTGCAATATCATTTTGGTGAACATGCCCAGCTTTATACAACAGTGGCGAGGTCTTTGAGAATATTATTAGTAGAATCATACTGCATAAGCTCACCTTGTCAATGCTGACCAAGTTGGCATTCTTGGTGTCTCATTTGCCTGAATTTGGCCCATTTCCTTCTAAGCTCTTCCAGTTGTATTGGGAACAGAGGGATGTAATGTCCAACGATGCTTGATGACAACAGAGGTTTCGAATGCATTTGTAATACGGACCATCATTATATCAAGTATCAGTATAAAAGTATGGAGGTAGGGTTCTTGGTCAAAACCTAGCTAGAGGAAGGATGTGAGAGCACTGGAGTGCAGAGAAGATTCATGGGATGTTTCCTGGAATCACACAGTTCAGTTATAAGGAGAGACTGGAGAAATGAGGTCTGTTTTCCTTGAAATGGAGGGTGTTAATGAAAAACATGATTAAAATATATGAAATTGAAGGGTATGCATTGACAAGATTACAACTTTTCCTTTTTTATCTGCAGTAGATCTAGATGGGATTTGAGGGAAGCCTTCACCCAGCGATTGTTAAGTACCTGGAATACCCTGCCAGAGAGAGTGGTTGAAGCGGTCTCACTGATAGCTTTAACGAATTGTCTGGATGAACGTGTAATAGGAGATGGGACTATTTAAAAAAGTGTCCGCTGGACAGTGGATAACGTGCCAAATGGCCTGTTTCAATGCTGCACAATTTCTCACACAATGGTCATACATATTCTAAGGTCCCTCGGAGCTCCAAAGCCATCTTCTCCTCCTCCTGTTCCACTTCCATTCCTCCCAAACAACTCTCCTTCTTACTTTCACTTCACTTATGTCCATGCTGCTGTTTGGAAAAGTTTGTAGTTCTTGGGGATGGCTTCCAGCCTGCAGAGCAGGCTCGAAGGGTCGAATGACCTACTCCTGTTCCTATCTTCTATGTTCTGAGCCATTACATATGTTCTTAATGGCAACTTCAACCAAGCAGTCCTGAGAGGTGAAGCAACTACAGAGATATAACCACCACAATCTGTCAATTCTTGGGCCTGGCATATCCTTCATGATATTCCTATTCTGCAGGCATCAACTCTGGTTTAATGAGGTGAGCATGTTGGGAAAACAATCAGTCATACCTCGGTGATGAGAGGCAGCCTAACAAAGTGGCAATACAGCACCACATGCAGGCTGCACAGTAGTTCTGCAGCCTCACAACTCCAATGGCCTACGTTCAATGCGAATCTCCAGTGCTATGTGTGTGGAGTTCGCATGTCTTGTCTCAGACTGCATTCTCCTGCTTCGTCTCACATTCCAAAGACCTGCAGATAGGTAAGTCAACCGCCACTGTTGAATGCCCGTAGTGCTTAGGTAACTCATAGAAACTTGTTGGGGGGGGGGGGGGAACGGACGTCAAATAAACGTATTGAAAGTAAAAAGAATTAGCGTAGGATTAGTATACTTGATAGGTGTATGATTATGACATACAAAAGACTGAACTGAACGATATCACAACAAAAGAATCAGATCAAAGTTTGGAAGTCCTACTAACTCATGTCCAACAATATAAATCATATGATTTCTGTAACAAGTTCATCAAAAGCAACTGTTCATTTCATATTTAATGTGCACGTGTCATTGAAGATTGCTATGAGTGGGGACCATTGATGTCATTTGAACAATTAGAAAATAAGTACGGAATTCCTAACAACACAATCTTCTGCTATCTTTAAATACGAGAGCATTTAAAGGATAAATTGGGCCAAACACTTTTTAAAACCAAATTGTAGTGATGTGGAGACTGATTCGAAAGGGAAATACAAATAAATCTACTTCAGCAGGGGTATGGCCTACGCTGAGGATCTGAGCAGACCTATTTTGAAAGAGCTCTCCATACAAAGTATTAAAAAGACGGCCTGAAAACTCAAAGAGCAGAATTTTATCATCAAAAATGGATAACAACCAAGGCAACCAAACACAAAAACTGAAAAAGCAACAGCTCAGCCAGGAATGTTGAGTGAAGCTCGGGAGAGGCCTTCAGGGGGGGGGGTCAGCCCAAGTTATAGCCAGCACCCTGAGCAAGATGGAAACTTTGAGCACTTGTTTCATAAGTGTGGAATCAGCGATAAGACACTGGAAAAGATCATGGAAATTAAAGAAATCGTGGAAGAGTTAACGGAATGAAGGACTCAAGAAGCAGCTGAGCTGGACAAAACAAAAAGCGGGCTAAAGGCTTTGGAAGGAAAAGAAAACACACGGGACACAGACAGAAAAGGAATGATGGACAAGATCAATCATATGGAAAATTTCAGAGAAGGAATCGAGAGGAAAGACCCGGTGAGCTTCTTTGAAACTTGAATCCCGCAAATGCTGGGACAAAACAAGTTAAATGCAAAGTTGCAAATTGAAAGAGTTCACTGGACCCTCGGACCAAGAAGAACCAATGAACAGCGACCACGACCAGTCCTGGTAAGACTGGAGCGAGGTGCGATCTTGGGAACAATGTACAAATATTTTTTTTAAAAATGGTTCATTAGTGGTAGACAATGCAAAAGTAATGCTTTCCAACACTTCTTATTTTTTTCTGCTAATTAAATAGAACATCAATTTATGATCCATGGATTGCGCGGCACTTTTCGGCCATCCGTCCTGCTTTCTTTTCCTTCTTTTCTTTTTTCTCTTTTGCTTGCTTTTCCTTTACATCGATCCTTTTCTGTGGGCGTTTTTCTTGGGTGAGTGAAGGTTGGGGCAGAACCATCATGGAGTATGTGCTGGATTTAATTTTGTAATTGACTGCATGTATGGTCCAAACTTTTAAATAAACTATTAAAAAAAAAGAAATGAGTTGGGAAAAAAGTGTGCATGTCATTAGAGAGGTACAGCATGCCTCCCCATCTGCTCCTGCTATCTCCCATCCATTTTACCCTCCAAATCCAACTTCTTTTCTCCTCGCATTAATTGCTACCAGATTCTAGCACTTCCCCTTCCCATGAGAGGCCATAGACAAGGCTGATCAAATCAGCAAACCTGCACATCTTTGAGAAGTAGGAGGAAACTCGTGAGGCCACAAGGAGCAAATGCAAACTTCAGGTGACCAGCAATAGAAGGCACGTTGGCAGCCAGGTCACTGGCTCAGTGAAGCAGCATGCTACTTAGTTACCTCATCTCATTTTTAATTGATTCCAATTCATTTTTGCCTCCTTAGTTGAGGAGCAGAAATGTTGTCAACAGTGAGAAGCAAGTTACATCAGAACATTTGAACTTAAGGAATAGGAGCCGGAGTTGGCCATCTGCCATTTAATGAGATCATGTCTGACCTGGCTGTGTACTTCTCATCATATACCTGCCTTTTCCCCGTAATCCTTAATTCACCTACTATGCAAAAAATCTATCGAACTGTGTCTTGAGGCAGCTTTTTGGAAACATTCACCACTCTCTAGGAAAATAAGTTCTTCCTCATCTCCATCTTAAATCTATTCTCCCAAATCTTGAGGCTGTGTCCCCCAGTTCTTATCTCACATACAGTGGAAACAACTTTCCTGCCTCTATCTTATGTCTCCCTTTCGTAATTTCACATTTCTCTAAGATCCCCTTTCTTCTGAATTTCAGCGAGTATAGTTGATTGAATTTTAATTTAACAATACATCACAGTAGAAGGTCTTTCCCACTCATGAAACCCATGCAGCCCAATTACACCCAATTAACCTACCAACACCAGGGTTGAAGGAAGCTGGAGTACCCAGAGATATCCATGCAGCTCACAGAGAGAAGTTACAGTGCAGGATTTGAACCCAAGACGCTGGTGCTCTAATAGCATTGCGCTAACTGCTAGGCTAACTGCAGTGCCCAGTTAGTCCATGACCCTACCACTTCTGGATTTTTTTTCCTCTATTGTTTATTTACTGGGATGTTTTCCTCTTTTGTCTGGGCCCAAGCTTCGAGTTCAGAAGTGAGAATCTCAAAGCAAAGAGAAGGTTTCATTTCCCATCGTTCTGTTCCCAAAATATTTTCTTGCAGATGAACAATGACTCATAGATTTGATATCTGCTGATATCAACCATGATCAGCTCGATTCAATTGTTAAAAATCCATCACAGTCAAGAAGCGTAATTATGAAATGAGTAAACTCAGAGCATGGTTACATCTGACCAATGTAAATTTGACAGTGGTCAGAATTGAGTAGATTTAGGTCAGAAAATTTACTTCAAAATGACAATATATCTACACCATAGCTCTAGAGAAATTGGATATTAAGGAAAGATGACAAGGAATCAACACAACGGAAATAAATCAGAGTGTTAATTATAGCTAACCACCTTCATCAGCATAAACTACACTCCAGCTGTCAGCGGAGAGCTATTTAGAATTCTTTTCTTTGTTTCATCTTAACTTGAGTGCATGACAAGTGCAAATTCTTTGCCCAATTCAAATCATAAAATAGTTGTTTTTCAGAGCAGTTTATCATCTCCAGTGAATGGCATGCACCCAAGATTTAAGGATTTATTATTGGAATTGCCTCCCTCACTGATTGGCACAGCTCAAAGGTGCACCTAGACAGTAAATGTAACAAAGCCGGATGCTTCAGAAATGCGACATAGGCTCCTCAGAGTCTTTTGAGGCGTTGTTAGTGTGATACGATTTGCTTCCTGTAGTGGCTTTGAGCCCAAGGATTTGGGAATGATTGAGTGATCACTTCATGTTTACACTGAGACCAGAACAATGTGCACAACTCCAGTGTAATCTTTAATAATATTTGATTTCTTTCTACAGAAGGGCTTATTCTTATCAGAAAATCGGCCAATGCACCCCAGAAGGATTTTGATTCGCTCATGGTTATGCATCTTCTGCAAATTTTCTCATTGATGCTGCATATTGTGACAGCAGATGACAGCAGTTAGAATCTGGAGAGAGGGAATAAAACTACAGGAGGAATTCAACTGCTCAAGCAACATCAGTGGTGGGCAAGGAACTGACAATGTTTCGGGTTAAGTCCCTGCATCAAGACGGTATAGTCTGAGAGGTTTGGAGTCCTTTTACGTGCAATGTAAACAATTATATCACAGCAATATCTTTTTTATTTCCTCTTGATCCTGTAGCTCTAAAGGGTTTTACTTCATAAACTCAGCACCTTTCAGGAAACACCAGAAGGGATTTTTAAATCAAACATGCATCATTCAGCGATACAGAGATATCCATGCAGGATATTTTGCTCCAACAATATTGCAAACACTGTCCGCATTAGCAGGTACTGCAGCTAAGTATTTGGTTCAAGACCACTTTCAGTTGGATTCTTCTACTTAGTCAAGAGTAAAGCTCTAAGACAGGGGTGTCAAACTCAAATTCACGGAGGGCCAAAATTAAAAACTTGGACTAAGTCGAGGGCCGAACTAAATATTTATTGAAAATTTTCAACAACATCTGCATGTTTTATCTTCTTTCAACATATGTAATGTTAAATTTTAGGATATAACTTTAGGAGGATAATTTTACAGGTCAGGAGTAGGTAGCTCAAGTTCACCCTTTGCTTGACCTGAGGGAAACCTATTTGGTCCCTGTGGAGATGTAGTCAGCATTCACAGGCTGTGTCCATTTTGGCCTGCATCAGGACTCAGCATTTCCTGCTCACTCCTCAGGCTCTAGGCCTCTATTCACCCTCGACCCACCATCCCTCTACCTGACCAGTCCTTTACCCAACCTCTACTCACCTCTCACTCCACTCGCTCTGCCTCTACCCACCTCATCCTATACACGCCCCTCTACTGCCTCTCCCCTCAACCTGTTCCTCCCTCTACCCGTCTCTCACCCTCTAATCACCCCTCCCCTACTTGCCCTGCCCCTCCCCTTTTACCTCTTCCCTATCCACCCCTCCTTCTACTCATCCCTCCCTCTAACTGCCCCTCGCACCACCATAACTTACCCTGCCCATTACTCCTCACCTACACCCTCTGCCCACCCCTGATTACCCACCCACTCAGGCCCAGCGCGCTGCCGATCAGCCTTTGCGGACAGCCACCATCTCTCTCTTCACGTGTAGGGCCGAACCAGCCGTCCCTGGGGTCCGCGCGGGTGCAAGCACTGAAGGCCGTGGTGACCGGGAGAAGTGCGCTCGCTGTGGAAGGGCCGTACAGTGCCAGTCGTGCGGGGCTCGCGCAGCCCGGGGGCCGTGTGCAGCCTGCCATGCCCGTCGCGCCGACAGGAAATCACAGGCGCTCGCTCATCCGCCGCACCGCTCGACAGGTGGGAGAAGTGACTGGTTGTGCGGGGAGCCTTCCAACTGGCTTGCCGGCTGATGACATCGACAGACTTCTCGTGTTACAATGGGGAAGGATGTGCAATGAAGGGGGAGGATGGTGGGGGTGACATGACCAAAAAAACAGCATCGGCTCTCGCTGCAGGGCGGGCCACCTCTAATATATTTTTGAAATGATATAATTATATCGCGGGCTAAATTTGGCCCGCGGGCCAGAGTTTGACATGTGTGCTCTAAGACATTGATCCTGGACTGGGACATGAGTAGTTGTATCAAAATAGAAAAATTGTAAAACTGATTGAGATGATAAAATCCCATAAACTCTTCTACAGCACATGAAACCAATTAAAGGTAGAGGTACCATTATTGTCATGTAATGCTACATTTAGAATGTAACCTACATGAAATTCATGAACTTTTATCTACCGTAAGGCAGACAGAGAGTCGCCACTTTGTCCAGCGCCCCTCACAGAAACCCACAGCACCTTGTTTTCTGACCCAGTCTCCCCTCCGAGTACTGACCAGTCCTCAGCCTGCTTAGCTTCCTAGATCAGCAATTTATAAATCTCCAATCTTGTAGTTTATTATTCACTGAGGCTTACAGGCAAAAGGATGGCTTATGCTAAGTTCTCAAGCTGATAATGATTCATCTTGCATTGTTGGAGATCTTGTGAAATGTATGACAAATTGTATCCATCAACTTATCCAAAAGACTTCGATGATCGTAAAGTGATTACAGTACCTTCCAACGTTTCCTAGAAGACATAAACTCCTCAGAGGATGGTTCCATCTGAGAAACAGAACCTGGAAAAAACATCTTTCAAACTTTCCCACAGCTAATTTTCCCAGGAATCTACACAAAAGCTGCCAAGATGTAAATCAGAATTACAATATTGCACACAAAGACTGCAATATTTTCACAACAATAATAATAATTGCAGACCATTTTAAACTACTGTGTTGGGAGAAAAATTCCCTTCTGTAGTCTTTCTCATTCTACAGTCTGGAAAATGTCATAGTGGAGTTATGACAAGAGGTTGGCAAACACTGATGGCCAAATTATGTTGCATGGTATATTATTTTAATCAGTTTATTTTCAAAAGCTAATGTTTCCACACAAAACAGTGGACACAATATCACATGAACACACTAAGTGCTGTTAGGTTATTAAATATACTGAACTGGAATTTCAAGTATTTAATAATAAAATATTCCAGCCATAAAGCTATTATTTTTTCTGAGCATTACTGAACTTGCACTAACATTATTCTGATGAAGGACTGAAATAAAGAATCACCATTTGGTACATATCCATGGAGCTGTTGTACCAATGGCCACAGATCTGAGTTCTGATGAAGGTGTTATCCTTAATTATCCCGGTAATCACCTTATACAATGATAATTTTGCTTCCTGAACACTTTTGCATGGATTTTATGGATTTTGGGCTGCTGATCACAAAAATCGCCTTAAGATTTTCCTAACATGTACCATATTTTAGATATAATGATTTCCTGTCAGATTTTAAATCTACATGTATATTACCTGCAAAACAAGCTGTTTTGGATATTCCAAGCATGCTAAGGTGCTAAGCAGATGTTGTCTTAGGTCTGGGCATGTTTAATAAGGATGGATGCAGACGAGCTATAAAAGCAGCTCACATATGCAGATGCTGTGCATTACATTGAGACAGATTGAATGTATGTTAAATCACATATTCTTCAGGCATTAGTATAGTGAATGTACTTAACAATTGCATTTATAGTCTTCAGGAACATTCAATACCTCGGAAATGTCCTGTCATGTCGCAACAGGTGTGATACATTCTGTTGCATTTGTGATGCAATAAAATTGAATTTAATGTTCCTCGAACTTCCTACATGATATATCAAATCTGAAATTATATTTGTGTTCGGCTTGAACTTGCCTATCATAATCCCCAATATTTGTTTTCAGCAGGCAAACCTTTGGAAAAATTGTTGTCCAGTGGTATCCAAAGATGGTCAGAAGAAAATAGATTTCATGAAGTTCAAGAGATTTTCTCCAATTGACATCTTAAATATTTAAGCCTTCCCATGGCTTACAAAGGAAGCTAACTGGTGGAAGCATTGATATAAGATGTTATATTCTGGTAAAAATGGAGGATTGAAGTTAAACATGAAGGAATTACTTTCATTGAAAGAAGGATTTCATGTTGACTCACAGACAAATGCAGTAAATATAATTACTCTATAAAATATGTTTTAATATTATTTTAAGGAACAGTCCTCATGCAGTGATGCTTTAATGTGACAGAGATTTTCTATGGTGTGACAACATTGACTTGAAGGGAAATTCATTAACTATAAATCACTATTAAGCTACCAACATGCAAATCTTTCTTCCATAATCTTTCTCCTTGAAGCAGAATGGTGGTAGGAAGTGGTCCACAAATGTGGAAAGGAGTAATCAGTCATAATGAATACATGGAGTAGGAGAAGCAACAGAAGGAAGTGCCAGGGGCACTGACCATCATGGCATCAATAAACCAACAAGGAAAGAATTGGACTCATAAAGGAAGACATGGGTGTGAGGGAGGAGTTTCACAAGACAAATCAAACCTTTTTACTGTACCTGACAGGCAGTAATATGCGCTGCCCACCGTCGTTGGCAGAATCACAGATTTCAAAGAGGAAGCGTGCAGGATCGATCTATATTAGCTAGTTGAATGGTGCAACACAACCTTGCATTCAACATTAGCAAAACTAGGGAGCTGCTTGTGGAAGGGGAAATCAGGAGAACACAGACCAGTCCTCATCAAGGGCTCAGCAGTGGAAAGGGTTAAGAACTTCAAATGCCTGGGTGTCAACATCTCTGAGGATCTGTCCTGGGGCCTCCATGCTGATGCAATCATGAAGAAGGCTCGCTAACATCCATACTTCATGAGGCGACGTCACCAAAGACTCTTGCAAATTTCCACAGATGGAGAGCCTCACTGTCTGCTAAGGAGATGCCAATGCACAGGACAAGAAGAAAAAAGCTACAGAGAGTCGTGAATTCATCCTGCGCCATCACGGCCATCAGTCTCCACTCCATCGAAGGTATCTACAAGGTGTCTTAAGAATGAAGCAGCTTAAGGACCCTTGTCACTGAGGCCATACCCTCTTCACACTGCTATCCTCGGGAAGGAGGTATAGGAACCTGAAGACGAACTCCCCGCTGTCTTCAGATTCCTGAACGGACAGCGAACCACAGATACCTCCTCACTTTCTCTTATTTTTGCACAAATTCATTTATTTTAAAAGTAATTTTATAGCAATATTTGGATTGAAAACAACCAGAAAACAACTTTTGTGACACGTTAATGACAATAAATTCTGCTTTTAGAGCTCCAGCACCTTAATAATGCATCTGAATAAATCAAAATACAATAAAATAACGTCAGACCACTTTAGTAATCTACCAGATTGTCCGTGGTGCAAGATATTACATATACTACTGATATACAACAGGTAGAACTGACAGCATTGATCTGGGTGGTTTCTTACCCGCGTTGTGTATGCAGCTTCAGGATCATCTTCAAGGACCCTGGAGAGTCCAAAGTCGGACACCTTACACACCAAGTTGCTGTTGACGAGAATATTGCGAGCAGCCAGGTCCCGATGTACGTAGCCCATGTCAGACAGGTACTTCATGCCTGAAGCTATCCCACGGAGCATCCCAACCAGCTGGATAACTGTGAACTGGGCATCGTGTCTCTTAAAGGGAAAGGATGACTCATTTTGTATTCGGTGTAAATCAAAAATAAGGCATGTATTTGAACAGCTCTGGCTGGTAAATAATCAATGAGCTTACCCTGAGAAAACTGTCCAAGGAACCGTTTTCCATATACTCAGTAACAATCATTACAGGCTTACCTAAAGAGCAATCACAGTTACAAGTTTAATGTAACATGATGCAAGTTCAAAAACACATTATTTTTGTTTCAGCTCAATGTCCGTGGTTGAGTGATTGTTGCTGTGGTTCTAGTAATAATATTATGTCATCAATCAGTAAGCATGCTGTGTTTTTTTTTCACTTAAGAAGGTCCTGAAAGAAAGTTGAAGTAATCTGCTGAAAAAAAAAATTGCACCTCTGGGGCTCACACCCAATAGTAATCGGTCATAAGTTTCTGTAGTTCCCTCACGTAATGAGGAAAAGAATAAACAATGTACACAAGATAAACTAAAGAATTCCTGGTGCCTCCAGCAGTATTGAATTGCTTGGCTGAGCAATTATAAGAAAATTACTTCTGCCTAAAAGATCTCTGTGCCCATCACTTATTCATGGATATGGATGGGAAAATGAGAAAATCTCCAGGAAAAGCTTTGTGATTCTGCCCAACAAAGTTTCTTTTTTTTTCCCCAAAAAGCTTAAAAAAAACCTTCTCAATCTCCAAATATTTTGAACTCTGCGAAACCTGTTTTCCTGCATTCACAATGGGGGGTTTTCTGCATGTGTGCAAATACACTTCTTGCACACATTAATCTTTGCCACAGTGGCGATTAATTGAATTTGTCGACACCTATTGACATATTCTGGTAATTCCAGATTTATTGTTGGAGTACATACATCACATACAACCCCAAGATTCTTTTTCCTAATTTTTTTTTTTAACTTTTGCCAATTTTTATTTAATTTTATTTAATTTAATTTACATGTTTTTCCTTCTTTTTCCTAATTTTTGAGGACATGAAAGAACTGAAAAAAGATGCAAATTAAATTCTATTAATGTAGAAATGTAGAATTCTAGAGGTGTGGTAACAATGAAAAGAAACAGAGAGAGAGAGAGACCAATTTGTAAAAAAAAATTAGACATAACAAGGCCCTTTCGACCCATGCACCTATGCTGCCCACTTCCACCCAATTAACCTACAATCTCTAGTCCGTTTTGCATGGTGGGAGGAAACCGGAACCACTGGCGAAAACCCATGCAGACGAGGGGAGAAATGACAAATTCCTTACCAACCCCGCTCCTGATTGCTGGCGCTGTAACAGTGTCGCGCTAACTGCTACGCTAATCATGTCACCTCATTTCTAAGGTCTGAAAGAATATATCTGTTTAAATCCAAGTTACCCTGGTTGTTGTAAAGGCAGCTTGGTTAGTAACATGGACAGATTGAATATTGTGCTTTGTGGTAAACTTGTATTAAATGTTGTAATGTCCTCTATATTCCATATCACTGGACAACAAAGATATTGCCTTTTAAAAACTTTTGGGTGTATTTCATAGATTTTAGGATGTTGATCATGAAAATCACCTTAAAATTTTCCTATCATGTACCTTATCTGAGATATAACCTATCTTTGTAATTTTGTGTCGCAATTTAAGTCTACTTCAAGCAGACAAAACTATGAAGTGCAATGTGTCATTGAAAATTCATTTTCTGTATTCTCACTCGGACGTCTTCCCTGCCGATCTTGGTGCAGTCAGTGACGAACATGATGAAAGGCTTCACCAGGACATTGTGAGCATGGAAAAGCGGTATCAGGGCAACTGGAATCCATCAGTGCTGGCCGACTATTGTTGGACACTGACATGAGAGGCATCAGATGCCGAGTACAAACGAAAAACAATTTTAGGTCAGTTGAACGAACGTAATGTGTCAGCGTCATCATTTGATTAAACATGATAAATTCAATAAAAGTTAATTTAACATTTCTCCAACATCCTATGTGATACAGCACATCTGAAATTATCTTTGTGTTCAGCTTGATGTTGTCTATCATAATCCCCAATTTCTTTTCAGGAAGCAAACACTTTGAAGAGAAAATTGTCCAGTATTGAGTCAGAACTCATTGGGATGCATATTTGCTATCTCTCCTTTCCATCAAAGAATAATAACAAAAATTCTGGCAGGTCCCTTACTTTTTGTGACTACCCCTTCCAGATGAATGATGTTTGGATGGTCAAACTGTCCCATGATGCTTGCTTCACTCAGGAAATCCCGTCTTTGTTTCTCTGTATAACCAACTTTAAGGGTTTTGATGGCTACCGAGATCTCCTTTTTGGACGGTAGCTTCAGACGTCCACTGCACACTTCTCCAAATTCTCCTATGATACAAAATGACAAATGTTACTGTCTGTAATTCCAAATTGTGCTCGACAATCCATCGCTCTTGAATTACATGTAGTACTATGCAAGTTAAAAATCAGTATTTCCTCAGACTTGGAAATATTTGATTAAACTTGAAAACTTAACAGGAATCACTTGGGTTCTCAAAGGTGCTCCAGCAAAACAGCTGAGTAACTAATAATTAATGAAACTCTTGAATTCCAGTGCAGGGAGCTAATAAAAATGGGGCTAGGACCTGCACACAGTGGAGGGTATGAGTTAATGGGCTGTCAACCTCTCTACGGAATGGGACTGTTCAAGAAGACAGCTGCAATGCCTGTCTGGTGACCAATAACTGGGAGAGGAACCAAAAGTTTGGTCCCAAATGGCCAAAGAGAAATGGTGTTTTGGAGTGAAAAATTGGCTTAAAGAAATTTTACGAATTACTCTGCACCCATTGTAAAATTTGATTCCTGAACTTTCAACAGGATTTGCATTCAAACTGATAAATAAGAAGGTTTACAAAAATATTGCCTGGATTGCAGTATCTTGAATATGGAGAAAGATTGAGTAGACTGGGACTTTATTCATTGGAGCGTAGAAGGTTGAGAGGGGATCTGATAGAGGTATATAAAATTATGAAGGGAATAGATAGAGTAGGTGTGAATAGGCTCTTTCCCCTGAGGATAGGGGAGATTGGAACAAGGGGTCATAAGTGAAAGGTTAGGGGGTAAAACTTTAGGAATAATATAAGAGGATGCTTCTTCACTCAGAGAATGGTGGCTGGGTGGAATGATCTACTGGAAGAAGTAGTTGCGCCACGGTCAATTCTGTCATTTAAGAGGAGGTTAGATGAGTACATGAATGTGAGGGGGTTGGAGGGTTATGGGCACGGGAGTGCGTAGGTGGATCTAGTGGAGTTTCACGTAAATCAACGCAGACTAGAAGGGCCGATATGGCCTGCTTCCATACTGTAAATTGTTAAATGGCTATATTCTCATAAAACGATGAGGTTTTACTAACTGTGCTATTTAAAGGGTCTGAACTCACTGAGATATGCGACTTCCTGTGGTTTCAAATACATCCTCAAAAAAGTCGTACTGTTGGCTTTGTCCATTAAGACCACGATCACGATCATTCCTACTTCTCAGCCGCAGGATTATACTAGGCTGATGCTGCCAATCTCACAGCTTGCTGCTCACTGTTGCATTTCGAAGATCATCTAAATTCCACAATCAAGGGTAGAGGACTCAGCCTCCCTTCAGCCCACTGAACCAATGAGAATGCCCACTGGTGTATTTGCCCCATCCATTTATTCAGTAGCAACACTTCACTGTAACTGGAAGAGAATTGCTTATATTGTGGAAGGCCCTTTTGAACGCTTGCCCTGTCGATTAGATTTGCAATGCTAAATGCTGAACGTGCAACTCATTAGCACAGGGCGCCGTGCTGAAACCAACAAAGTCAGTTTCAGTGTGATGTTACAGAGGGAAACCCAGCAAGACTGTTCAGGGAAGGGTGCAATTAAGATATTAGCCTGCATGCAACTTGAACAATTAGAGTAAGGGTGCACATCTGTTCTTCTATGACAATAAAAGCAAAGCAGTAGCAAAATGATTCCTGAACCCAAAGATTCTCTTTTACCTCTTCACTTCCCTAAGGCATGGTACAAATTGGACAGGTCGGTTGCAACCCAAAAATTTCAGAGGTAGCCATTAGGTTCAAGATCCTTGATGATGAAATAAGATGTCCTTACATTATCAGTGGGGACTCTCTCTTCTGTGTCCAATTCAATGCAGAACCTGGACAGCAATGAATGGTACTTTCTCCCCGTGTCTGCGTGGGTTTTCCCCGGGGGCTCCGGTTTCCTCCCACCATTCGAAATGTACTGTAGGTTAATTGAGTGTAAATTGGGCAGCACGGACTTGTGGTCCGAAATGGCCTGTTACCACGTCTAAAAGAAAAATACATAAAATTTAGTACCTGCACCAACAACTTTATCAATAGATATGGAGGAAGAATCTAGCTCCTTTGCAAACTCATGGACAGCTTGGCTGGGGTCCTCATATGTGTGTGGGTCTACATATGTTCGTAGACCTGGAAGTTTAACTGTTGACAGAAAAGTTGAGAAATATCACACATAATAGGATATTAATACAACGTAACACTTCTCAACACTTTTGGCTTCAACAGGCAGTCACCGTGGAGAGAAGAGATCCTAGAATTATTGAGAACTAATCATCCTGCCTCAAACATTTCAGACTGAATGGAGTTGCTGAATTTAAGGAAAACCAGTTTTCATTTTCCCTTCACTTGAGTATTCTCCAACAAGAACAATAAAATTCTTGGCTCAGCATTACGCTCTATCCCACCCATCCCTGCTTATTAAGGGCTCATACTTATCTTCGGTGCTGGCATGTGCTAAAATAAAGGCAGCAGTGATCTTCCACAACCTATATTACATGGGTATACTTCAGAGATTTACATAGAAGTTCATTCAATGAGTGATATAAAAGTTCAACTGGTTGGATGTCACTCTTGTCCATGTCTTTTACATCAAAGATTCAGATAGATACTTTTGCTTCTTGCTCTCTGAATTGTGTTTTTGGATTTGGATCATTTTTGATAGTTTATCTGAGTTGTAGAGTAAGATTCTACATATCTATCTATATGCAAAATCTCAGCTGCCTGCCAGAGGTCAAAATAACATTGAATGGATTAAAAAAAATTCATGGGCTTTTTAACTTTGAAACCAGCATCTGAGAGAATTTTTGTTCATTAATGTTTTGAAGTGTGGGTGTCATTGGCAAAGCAACATTTATTATCCATTCTGAAGTTCTCCTTAGAAGGTTCTGGTGAGCTACTCCTTTTTATTGCTCATTCCTTTGAGTGAAGGTACAGTGTTGTTGGATAGTGAATTCCAAAGTAAAATGGTCGGCAATTTAGAGGGGGAACCGTGGATGATGTTCCATTTATCTATTGCCTTCGTCCTTTGATGGCAGTGTTTGCAGGCTGTTGGAGAAGCCGACATGGACAAGAGGTAGACAGTATTTGATGCAGCCACAGTGTGGAGGAAATTAATGTTTACCATGGTGGATTGCGTGTCAGTCAAATGAGCTATTTCATCCTGAATGGTATTTGGTTTATTGAGTGTCGGTGAATCTGCTGTCATCCTGGCAAGTGGAAAATATTGCATTGTACTTCCAATTCCTTGTTCCCAGCCACCTCATCATTACCACAGACTCCATACAACTCCAACATCCACCAGATCCTACCAGTTCCCCTTCACTAACATTCCCATCTCTTTGGCTCAACATGCCCTTATCCTCAACAGCTTCTCTTTTGATTCCTCCCACTTTAATTTAATTTTGAGGTACAGCACAGTAACAGGCCCTTCCTGCCCACATACCCATCCTATCATACACCAATTAACCTACAAATTCACAGACACTGGAGGGTGGGAAGAAACTGGATTACCCGGAGGAAACCCATGCGGATGTAGGGAGAAGGTATAAACAGCTCTGGTTTTGAACCCAGGTCTCTAGTGCTACATTAGCGTTGAGCTAACCACTAAGCAAATCGTACCTTCTGCACATCAATGGGATAGCCAAGAGCACTTGCATGGGCCCTAGCTACCCCTGTCTCTTTGTTGGCTACGTGGAACTGTCCTCATTCTAAGCCTATTCTGAAACATTCTCCCAACTCTAAGTTCCATCAATGTGTAAAGCATCAGAGATTAGGATTAAACTCCAGTTGCTGAAGTAGTAAGCTGTGAGCTGTGGCACTATGGTGCCCTTTCACTTGATCAATAATTATTACTGGATTGCATTTAATGACAGATGTACTAACAATGAAGACTTGCAAAGACTTCCATCTGATATTGCTAGTATTTCTTTCCTGTTGCTTTCCTACCATGTAGAGCATTTCTCTAACTGGATAAAACTGGAAAAAGACTACCAGCCATTGGTGGCCTGAAATGATTTAGCTGTATGGAATGACTCACCATGTTGGATGAGGATTTCTCCTGAGTTGCCCTGAAGTTTCACTTAGGGATACAAAACATCCCTTCTGATACATTGATAACGTGTCTAATTCTGGTTTTGTGAACCAATTACATTTTTCAAAAGGATGCAAAATTGGAGAGCTTGTAAATTGTCATCTGAGCCTACTCTGTCCTATTTCTGCTAAGCGAATTCAGTTAACCCCTCTCAATCAGGTCTATGCTCACTGTAGTACAAGCAAACCACCTACTATTCTCTCCATTTGAGTCCCCTAGCTGAGAGAAGGCAAATGTTGCCTTTGGCAATGTTTCAGCAAGTTCTGAAAAGTTTTACTGTGCTAATAAACTTTTTTCTAGGAAGAAATGCTGCTGAAGCCGGGCTTGTATGGCTGGAGTTTAGAAGATCGAGGACACTAGCTGGCAATTTATATGATTCCATTGAATCTTGACAGGTGGATTTTCATAATTTCAATCTAAACGAGAGATTGCAATTTAAAAAGAAGAAGATGCCCATTTAAGAAAAGAATGAGGTATTTTCCCTCTCCTGGAGATTATAATATTCCTCAAAGAAATTGGCGTCCTTGATTATCTTTAAGCCAGGTTGAGGTAGTCACTTAAGAAGCAAAGGGTAAAAAGTTAGGAATGGGGAGATGCAATAAAAATCAGATCAACCACTGAATAGTAAAGCAGGACTAAGGGGCTAAGTAGGCTGGTCTTGCTTTTCATTGATTTATTTGCGACAGAGAAATGATTACTTCCCCACCCTAAGACTCGAGAAATCGATGAGGCCATGAATACTCTGCAAATAACAAACATAGGAAATGGAAGCGTTGGATTCTTGATATTGGGAATGAGTCCATAATATGACATCCCTTTAACATGAAAGAAAGAGGTTTCATTGATGGAACTCCATTCACATGATCAAAATGTCTTAAACTTGGCATAGCCAATAAGCTGTTTTCTGATCTGTGGTCACGGATGCCATTTAAAGCAATGACCCGCTCATGCACTGCAATGTTCCAGTGTAAAGCAGCCTGATAAATATGATCTTGACCTACTGAGCACATCCAACATTTTCTCCAGTGAATTGCTATGTGGTTGCAGGTTCAATACTCACTGTGACCATTTGGGTAATAGATTCTTTTGTCATCGGAAATATGTTTTGATTTGTTGTACCCACAAAATCTGCACACAAATCAAAGAAAAGGCTTAGCCAACCAGCATTCAATATTTCATTCCACTGCAAAATAACTGTCAAACATTTTATTACTAACAAGTAGAGGAATGCTAAAAATTGGACGCATGTGAACTTGTCAGTATAATGCCGGGTGTTTTCACAGCGACTCTTCCAATTACCCTTTCGGTTTATCTTATTACATCTGGTGAGTATTAAAACTAGAGAATTGTGATTGACTGTTGGACAAAGCAGCATGCTTTGATTTCATTATTGAACTAAGAAAAAGTAGGGGAGTAATTCTACACTTGTTCACGTATTAGTTTCATCGCTCCAGCCATTGTAGTTTATGCTTATTTTTAATTCTTATTTAGACATATTATATCTGAACAATTATATTGGGGCATAAATGCAACTGATCTTTCAGCAGAAATGCTGGGATTTTATTTCCAGTGATCTGACACCATCAAGGAGTGAAGAGTCAGGGAAAGGTATCTATATACAATGGCCTGAACTAATGGAAATTTACCCCCAACTTCCACGTCCTTCCAAATGGAGAGGCCGGCAAAATGTGGTGGAGACTGCAGATGATGGAATCAGGAGCCAAGTAACAATTGGCTGGAGGAAGTCAGCGTCAGTGGGAGCAAAAGAAAGATCAAAGTTTGGGGTCAGAACCCTTCATCAAGATTGTGGTAGTGACTGCTCTATTTTGGAACCGGCAAGCAGAAAAATTAAACAGGATTCGGTAGCTGCTTCCTTAAAGGTCTAGAAGAGTCACAATGGAATCCTTAACAAATCTAGACAGGGATTTCAAGTGCGCTCTTCTAATGCTGGTATATTTTTGTACTCAGGACACCAGGCACGGACGGTTGATTTGCTTGATGTCCGAGAGCTCCAGTTCCTAAAGACACATCTCCCAGGCCAATACATCTCGGATGCAGATGACTTTGCTTGGAATGAATAGACATTAAAATATTAAAAGTTATCAATGCCCTTTTTTATATGCTTGTACAACTAATTCCTTCAAAGTCATGTTTCAAGGTCCCTGTGCACACAATCTAGCTTAGTCAGTGGTAAAGAAAGTCAATGCAATGCTGACATTCATTTCAAGAGGAATAGAATATTCAAGAGTCAAGATTCAATTTATAGTCATGAGTAGCATGTGTTATGCAAAGTGTGGAGCAAGAAACACACACACACACACACACACACACACACACACACACACACACACACACACACACACACACACACACACACACACACACACACACACACGCACAGAGTTGAGGTCGAAGACTGATTTATTGCTCTACCACGTCCAACTGGCCAGCATTCCCGCCGCTGCCCGTTTTTTCCCACCATGTGAGAGGTCATGCAGGACAGTGGTCATTGGTCCCTGAGGGGCCCTCGCGATCTCCAGCCATTTTAGGAGCCGGGTCACGACTTGGTGCAATAATAAGGCAGACAGATTCGCCATCAGCAGAAATTGCTTGAAATGCCTCTTACAGTCAGAAAAAGAGGAGCAAAAGAAAGTCCCCCCCCCCAGAGTGACCGAGTGTCCGTGGATTTGCCTCCAGCGCTTCTGTCGCCCCTGCAGCCACACAAAGTCCAGTCCAAACCATCAGCAACCCGAGCTCCAGATCCGAACCTCCAACACGATCAGGAACTTTTCAGTGCCCTAGTTATCCTCTCTTGATACCTGGTGCCCTTTCAGCCAGACTTTAGCCAGTCTCCAGCAGCCTGGTGTAACTTCTCTGGCCAAAGCCACCAGCAGCCCGCAGCCTGCATAGGTTCCTCGCCTCAAGTCTCCAACAGCCCACTCCGCCTGTGTGACATCGATGAAGCTGGATCTGGCAATGCAGTTGTGGGTCGGTAGCGTGAACAGGACCAGACTAAGCACACAGCCCTGAGGTCCACCAGTGCTCCGTGTGATGATGTTCGATATTCTGCTACTGACCCGCACTGTGGTCTTTCCGTTAGGAAGTCCAGGATCTAATTAGAGAGAGGGGTGTTGAGTCCCAGTGAGGACAGTTCCTCCACCAGCCTCTGTAAAATGATCATATTAAACATGGAGCTGAAGTCAAGAACAGTGGCCTGAAGCATGAGGCGTCATTCTCCAGGTGGGTCAAAATGGAGTGAAGCGACAAGGCTATAGTATCATCTGTGGAACGGTTTATTCTATAGGCAAATTGAAATGGGCCCAGCATCCTGGAAGGTGTGCTTTGGTGCACTCCAGCACCCAACGCTCGAAGCATTTCATAATGGTGGAGGGCAGTGCCACAGGGCAGTAATCATTGAGGCCTGTTATCGTTGCGCTCTTTGGTACCGGGGTGATGTTGGCTGTCTTGAATCCTGCAGGAATGATGGATTGCTGCAGTAAGGTGTTGAGGATTTCCCTGAAGAACCCAGGATGTCAATTGGTCTACACAGTTCTTCAGTACCCGACCAGGTACGTTGCCTGGTTCCATCAGCTAATGTAGGGTCACCTTAGATAGTGTTCTCCTCACCTCGGACGATTAGGCTGTGGGAACTGTTCAATTCTTCAGTGGCCATAATTCAAAATGAAGATGAAGTTCTTGTCAGTGCTCCATGTTAATGTTAAATAAACACTAATAAAATAATTTGGAATTATAACATCATACCAAAGTAACTATTTCAACTATTCCAATAACGTCAAATGCTCGGTTGGCATTCCACAAAGAACTACATTCTTTCAATCTCATAGGAGGCTATCCAAGCTGAAGAACATTTCCTATTACCAATACAGTAGAAAGTGCCATGGCGGTTTTAACATAGAACTGACCTCCCAATTATGATGTACATTACTACTGTGAGGAGGACAATGGCCACAGATGCTGAAATGGCAATTATTACAACCTGACTGTTCTCACCAGCAATGGAGAAGGCTGAAACCAAAAAGAATAAAAACGTTGTCCTTGAGATAGAATTTAAGCAGATCAGATACATTGATAATTCATTGTTACCATAGAAAGCAAGAAAGAATCTCTCTCTCCCTCCTCCTCCCCTTCTCTCTTTCCCTCTCCCTCCCCCCTCTCTCCCTCCCCCTTTCCCTCCCCCTCTTTCCCTCCTTCTTCCTCCCTCCCCTCCCTCAGTCTCCCACCCTCCCCTCCCTCACTCCTCACCCCTTCTCTCTCTCTCTCTCTCTCTCTCTCTCTCTCTCTCTCTCTCTCTCTCTCTCTCTCTCTCTTCCCCCCCTCCCTCCCTCCACCCCCGCTTCTCCCCCCTTAAGTATAAGAAACCATTTTCACTCACAATCAGGGCTAGTCTCAAATTCTAACTTGCGGCTGCTTGCCCCGTAACCTGCTGCTGTCCGGGCCCTGATTTGAAACAGGTAGGTGGTCTCAGGTTTCAGCCCATTGATGGTGACGTTGGTGCCTTTTGACCTCATGATCGTGTAACTGGTCTCCTGTTCCTGCTTTAGAATAAACATAAGCAAAACATATAATTCATTATGTTCAAGTTTTTCCTTTAAAGACTTAAAATTTAAAGTTTTAAATTTCCTTTAAACTCTTGGAAATTTCTACAGCTGTACCATGGAGAACATTCTGGCTGGTGGCATCACTGTCTGGTACGGAGGTGCCAAGGCTCAGGGCAAGATAAAAACTCGAAAGGGTTGTTAACACGGCCTGCAACATCATGGACACTAGACTTCACGCCATCGAGGACATCCACTGCAGGTGGTGTCATAAGAAAGCATCCTTTCTCTTCAAGGACCCCCACCAGCCAGGCCATGCCGCTTCACTCTGCTGCCATCAGGAGAAAGGTACAGGAGCCTAAAGACGAGCACTTAGTGGCACAAGGGCAGCTTCTTCCCCGTTGCCATCAGATTCCTGAATAATCAATGAACCAATTATTTTGTCTTTCTTTCTTTATCTTGCACTATTTTTAATTATTCTGTAAGGTGATTTATTCTGTAAGATGCTGCAAAACCACAAATTTTGTGACCTGTTCTGATTCTGAGATTTCATTCACGATGAGAACAAAGCTGTTCTCATGGTGATCTGATTGCACCTACAGAAATTGAATTTGAAACGTTTCTTCCTACCTATCCTCTTTATGCCCCTTAAGAATTAATTCTGGACGCGTCTATAATATTTAAAACTTCCGCCATTTGCATTTGTTAAAGCATACTGTGCCAGAGAAGGGAGGATTTTCCATGAAGATGGCTTTGAGGAGATTCTTAAAAGAGTAGAGAGGGCCAGAGATAGAGCAGGAGAAAGGTGGTGCGGGGGGTGATGTTTAATGAAAGCTGATGTTAATGAGAAGTCTATGTTAATGCCATCCGGATGGAGGATGTCCAGATGAAAGATGAGGTGTTGTTCCTCCAATTTGCGGTGGTCTCTGTCTGTCTGTGCATGAGAACATGGACAGACATGTCAGCAAGGGAATGGGATGGGGGATTTAAATGGGTGAAGGACAGATGGCATTATCATTAACTTCTCATTAACATCAGCTTTCATTAAACACCACCCTCTCCACTTCCTCCCCCCACCACCTTTCTCCAGCTCTATCTCCCTTCCTTTTCTGTCTCCTTTCACACAGACAAAGTCAATTCTCTCTTCTCCTCTTATCACATTCAATTAACACCTTTTGTTGGTCTGGACTCCTTCCCCCAGCCAGCACTGTCTTTATTCTGAATACCCATTTCTTTGCTTATTCCTTGATGAAGGTCTCAGGCCCGAGACCATATAACCATATAACAATTACAGTATGAAAACAGGCTATCTCGGCTCCTCTAGTCCGTATCAATTTAAGTGATCTCCTCTAGACCCACTTACCTGCACCCTGCCTGTCACCCTCCAATCTCCTCACATCCATACACCTATCCAACTTTATCTTAAATGACATAACTGACCTTACTGCAATCACCTCTTGTGGAAGGTCATTCCACTCAGCCACCACTCGCTGAGTGAAGAAGCTCCCTCTCATGTTACTTCTAAACTTTTTCCCTTTAACCCTTTTACTCATGACCCCTCGTTCCCATCTCACCTGCCCTCAAGGGGAAGAGCCTATTCACATCTACTCTATCTATTCCCCTCATAATTTTAAATACCTCTATCAAATCCTCCCTCAACCTTCTACGCTCCAATGAATAAAGACCCAGTCTACTCAATCTTTCTTTGTATTCTAGATACTGCAATACAGGCAACATTTTAGTAAATCTTCTCTGCACCCTCTCGACCTTATTGATATCCTTCCTATAATTTGGGGATATATCTTTATCTCCTCTGGACATTGCAAGACCTGGTGAATTCCTCAGAATTTTGTGTGTTTTTAACTATCTGAGAAAGGTTTAAGGACATTAAATGTCTCCCCTCATTAAAACTGAGATTACAGCATGGTAGATTTCTGAAGCATTGCTTACAGTCTAAAAATAAAAGTGCTTTGGAATATCTTGAAAACATGAGAGTGTGGCGGCCCTTCGCAGCCACCCCACAGGACCTCACAAAATGAAGGACGAACGCGACGATCCAGCAGGCTGCACAAGGCCCGCAGCTCTGCCCTCCAATTGGCCACAACCAAAAGTGCTTAACTGGCCTATCAGGGAAAGCGGATCACAAACACACCAATCAGTAGCTGAGAGGGTTTTGACCACACCCCTCAGCTTGAGAATAAAAGCAGGGCTGAGAGCCCAATAAAGCTCAGTGTTAATTACACCCAGCTGGGTTTCATGTCGTTCTTTCTGGGAACAGTGTCTTCTTTCTGAGCTAACCTACCTGCAGCTATAACTTCTCCTGTGCTGTAGGTTTTGCAGAGCCATAGCTTGTAGCAGCTCGCTACAAGAGCATGAATGTGATTGATGCTATTTCCTTAGCTAGAACCAGGCAGTAAAGTAATATTAACATATTACTTAGAGATACGAGTCTCATTCTTAGCATTCACTTTAATGATTCTGTAAGTATTGGAACATATCTGCTGTCATTGAATAGCCTCTCAGTTAACAATAAGTGGTAAATGCTAGATATATAAATGAACAGCAAGAACAAACAAAAAGTGTGGTAAATGCAACTAAGTAGAGCTCCAGGGACCTGTTGAAGCCTGACCCCCTCACCCCCACTCCCCCAACACCAATCATTCTCTGTTTGAGTGCTCGGACTTCCCCTGGGTTCTCCAGTTTCCTCCCACATCTTAAACACTTGAAGGTTGATATGTTTATTGGGGTCTGTAAAATTGCCCCTAGCCTGTAGATGTGTCAGATAATTTAGGAAGAGTTGGAGGGTATGTGGGTGATGGACTCTCAAAAGACTGAAGCTGAGAAAACATCAGGCTTTCATTCACTGAAGAACAAAGGCCCGTCCATGCTCGACTGCTCTGCATTGAGGAAGGGGCTCTGGAAAAGTCACCTTTATACAGGGGCCTGCGGGAGGGGCCACAGGTACAGCCGGCCAATGGGAGTTCCCGACCAGCCAAATACACACAACAGTGGTCTACCACAGTGGGAAGAATAAAAATAGATTTAAAGTAGGGTTAGGGCAAATTGGTGCCTGATGGTCAACAAGGACATCGGCTGAGGGGTCTGTTTCCGTGATGAAGTAAGATATACAGGATGAGTCTCATTCTTTGCACTCACTTTAATGATCTTGCAAGTATTGGAACGCATTTTAGAATGATCTGCTGTCAATGGAGTATCATATCACTGAGAAAGGACTAAAGTCTGAGACCTCTTGCCATCTCTGGTTGATGTGACATCATGGATCATGTGTCAAGCAAGTCACATCCCATTCCTGAACATTGACAGTTTTCACCCAAAATGAGTTTAAAACTATCCCGACATAAAATTCCAGAAAGGAATCATCTGAAACCTGTCAATTGGCTATTATTAAGATGAAGTAACAAAATCTATGTGTAACTGATGATAAAGTTCCATTATTGCCTTATTCTAAGGGGTGATTGAACCCATCATCTAGTGCAGTGGTTCGCAATCTTTTTCTTTCCACTCACATCCCACTTTAAGTCATCCCTATGCCATAAATGGTCTGTGATTCGTAAAGGATGGCTCAAGGTGGGGTGTGAGAGGGAAGGGAAGATTGAGAATCACTGCTCTAGACCCAATTGTTACTGAAATATTTTGGTTGAGAAAAATTGTCATTGGCCCATTTCCTATGGAGTTAGGAAACCATGCACATAATAAGTCATTGAGGTATGATTAAAACAGTGGTTTTCAAACTTTTTCTTTCCACTCACATACCACCTTAAGCAATCCCTCACTAATCACAGAATATTTAAAGTGGTATGTGAGTGGAAAGAAAAAGGTTGAGAACCGTTGATCTAGTGCAAGATGTCAGTATGATGCCCACACAATCAGAAACGGTGACTTATAAGAGAGGACATAATCCCTGTTTGCCCATTCAAGGGATTCTAAAAGATTCCAATACTCTACTCAAAGAAACGAGAGGGTTTCCCCAGCATTCTGGGCAACATGTTAGAGATGTATAAGAGCTACTGTCCCACAGCACCAGAAACCCAGGTTTAATCCTGACCTCAGGGACTAAATGAGTTTGCACACTCTCCCTGCAATCCTTTGGGTTTCCTTCAGATGTTCTTGTTTCCTCCCATATCCCAAAGATCTGGTGGCTGGTTAGAAGGATGACTGGCTACTAGAAAATTGCCCCTAGTATATGGGTGAGTGGTGGAATGGGAAAGGCAGGCAGTTGATGCAAATATGGAAAGAAATGACTTTAACGTAGGATGTTTAAATGTGTTTCTGAAGGTTTTGTTTCCAAGCAGCATCTCTCTCTAAGTCTATAATACTGTACTAAGATAACATATTATCTGTTGTATGCTTTTGGCTTGCCTGTATATCATCACTGACTGTGTTTCAGTAATTTAGTGGCAGTACATCTTAAATTCTTCCTTCTCAGAATTAAAACATGTCTCTTTCTTAATCTAAAGCGTGTGGAAGCTCTCTGTGCAGCCATCATTGAGGTAGCTTCAAAATACCATGTCATGTTTTCTGATACACATTAGCTCTTGTCACTGTTGGAGTGTAATATAAACAGATTAATTTGTAGTTTCTGCTAATTGCACTACGTAACTCAAGATTCCAGAAATAAACGCTCAGATTTGATCTCAAAACAATGTACCGGGGGCACCCCATCACAATTAAACATTAAAAACAAGTATGTCTAAATGTAATTTGGATCCTCAGATTTTGAAATAATGTTGAGTGTTTATTAGTTTTACATGAACAGAAGCAATGGGGGCATGGCGAGATGGCGTAGATGTGTAATTCCTGTCCTCCCTGGTCAGACTTTTAAGTATCCGTTTTTTAACCCTTTATTTTCAATTTTAAAATTTTAATTTTTAGTTTGATATTTTGGTGAGCAATTATGGCTGCTAATGTTAAAAAAAAACTAAGTGTCAGTTACAAAAGAAAATACAGTTTCGAAGTGCAGAAGAATTGGGGCCTAAACGACCTGGATCATCCTCGGACTCGATTTCAGCGATCTCCAAGCCTCAACGATCACCAGTGGGGACAAAAGTTAAAGTAACAGCCACTCACCAGTCTCAAGATGGCGCTGGTTCGACCTGTTTTCTGGAGGAAGAAGCGCGCTCCTGAGAAGTTGGGCGCGAGCCTGGAGGCCTGTTGCAAAGAACAACCCCGTTGGAAGAGATGGGAGCGCGGAGAAAGAGGACTGTGACGCTAGACATGCAGTCTATAGCGACTGTGGTCATGAGTAGCACTGCTAATTACGGAGGATTCCGTAATTTTATTTAAAAATGGTCTGCGGGGGGAGGATAGCGACGACCCCCTGAGGAAGTCGGGGGGGGGGGGTCATCATTGGGTGTCCAAACCCGCAGCAAGACGATTAGAATGCTGCCTTTTGATGAAGACTTACCTTACTCAGCCACTGCACAGGAAATGGAAGAAGAGCTGGAAGAAAGTGAGTTACAAATTATGGAACCGGATTCTGCATTCCAAACTGCATCTCAGCCTGTATATATGATGTTTGAAGGTATTGCTTCTTATTTGGATATCATTACTGGTCAATTGAACCAGCTGATTCAAATGAATACTGATATGAGCTCAGACTTAACTGTGGTTAAGGCAGAAGCTAAAGAAAATTGGGAAATCTTTAAAAAATTTGAAGCTTCCTTTTCTGAATGTAATACAGAAACAATAGTAAAGGTGGAAAAATCAGTTAAAGATTTAGGAGACCTGGAAAGAGAATTAACAAAAAAAAAAAAAAGACTATTTGGAAAATCAAAGCAGAAGAAATAATGTGAAAATTGTGGATTTCCCAGAAAGTCAAATTTTTTAAAAATTGGATTCCTCAGATGTTGGGGGAAGAGTTTTTCCTGATGAATTGGCATTAGAAAGGGCACATAGAGCTTTAAGAAGAACACCCCTACCTGGTCAACCCCCAAGAGCTGTGATAGTTCATTGTTTGAACTGTTTGGATAGAGAGACAATTCTTCAACTTGCAGTTCAAAATGCAAGACAAAGATGATTCAGAATAGTAGAGTTTTCTTCTGCCCTGATTTGAGTCAAGATGTTATCAGACGCTGATGTGGATTTAATCCAGTTAAAGATGTTTTATGGCGTAAAGGTTACAAATTTGCTTTTCGTCACCCTGCTGTGTTGAAAGTTTTTTATGGAAACTATCAGTCTCAATTCTTTGAGAATGAGCATGAAGCAATGGATTTTGCTAATTCGCTGCCAGATGTCAGAGGACAAAGAAGAAGTCCACCATTATCTCCTAAAATAAAATCTGACGGTCTTGGAAATGGGAAGAATGGCAGAAGTGGAAAGAACGGGAATGGAAAGAGTTCATCTACTCTTGAAATGAGTTCACCATCTGGACTGGAATCTCAAGGCTGATTTTTTTTTGTAATATTTTTGATTGGTTGGCTGGGGAGGAGGGGGATTGCACTGATTTCATTGTTAGTCCTCAGTCACTAGTGGGTAATCCACACCCAGTTTTTTTAGGGAGTTAACTACCTTTTGGTAGTTTTTTTTGTTGTTTTTCTTTATTAACGAATATTACTTTTATTTGGAGGGCCTATATATTTTAATTTGAGGGTTCTATATATAACAATTTTAAAAAAATTATTATTAATTTTGTGATTATTTTTGGTATTTAGTAATTGTATTAGATATGTCAAATTTTAAATTTGCTACCTTTAATGTTCAGGGATTAAATAACACAATCAAGCGTAAGAGAGTTTTGGCATATATCGAAAAGTTGAAAATTGATATTGCTTTTTTACAGGAGACACATTTGAATGAAAAAGAAAGTATGAAATTGAAGAGGGACTGCGTTGGACATGTTTTTTTTCTTCATTTAACTCTAAAGCTAAGGGAGTAGCAATTTTGATACATAAAAATTTACCTTTTGAATTACAATCAATGGAAATGAATGCAGGTTGTATTCTTAAATTGAATTGTAAGAGTTTTAATGAATTTTGGACTTTACTCGACATTTATGCACCAAATGTGGATGATGAAGCATTTATTTCAGATGCATTTTTGCTTCTGGGACAAGTCAATGAAAATGTTCTGATTGGAGGAGATTTTAACTGTGTTCTGGAATCTTTATTAGATAAATTTCCAAAAAATGTTAAAAAATCTGAAATGACAATTCAAATCCGAGCTTTGATGAAAGATTTTAATTTAGTGGATATTTAGCGACATCTCAACCCAACAAAGAAGGACTTCTCCTTTTATTCATCTAGACATGAATCTTTTTTTAGAATTGATTTTTTTTTTAGTATCAGCACATTTACAGGGGAAAATACTGCAAGCAGAATATAAAAGTAGGGTAATTTCAGATCATTCTTTGTTATATTTTACTTATGAGAGTTCTGAGAAAGTTCGTGCAGCTTATCGTTGGAGATTCAATACGATGTTGTTAAAAAAAGTGGAATTTATTGAATTTTTTAAAAAACAAATCAATCTCTTCTTGGAAGAAAATGTTAACTCTGTTCAGAGTAAATTTATATTGTGGGATGGTTTGAAAGCTTACTTGAGAGGTCAAATAATTAGTTATACCTCTAAGGTTAAAAATAATTATCTGACCGAGAGCCTTGAATTAGAGAAACAGATTGATGAATTAGAAAAGGAATTTCAGAGAGATGTGACAGAAAATCAGAAGATAGAGTTGTCTAGATTGAAATTGAAATACAATATGTTGAAATCTTATCAATTTGTATGCTTGATTAATAGATCTAAACAATGGTATTATGAATGGGGTGAGAAAGCGCATAAGGTACTTGCATGGCAGTTAAAGAAAGAACAGGTATCAAGGGTTATAAATGCAGTCAGATGAAATTTGACTGTTACTTACAAACCTCATGAGATTAATGATGAGTTCTATTCATTTTATAAGAAATTATATACTTCTGAGGAAAAAAAGGAGAGTGGATTGATTGACTCCTTTTTATCGATGTTGAAATTACCGGTATTAGAAGAAGAAGATATATTGGAGCTGAAGGCTATGTTGGAAATGTCGAATGAAAAATCATCTGGTGATGACGGATTTACGGTTGAATTTTATAAGGTATTTTATGATGATTTATCTACAGTGTTTGGAGATGTGATACGACAGATTAATGAACATTTTGATTTACCTGAATCATGCTCTAGTGCCTTAATTACCGTAATTCCTAAGAAGGATAGAGATCCGTTGAAGGTGTCTTCATATAGACCAATTTCTTTGTTAAATGTAGACTATAAAATAATAGCTAAAGTATTAGCGAATCGATTGACTAAATTTTTACCTAAGTTGATATATGTTGATCAAACAGGTTTCATAAAGAATAGATATGCTTCAGATAATATTCTTAGAGTGATTGGTTGGATTAAAGCTTTATATAATAAACCAATAGCCAGGGTATTGACAAATGGTCAGATCTCGGAACCTTTTAAATTAACTTGTTCAACTCGACAAGGTTGTCCTTTGTCCCCAGCTTTGTTTGCGTTAGTAATTGAACCTTTAGCACAATGAATATCTTTCCACGTGTACAATATTTGTTTCAGTCAATTCTGTGTTTACTTAATAAGAATTTTTTCTGAGATTTAAATAAAATGGTTAGGGAATTTTTATGGAAGGGTAAATTTCCAAGAGTAGCTTTGAATAAGTTAACCTGGAAATATGCATTAGGAGGATTACGTTAACCACATTTTCAAAATTATTATGAGGCAGCTCAATTTAAATTTATTAGTTCTTTAATGGATTTGGAACGGTCCCCTAGTTGGGCTAAAATTGGAGAATATTTTTGAATTTGAAATACATCAATTTTTGTTTCAGTGGAATTTAAATTTATTACAATATAATGTGCCTATACTAAAGCATTTAATGAAGTTATGGATGAGAAAAATAAAACGATAGGTTCTAAGGATAAATTATTGATTTTAATACTGTTATATAATAATCAACTTATTCATTTTTCAATGTATAATCAATGCTTATTACATTGGAAATCTAAAGGTATAAAAAATCTGGGGGATTGTTTTAAAGAAGGTAAATTTTTATCCTTTAATCAAATGAGGGAAGGTTTTGGTATTAATGAGAATTCTTTATTTGTTTATTATCAACTTCGATCTTTAGTAAAACAAATATTTGGTAGAGATATGACTTTACCTAAATTGACTAAGTTTGAATTTTTTCTTGTGACTGTACCAAAGAAGGGATATATTTCATTGATGTACCAAATACTACAGGAGAGTATGAAAAAAAAAGGGATTGGATAGATCTAAGATTAAATGGGAAAAGGATATTAACCTTACTTTTTCTGAGAATGACTGGTTATATATCTGTCATGATAGTGTTACTAGATCAATAAATGTTCGTTATGCAATGGTTAATTACAATTTTTTACATCAATTGTATTTAACACCTGAAAAGTTTTAAAAAACATGGTTTTAGTGAATCAGACTCTTGCTTTCGATGTGGTAATTCGGTTGGAGCTTTTTTTCATGCTGTTCGGTTATGTGTACATATACAATCTTTTTGGAAAGCAATTCAATTGTTTTTAGAACATTTGTATAAGATTAAAATACTTTTAGACCCGACAACATTTTTATTGGGTAAGTTGAAGCCTTTGAAAGATTTGGGATTAGATAAATTTCAGATTGCTTTTGTATATGTAGCTTTATCTGTAGCAAAAAATGTATAGCAAGTACATGGAAAAATGCTAATGTGATTGATATTAATAGATGGCATGATGAGATGAAAACTTGTTTGGTAATGGAAAAAAATTATGTATGTTTTACATGATAATTATTCTTTTTTTCTTAATAAGTGGTCTTTATATTCAGAATATTTACATTTAAATTTACTTTGATTAGATTTTAGTAAATATATTTCAGTTTATATCTTAGTTTTCTTTCTTTTTGGCTCTCCTAAAGAGAGCTGGCTGAGAGGGGGAGGGGGGTTCTTCTCTTTTTTTATTATATATATATATTTTTTAAAAAATTATTGTTCGCAATATGTACTTTTTCTACTGTATGTAATAATCTTGTTGAACGAATAAATAAAGTTGTGAAAAAAAATGAACAGAAGCAATTAATTTGAAATTTCTTGTCATTTTCACTATGGGCCATAGGATCTTTGTGAGAGATATTTAATTATTTAATAAATTAGATTAGATTAGATTCAACTTTATTATCTGTCCCAAGTACAATATGAAGCCAATGAGATACAATTAGCACCCAACCAGAAGTTAAAAAATAGTGCTATATACAAATAACTGAGTGTGAATAAAAACAAGCGCACTCAGCTAGCAAACAATTCTAAAAGTACTGACAGTACAATGTGAGTGCAGGACCACTCGGAACTGGGATTTAAGGTTCTGCAGAGTCACAGCCTCGGGGGGGGGGGGGTGAGGGGTGTTAAAGCTCTTCATGAGCCTACTGGTTCGAGAGCAAAGTCTCCTGTAGCACCTACTAGATGGGAGAAGAGTAAAAAGTCCATAGTTTGGGTGCGATGCATCCTTGATGATGCTCTTCGCCATGCCCATCCTGATCGATGTGCTCAATGGTGTGCTTTACAGTCCGATATGAGAAAATTGCCAGACCGCATTGAGATGCCAAAATCAAGTATGTTCTCAATTATTAGAATTTGCGTGATTTTTCCCATTCTGAAGGGTCTCCCTACCTTCCGGGAGTGGCCATTCACACAGGAACGACCTAAACTCCAAATATCCGTAAAACACCGCGAGTTTAGTCAGAAGACCTGAAGTGTGGTACTTAAGGAGACTGGATGTCCTATTCATTAGCCCGTTGCTCACGGATCATGTGCACTTCAGTTTAGACTGCAGGCAACTGGGGAAATTTACTAGGGGTTGACAAGGTAAAATGTCGGAACGGGAATGAGTCTCGTTCTGATCTTTTTACATGGACTGCATTCCGGGAAATTGGGAATAATTTCCTGGAAAACATCAGCTGAATAAAATCATAAATGATATAGCGGTAAAAATCCATCAATATCCTGGGATAAAAGTGTTATTTCTTCATGCTCTGCAGGAAATAAAGACACTGTTGTGCCTTTTTGATCAGGTTGGAAGAGATCAAGGACCAGGTGAGAATATTGGAAATGTGGCATCCCTCCACAACTCCATTAATGCAAATAGGGGCATGAGTGTGGCTTCCAGCCCACCTGAAGTCCAAAATGATCTCCTTGGTCTTCTGAGAGTTACCGGTAAGTGCCAAGTTGTTGTTGCACATCATGGGACCAGACTCTGGACCTCGTCCCCAAATGCCAGCAATGCTGGAATAAAACACATTATGAGATAGTTCTTGTAAAACTGTTGTAATAATAATGAAGTATTGGTGCTGGAGAAAATATGCCTGCGTGTGCCAGACTCGGCTTCTCCTCCGAAGTTGTCCTGGATTTTCCAAGAATTAATTCTTGAATTTCAATCCACAAAATTAAATCATCCAGGAAACAGCTGTATACAGTGATTCCAGGATCTCACCCGAACACCTCTCCCTCTACATTCCTTCTGGATAGCCATTCCCATAGGAAGGGAGCATGCAACAAGTAACCGAGAAAGATAAAAGGACCACTAACAATGTTTTCAGTTATTATTTTCCTGAACACTTCCATTTATTAATTCCAGAAAACAAAAAAAAAACTGCTGGAGGAACTCAACAGGTCAGACAGACAGCATTCAGGGGTAGAAATAGTTAGTGAAGATTTTGAGTTGAAATCCTTTATCAAGATTAAGTTAGAAAAGATGAAATTAAATAGTTGTCAACACTATTCCAGTGGTTCGATACAGGCGCTGTTTTTAAGGAGACTCTACATTCATTCCACGTCTGCATGGATTTCCTCTGGGTGCTCTTGTTTCATCTCACCCTTGTAAGTTTGGGCGGCAAGAGTTCATGGGTCGGAAGGGCCTGTTACTGTGCTGCATGTCTAAATATAAAAATTAGACCAAAAAAAAGAGAAAGGGAGAGAAAATAAGTACAGAAGTGCAGGAGTAGATAAAGAAGAGATGGAACAATGGAACAGTTGAATCAGATGTTCATGCTGTTATCTCTAAGGCTGTCCAGTAGAAATATGATGTATTATTCCTCAAATTGATGTTCAGTCTCACCATGACAATGGATGAGGTATTCCCCTAATTCCAGCAGGCTGGTAACCCCACACAGGCTGTGAAGTTATTATGCTCTTTTTGTTTTGTCTTATGAACTTTCAGTCAGTTGCTTCCCTGATTCTCTATCATTTATGTTAAAACTGGTAAGAAATTGTCTCACTGAGCTGCTTTGTCGTGATGGCATTGACTTGGGAAGGCCAAACCTTTTCATATTTAGAGATATTACAAAATCTTTGAGATGAGCAGGTGTATGAAGCCAGTTTGGAAGAAAGAGCAGATGGAATTTAACACCGAGAATTTCAAAGTAATGCTCTTTGATTAGACCAATAACAAATAGGTGGAATCCAAAAGGTGTGCAGAAACCAAGAGAGCGGATTGTGTATGTACATTAGCCTTTGAAAGTGACACCAGTTGATAAAATCCATCAGAATTTTGTTCCTAATCTGGGTCCAAAGGCACCCAGTTCTATCTATGGGTAAATGAATGAATGATTTATTGCTACATGTGTAAAGATACAGTAAAAAGCTTTGTTCTGCGTCCCATTCAGGCAAGTCACAGCATTGCAGATAGTGCAATAATGAAACAAAAATGCAGGGAATAGTGTTACAGTAGGTCAAAGGGAATGTGACAAAGTAAAAGTGTGATGTATGGAGAAAACAGTGCAAGAGTGTCGTCTTTTACCACGAGGAATTAAATGAAAGAATCTTTTACCACTAAGAAAGAAACTGCTCTTGAATCTGGAGGTTTGTGTTTTCAAACTCATGCATCTTCTGTCTGAAGGAAGGGAGGTAAAAAAGAGGGTGACCAGGGTGGGATGGTTCCTTTAAGGTGTTTCCAGCTTTCCTGAGACAATGGGTTAGGATTCTGACCAAGTCACTTGAGGGAAGTTTGATTTGTGTGAAGACCTGATCTGCACTCACAATTCTCGGCAGTTTCTTGCAGTCTCAGGCAGCATATAGTAAAGCATTCAGTCAGTGTGCTTGATCTAATCAGGTCAGAACTGCACTAAGACTCCTCATTATGGGACGTGATAGGCAATGACTGCCTGAAATTAGTTCGGACAGTACTGTAGCAGTGACCCCTATGTCTTGATGAATGGCTTCACGCTAGAAGCCGTCAAATGGATTCTACCCTGATGGGATCTGACCACACATATTTGGTTGGATTTCAAAGAAACTTTATGCCCTGTCTTGGATTAGATTTTGATTTTATAACAAAACAAACCTCTCCATCTCTTGCTTTAACAACAGATAAACAGAAGTTAGGAGATAACATTGAACATCTAAAATTACTGATTTTGTTGGACTTAAAATATTGCTTTCATTTCCTGAAGGTTGCAAAAACTCTGGAAGGGGATAGTACCGATTTACTAAAAAACTTCAGCTGGAATTATTTTCCTTATAGATAGTCAAGTGGGGGAAGTGTTCAATATTATGCAGATTTAGACAAAGTGAACAAAGCAAAAAAAAAAAAAAAATCCCTTCAATCCAAGGGTGTCAGTCAGATGTCAAGCGAATGCTTAACGAATCAGGATGACACAATGAAGAACTTTTTCACACATAGCATAGCCATGATCTGGAATTCTCAGCTTAAAAGGGTAGTCGAAGCAGATTTAATTGTGATTTTCAAAAAGGAGCTGCAAATAGAGAAAACAAATCAAAATCTGTGGGGTAAGAGCTGAAGAGTGGAACTAACGAGATCACTGCCAGGGGTTCGGTGGGGCAAGTAAACTCCTTCCACATAGCAATACTGCTTTCACTCTTGAGTAATAGGGTGGTCTCGAGAAACAAAGCCCCTTCATGGCATTTTAAAAATAAAACAGCCAAGTCCATGAACATTAAACTGATTTATCTGCATCTTTAAAAAGAAAAAAAGAATGTTAATTCTCACCATAAGTTGTATCTATTTTATAAGGCCCAATAAAATTGCCATCTGATTACTTAGGATTTGCAATATCCAGAATCCCCCTTAACGATAATGTCTCCGCAATGAAAGTATCGAGATCAAACATTATTCAAATTCGTTCCACAGAAACTATTCCACATTGGATGATGGTTACACACTCAGTTGAGGAGAATTGCAGTGTGAATCCAGCTGAAGCTTTGCAATATGCAAAGTAGACTGTGACTGAGTATCGACATCTTTTTAAGATAATACAGTGCGTCTCAATTGAAAAAAAGCCTGTTGTCAGCTAAAGCAGACAGTGTCAGACTGCATACAAGGGAACTAATCAGAGGAGTGACGGGGAATAGACTGCTGTGGGAGTGATATAAAGAAAAGCATGATCGGGATGTCTTGTGGCTTCTGTGGACAGCTTAGTTATGGTGACTGATTAACCTTTACTCCATACATTGTTTGATTGTAGTTCTTGTAATTACAGGTTATCCTTTTGTATTTGCATTACATTATTAATTGCAGATCTGCAAGCAAAGTTATTACCCACTAATTACATTGCTTCTCATAAATTCCCTGATAAAATACCACCCCAGAGAGCTGAAGCTCGGTGCTGAATCCTTAAAACAAGACACAACCTGTGTAAATTAAAAGGGAAGCAATCTATTTTGTGTACTCTCTAAATGAAAGAGTGCGGCAGCAGCAAAATAAGGGCAATTGGATTGTCGGATAATTTTCTTCATGTTCTTTCTTTAGCATAATAGAACTGGCATTTCCAAAGTAAACATTTATGATTTGGCAGCAGATGGTTTTCAAAGAGAATCCTCCCCCCTTTGAGGCTAGTTCATTGAGATTAGGAGTGGGCCAGTTCATTCTTTCCCACTAATTCCCTATTCTCAATGCCCTCACTTGATGCAACGAAGAACATTACATGGAATTAAACATTTCAAAACAAAACATTCTGATTGAATTGATCAGATCTGAAGCTCTGGTGCTAAAGAATACACGATGCAAATTAATCACAGAAACACAAGAATTAAGGATTCCTCATTGAAGTGTTGAGAGATCATTTCCTGCACTGTTGATTCACAATAGCACAACCCTCTTTATTTTATTCATTTTTCCCACCTTTTCATAGAATTTGACCTCGTAGTCTAATATGATCCCATTAGGGTGCTCTGGTTCTTTCCAAGAGAGAGCAATGCTATTTCGGGATGTCCAGTCCTTCTTAATCACACTGACCAACGACGGAGCTAGGAAAGAGCAGAACACAATTAAAGGGGGCCATTCTGCAAAAAGGCTGTGCCAAGTGGACTCATGTTTATCCAAAGCAAACTCTAATTAAATTGGCTTTGTGGCAAGATTGAACAGCTGGAAGCACCGCCTCAGAACATATTTTGGAAGCGATAACCCTAACAAAGGATCAGTCCGAGCTTCACAACGTTCAGACTGCGTCAAGTAGAGATTTCAACTGCCGTGAGCAATCTGTCACAATCCTTAACCGAAGTGACTGGTATGTAAATGGATAAAGACTCATACAGGTATTGCATATGCCAGCTGGAAGCTGCGCCAAAGACACACATGTTGGCACACAACATTTTTATATCAGTCTAGCCAACCTGCTGACCAAAATGATCAAGCTTTTAACAGCTCAAAATCATAAAACAGTAATAAAATGTGTGTTGCACAAATTCATCCACGCTCTTGTATGTAAATCATTTTGTGTTGAATGTGAACTCTTTTTTATTTGCACTGGGCAGCTGGAAGTTACACACCCTTAAAAGTAGCCTGAATCCCGCAACTCACAAGTGCTCAAAATTTCCCGCGGCCCATCTTCAAAACTTGTGCATGGAAATCACCCAACTGGCAACTTTATTTGCAATTTTAAACACTGCTGGTAGAGATTTCAGGTGCAAACCAAATTTGCTTTATGTTATGTAGCATTCCTGCCTTTCCCAAATGGGCTTGTCCGTGTGCTAACTGCCAATGACAAGAACCCTGCCTGGAAAGTGCACTGGTACAGGAAGTGCTGGCTCTTTTTCTCAGCAGCTGCCATTTCTTCTTCTTTTTAAAGGATTTGGTTTTCCATTGAATTTTCATAATTTTCCAGCTGCAGGCAATTGTTTAGCCAGTTTGCATTCCCCTGAGTGTTAGCAGTTCTCTGCTATCTTCCCACCCCCCCCCCCCCGAGGAATGTTCTCTTCTTGTAACTGCTGGCAAGCTAATCAAGTCCAGAGCCCTCTCATTTCGTCATCCAACATTTGCACTCCTTGTGAAAAAAATAATGGAAGCTGGCCAGACCCAGGGCTCCGACAACTTTCTCCTCAATCGGTCTGGGAATGCACTGAACCAAATCAATTGGTCCCATTACAGTAGCTGAAGCCAGTTGACTCAGAAAAGACAGCGATCAAACAAGACTCTACTGAACTAAGTGGATCAGTGCAATTTTTGCAAAATTTACCCAGTGTGGCTCCAGGACACACTTTTTCCATCAAGCTTTTAAAAAAAATGAACTTGATAAATTTCAAGAAAGTGTAACCCTGCTTGCATGCACTACACACATTTTTTTCAAACCCTGCGTGACATTGCTAAGAATCTATAACCAGAAAAGGCCATCAACCCCAAGGAATTTAGAGTGGTGCTCAGGTTCTAGTAGACCTTCTGGACTCTAATAATCTCATCCCAACCCTCTAAATCCTCCATTACTTCATCCTTCCAGTAAATTCCAATCCGTGACTCAAATACATTCATGCTATCCACCAACCACTTTACGAGACACCAAGTTTCGTACACCCTGAAGAATGTGCTCCGGAGTTCTTTAATCTGTTGATTACCGTCATCTTTATGTTCCTTTATCCTGGACTCAACAGTCCTATTCATCCTTGACCAGCATTTCAAGTATTCTCCTTTCCACCTCTACAGCTCTGTCCACTCTATCTTTAAAGAGCAATGTTGGCCGCTTTGTTGATTCTTACCTAATCATTTTTTTTTAATATTTAAAAGAAAACCATGATTACAACAATAATACAATATATCCTAAATTTAACATGATTTATATAACCTAAAAGACTAAAAAATACAAAACACCCTCCACCCCTCCCCAATCTTACCTCTTTAACCCTCCTTACCCCTAATAGAAAGAAAGGAAAAAAAAGAGGAAAACCAAAACACAAATTCATATATCATGGAATAAGGAAACCTCACTACATCCAGATCACTGTCTTCAAATTTTCTAATTGAAATAATCTAGATATGGGCTCCAAATCTTCTTAAAAATATATTTATCCCTCAAATTAAATGTTATCTTCTCCAACGGAATATAAAACCTTAATTCCGAATGCCATCTCTGCAAATTAAGTTCTACCTGATCCTTCCACGAAACTGCTGTACATTTCCTCACCACTGCTAATGCCAATCTCAAAAAAGCTATTTGAAATTTATATACTAAACAAAACTCACTAATATCCCCAATTTAAAAAATTCTTGGATCTCAAGAAAAATTTATTTTCAAAATATTCTGTAAACAATCCTTAACCCGAGACCAAAAATGCTTAACCTTATTGCAAGACCATACTGAATATAAAAACGTACCTTTCTGACCATTATATCAAAATCACAAATCAGAAAAATTCAAATTATATCTTTTCAAATGCTTCGAAGTCAAATATATTTGATGTATAAAGTTATAAGTTTCAAGCCTATACCAAACATTTATAAGTTTTGCCATGCTAACATTGCAAACATTTTTCCAATGACCTCTATCAAAATCAACTCTCAAATCTTTCTCCCATTTAAGTCTTGGATTCTTAGCTAATAACTTGATCCTTTAAATTCTGGTAATGTGCTGGCAAATCTTGTAAATTTAGCTCCTTGCCTTCTTGTTGTTTCCCATACCGATTGGTTCTGGTGTGAACAAGGTCAGCCATTTTTCCTTCCAAATATTTTAACATGTATTTTGAAATATCCCTTCCCCAGGTGGGGTGAAGAATCTCCCGAACTCTCGATCACATTAGAAGAGGAAGTCATTTATATCTTACAAGATCAAAATACTGCAGATGGCAGCAAACAGAAAAGAAAATAAGAAATTGCTGTTGATGTTCAGGATATCGGGCAGCATGAGAAAGAAAATCTGAATTAATAGTTCAGAACAATTAATTAATTCCCTGATAACAGCTGATCAGCTGAGAAATTCCTTTATTTCCTGTTTCTATTCTATAATGTTTCCACCTCACTTGCAAAACCATGCATGAAAAAAAAACCCGAACACACTTTTGGGAGATTGTCATTCAAAGTCTAACACTGGAAATTAAACCGATTAACTTTATAACACCAGATGAGCACATAATGAAATATTCTGATCATTGCCTTTTTATTATACTCTGAATTTAAAAAATAAAAATGCCTTTACCATTAAGACAACACTGCCCCTGAAATTTGGTCAGTTGATCGTAGAATAGAGATGGAACAAGCATCTGTAGTTAGGCCCATTTCCTCTTTTGGAGAACATAGTCGAATGAGATGGGCAGGTGCGGAAAACACTTTGGGTGTTCTTGATTCCCATTCCTTGAATTGTATTATTTGTCTACAGGCGTGTCAACACTTTCCGAATGGGCAGAGAATTGTTTTTCTGCCTTGTTTCAAAACAGCAACTTACTCACTGTCAACATGAGTACAGGAAGCACAAGGCAGCAAAAACAGGCATTTCTTTCCAAATATGCCTTTAGGCAAAAGGCAATTAAATTGCCTACACCAGGAAATCCCAATTGAGTTCTTCAATAATCAAATCATGACTTAATGTTGCACTCACATCAATGTTCGGATAGTGAGCCTAACGGTCAACTTCAAACAAAACTTATGAATTACAGACACTTCATGTGGATGTATTTTGCACTCACCTTTCCATCTCCTCCTAGTTGACGTAATAATTTCTGATATTAGACCGTCGAATGCTCATGTTTACACCCGAGTATAACCATCTCTGCACTTTTAATCACTGAACATGCATCACCCAGGACTTTGAGACAGACCAGATGTGGGTGAATGGGCAGCTTGGAGCAGTTAAGTATTAGATCCTGATTAACCCAGGTAGTTTCCCTTGGGGTAGAATGGAATCAAGAAATTGGGCCAGATTAACGTGAAAACAACTTTGGACTTGGCGTTTGGAATTTTACTTCAAGCTAAATTGAGAACAATAAATTCCACAAAGATGTTTTAGAACATTGTAAACCTATAGATGGATGGGGCGGTGGATGTAATTCTGCCTCCTCGGAGATCCTTAATAAAATCTTTGTCCTACTATTCCAAACCTTCAGTTTTAAAGCTAATAATAAATAACATGTATATGAAGGCCACCTGGATCATTGGAAATATGTTAGAAAGGATTTGTTAATCGTGACCTAAAGTTTCAGAGAATTGTGAACCTTTACGGTTTTTTTGGAATATTTTATTTTTGATTTTCCATCATTAAACAAGGAGAACACATCGCTGATGGTTACAGAGCATGTCAATATCTTTCAACAATCTACAGACGTATGATGTTTCTCTCCCCTCTCATTCCAACCCCTTCAAGAGAGAGAATGAAAAGTTAAGGTAACAAGAGAGAAAGAAGAAAAGGAAAAAGGAAAGGTAAGAGAGGCTGGGTGTGGTGTTGGCCCTTCCAGTACGTATCCATAGAAGCTGTGGACCACCCCCTTTGTATAGCTACTTTTTAAAATCCAGTTTTCTTGAAGTCACAACAATATAAACAGAAAGCGCTGAAAATACTCAACAGGTCAGGGCACATCTGTGGGAATAAATTAACATTTCAGACCATTGATCCATTGACAGAATAGACAAAAGGCAGGCAAAAGGTGGACAGCCAGTATTTTTTTTCCCCCAGGGTAAGAGTAGTAAACACTAGTAGACATCTGTACAAAGTGGAGGGAAAAGTTTAGAGGATACAACAGGGGTATTTATTTTAAACAAAGAGAGTTGTGGATGCCTGGAATGCCTTGCCAGGGGTGGTGGTGGAAGCTGGAACTACAGAGGCATTTACGAGACTCTGAGACAGGCACATGGATGAAAGAAAAATTGAGGGTTAGGAGGTAGGGAGGGTTTAGTGACTTCTTTTGGGTAGGTACATATAGGTCAGCACAACATTATGGGTCAAAGGGCCTGTACTGTGCTCTAATGTTCTATTTTCTAGAACCGGGAAAGAGAGAAAAGTTGCTTGTTAAATTGTAAGGAGGGTGAAGGGGCAAGGATTCTCTGATAGGGTAAAATCAGGATGTCCATGGCGATAAGCTGAGAGCAAGGTATCTGGTCAATAACAGAAAGAGAGCAGTTAGAGAGTGAGAACATAGACCAATGATTATGACTTGCATAAAACAGAATAGGGAAAGACACTAAAATGATCGGGCTAGGTTCGACCTCCACTCCAAGAGAGAAAAAGGTGAGCTAATATCATGGATGGACAACAAATACAGACAGAGAAATCAAGTTACCTGAAGATGCAGAATTCAACATTGCCCAGAAGGAAGCAATGTGCCAGGCAGAAAATGAGGTGGGGTTCCTCCAACTTCGATTGGGCCTCATTGTAACTGTACAGGAAACGACAGACTGGTTGGGATTGGGGTAGAGAATTAAAGTAAAGGCAACAGGGTCACCTCTGTGGTCTAGATACAGGTGCTTTGCAAATGGGACACTAATCAGCACTAATCCACATTTTTAACATATTAATAAAGTGTGTGTTGGGCACTACCATAGCCCCAATAATCACAGAGACAAAGACTGAGGGGAACGATAGGCTTTATTCCACATAAGATTGGAGCTGGCCCGGATCCAGGCTAGGGAATGCAGGGAAAGGAGAGGGTCTCGACCTTTATGGACAGAATAGGTCACGGGGGAGGAGTGCAGGGGAGAGTGTCATCAGAGGGCGGACCAGCCCGAAACTTTACTGGTCAATGAATACATACAATCCATACCATTACACAGTGATTTATTTAAGACTGTGTAGTTTAATGCTGGTCATCAGCTCAAATAGAGGACAATTAGGATTTT